>NW_011495018.1:17938744-17969789 GCF_000754665.1 Bison bison bison | reverse complement strand
TGCTACTGTTCAATTTTGGGCTTCCCTGGTGGCTCAGATGGTAAAGAATCTGCTTGGAATGCTGGAGACCCAGGTTTGATCCCTGGATCAGGAAGATCCCTGGAGAAGGGAATGACTACCAAATCCAGTATTTTTGCCTGGGAAGCGCATGAACTCAGGGGCCTGCCAGGCTACAGTCCATGGGCTTGCAAAGAGTCAGACAGGACTATAGTGACTCCCGCTTTCACTTTCAGTGGGTGTTGGCTGTAGATCTCAGGAACTGTGTGGATCCTTGGAAATGCCAAAGAGCTTGTAGTTTTGACCACTCTTATTTATAAATAGCTTTGTCTATATGGTGTTGCAATGAAAAGGTTGTGCAGACTGGATTGAGGAGAGCTGGACCTAATCTTGGATGCCTCGATGTACCTCCCCAGGGCCTGTTTTCTATTTTGTAAGATGAAATGGGGAGTAGGCTGTCTTCATACATGTCTTTCAGCGTGGGACCCCAGGAGTTTCCTCCAAAAGGTCTGTGGCTGAGTACTTCTTGGCGAGTCTGCATGAAAGGTTACCTCTTGGAGAATTCAGATGCTCATTGAGAGGTCCGAGAAGTCCTGCATAAAAGAGAATCCAGATAGCTCTTTGTTGGCCTGAGCAGTGCCCCCTGGGAACTGTGGGATTAGGTGATGCTTGAGCAGTCTCCCAGGGGTAAGATCTCATCTCCCTTTCTTTAATCCATCTGACATGGGTCACAGGCATGTCTGCTGGGTCAAGGGATGGTTCCCATCTTGGACTAGCAGGCTGTGAGAGAAGGAGCATAGCATTTCTAGTGCTTCTCTAACTCATCACCCAGGAAACCAAGCTCTGGAGGGAAGAGGACAAATCAAAACCCACTGGGATTGGGGGTGGAGACCCTTGGCAAATAGAAGTATGAAGGCTTCCCAGGTGGCGCTAGTGGTAAAGAACCTGCCTGCCAATGCAGGAGACGCAGGATTGATCTCTAGGTTGGGAAGATCCCCTGGAGAAGGGAATGGCAACCCACTCCAGTATTCTTGCCTGGAGAATCCCGTGGATGGAGGACCTGGGCAGGTTATGGTCCATGAGGATCTCAAAGAGTCAGACACAACTGAGCATTGACTGAGGTGAATAACTGTCAGAAAGTTGGCTGTGGTCTGGCCAGTCTCTTCTTTTCAAAAGTGAGCAGTCTTCAGGCCCAGAGAGGCTGTGCGACCTGCCTACGACTGCAGTTCACTGACAATGGCTCAGGTTTAACGAATCACTCAGAGCAAGACATCAGAGCTGTTTAATCTGCCAAATGGTGTTGGGGTGATGTCTTTCCTGGACAGTGTAAGCAACACTGTTTGCTTAGGATGGCCTTTGGCAGTGCTCTTGTTGTCCCAGCATTGGCAAACTATCTCTGGGGCCTGGCGGGGAGGGCCAGCGATCGTGCCTCTGAGTACACGCGCGCACCACGAGGTCCACTGGCTGTGCCCACGCGAGCCACGGTGCAAGATTTGCTTCACTGCCTTTGGTTGGACAGACACTTTTCTTTTTCTGTTTCAGGGTATTTGATGTGGTTGGGTCATATTTCTCCTCCTCCAAATTCCCTGTTCGTGCCCCACCCTGCACTCCCCAGCCGTCCGTTGCACCAGCCAGCCGCAGCCTCCTCATCTCTTTTAACTGTGTGCAAACTGGGTTTTGACAAACATGATGAACTGGGTATTTTTGGAAGGCTCCAGAGGGCAGGCCTGGAGTCAGGAATGTTTCCTACAACCCCTGCATCCAGTGGGCGGGCCTCCGTCACCCTGCCCTGGGCTGGGGATGTGCCTGCTGGGAGGCTGGGGGAGCCAGGGAGGGTTGGAGAACTCCAAGCTTTCCCAAGCCTTCGGAAGGCTCCTAGGAAAGCGGAGCCTGAAACTTTTATCATCACGGCTACAGGTGAGAGACTCATTTGGCTGTGCCGGTCCAACAAAGACTATTTTATTTATGTGTTTCCAAGCCCTTAAAAATTCTTTTAGGGCACATCAGTGGGGAGTTAATAGAAACTTTGAAATGAGAAAAATGCCTGCAGGGTACGCAGAACCCCAGCCAGCCAGCTCCGAGTTGTGTGTTGTTAGCTGGTAGGTTGGTGCTCAGAGAAGCGGCTGGCTGGACGGGGTAGTGAGCCATGGACTCTTTTCTCCATTGCCTTAATTTTCAATGATTAAATGTTTGTTTTTTTTTGTTCTTGTGGTGCCAAGGGAGGATTCCTCTAAACTTTTCTCTGGGCATGTTAACTCCAGAGGGTCCTCTGGCATTTCTGGTTTGCACCACAAAGAAAGCTTGGAGGGAAATGGATGTGCCCTCTCCCTGCTTCCCAGAGAACCAAATCACATTTGAAGATACTTGTTGTTAGTAAGAAGGGTGTGTCTATTGTTTTTCTGAGTGTTGAGTTTAAAGCTAAACAGAAGAGATGTGAGTCTAAGCCAGGTATCACTAAGATAGTCTTTTTTCCCCCAAGGTAATGTCCTAAAGAATTAAAAATCCTTTGAACACTCATTGTTTATATTTATCAGCGTAGATGGAGATGCTTTGGGGTCCAAGTCCAGCTGCTTAGGGGATCGATGGTTGGCTTTCTCTGGGCCTCACCTTTTTCTCCATCTGTAAAATGGCCCAATAATCTCTGCCACCCTGGATAGGTTGAGGGCATGAGAAGAGAGTGACAGAGGATGAGATGGCTAGATGGCATCACCAACTCAATGGACATAAGTTTGAGCAAACTCCAGGAGTTGGTGATGGACAGAGAGGCCTGGTGTGCTGCAGTCCATGGGGTCACAGAGTCAGACACGACTGAGCGACTGACCACCACCACCACCCTGGATGAAGGTGAGAATTCAATGGGCTGGCAGCTTCCAGCCCTCAGCCTCTGTTCTCAGGAAGATAAAGCTGTGACTTATGAAATCTGTGGATCATGTTCAACCTTATATGAACCCCCTGGGAGAGTATCAAGGTGGCTTGACAAAACTTCAGACCCAGAAGTTTTGGGTTTAGCAGCTGGTCCTCGAGTGCATGTTCTGCGATGGATGAGCTGGCTGCCAAGGAAGCTGGCTGGGAACTCAGCTTCTCTGAAGTTCCTTGGGGCTGCCAGGTCCAACTTGTTTAGCTGAGTGATTTTCAAATGGAGATGATCTTGCACCCCAGGGGGCATTTGGCGATGTCTGGCGATATTGAGGATTGCCGTTCCTTGGGAGGTGCTACTGGTGTCTAATGGGCAGGCGTGTTGTTGAACCTTCTGCAGTGCACAGGATGGATCTCTGCAAGACAGAGAGCTATCCAGCCCAAGGGTCAGTGGTGCAGAGGGGGAGAATCCCTGGTTGAGTGTCTGGTGTGAGCACATGTGGGTGTTTCCTGTTGTACATTTGGAAAGGGAGACCCACATGTGCTGCCCCCAGTGATCACTCTGGCGGGGGGGTGGTGCTCATCTGAGCCCCAGTCCTGGTGTTGGTTATGGGAACATCATGATGGAGGCTGGCCTGTGAAGAGCCCTGAGATCCAAGGGGAGAAAGAATTTAATTTGATTTATTTTGTGGTTCTATTCAATTGTCTTCACCTCTATTTTGAGACTTTCTCTTCCAAAATTACAGTAAAACACACAAGAAGAGAAAAACCACATTACCCCTCCACTTTGTCTTGGAAGATGGTCTAGTGAAGGAGTCAGAGTTCTCCACCTCTTCAGATGTAACTGCTTTAATAGTGTGATATGCCTATAAACTTTGCCCATCTCTGAATTCCATTGCAGGGCGTTTGTATATATATATATGTGTTTGTATATATGTATTTTTATGTGTGAGTATATATTATATACATATATGTATACATGTATTCTTATGTATGAGAATATATATATCATATACATATGAATGTATTTTTACTCGTACATATATATGAATAATTATAGAAATAAATTAATTTTTTGAGTCTTGAGTCATCAGAGACTTATGTAATGATCAGAGGCAGCCCTGATTATGTATATGGGCACAGCGTTTTGTGACAATGTCTCCTTTGTGTAGCACACAAAACAAGCTTTTCTTCAGCATTGGGCATGCAAGTTGGCCTTCTCCAATGAGGGCCTCTCTTTACTCCTCCTACCTTTGAGTAAACATTATTTATTGTGGCTGATATGTGATCAGGTCTTGATTTGGGGTTCTTTTTGATGTTCTTTCTTTGTGGGATCTCACCCACGTGCCCCTGGAGACCCTCTGACTGCCAGAACCTTTCTTTGCCAACCACCCATGTGGTGCCAGCAGCATCTGCTTTGTGGCCAGCCGTCCCCAGAGTCTCAGTGTGGCCTGGGGATGGTCTCTGTGATTGGACCTGGCTGCCTCCTGGAGTCACTTTTGGGCTTAGAAATAATGGCTGTGCTCTCTTCCCCCCTCCCCTCTCTTCCCTGACCCCCTTTCCCAGTCATTTTGATCTTTGTTTCTAGTAACTTACCAAATGTGTTATGGAAGAGCTGGGGAAGAAAGGAGCTTGTCTAAGATAACCTACCTTGTGCCAGCCCCGGAATCTGGTCACTGTCGCTTCTCCAACCCTCTGATGCCAGTAGGGGGGATTCTTATTAAACAAGTGGGGAACCTGACTGTGGGGACCTGACTCTGTTGGGGAACTTGCCTGAGGGTCTACAGGCAGCAGGTCTCAATGACCGGATTGACTTAGATCCCCAGACCCTGTCTGTGAGGTGGTGTCGGCTGACCACCACTGTGCTTAGATGACTCGCATGGGACTTCCCTAGTGGTCCAGCGGTTAAGACTTTGGTGCTCCCAATGCAGGGCGCCTGGGTTCGATCCCTGATCAGGGAACTAGATACCACATGCAGCAACTAAGAGCCCACAGGCCTCAACTAAAAAGATCCTGCATGCTGCAATGAAGATCTTGCATGCCTCAACGAAGAACCATATGTTTTAAAAAACACAGGTGGCTTGGAGCTTGGTGGGGCTCTGAGGCTGGAGGCTCCATGCCCACCTAGATAGAGGCAGTAGGGGCTGTGGACACGTGTTTTCTGTGTGGGGAACCTGGAGAATGGACACATTCAGAGGCGTTTTGGGATTCCCCTGGGGGCTGGAAGCAGTGAGCCAAGCCTGGGATTGGCAAACCATTGGGACTTCACAGATGGAAGAAACGGGCAGAGAAAGGGGAAGTTGATTGCCCAAGATCAATCAGTTAGTGTGTACTTGATGAATGAGAAGCGACTCCCCCGGTTCCTTGAAGAGCGGGTGGACTTTTGATCTTTAGGAGGAGCGCCAGGGCGTGGAGAAAGCTCTGAGGTGGGGTGGTGCTTGGGGCAGGAAGTGCAGCGAGAGCCGCTGGGGTAGGAAAGTCACGTAAGGGCCAAGCAGGGAGGGTTCCCGGCCAGAGGATGTTTTGGGTCTGTGTGGACTCCAGACAGGATCCATCAGTATTTTAGGGAGCTGTGAGGGAGCTGCAGCTGAGACCTTCCCCTGGAGGAAGGGGTAGCACGGTGGCCAGTGGTACCTTAAGGTCCTTTGCTAATTACTCAGGCCCAGAGCTTAATAGGGTCCAGCTCTGCCGCAAATTAGAGATGGTGGCTGGCCACAGCGAAACAAGACTCCTTTCCCCATCGTCCTTTTTTACAGGAAGATTTCCCTGTCTGGAATCGAGGTGGCACTTACTTCTCTTCTCCCAGCTGTGACTCATCATATGTTTTCAGACAGTTCACATTAAATTTTCCACCCGGAATCGGAGTATCTTGTGGGGTGTGGGTGTTCGCACAACTCCGCTTTTTGTAAACCCTCTTTTGGATTCCTCAGAGTGTCTTCCTGCCTAAGCCTCTGTAATTGTTGCAGTTCAGGGGAATGGGGGCGGGGGCTTTGTATTGTGGCACTCAGACCCTGGACATATTTCCTGGCCCCTGGAATTCATCATTCAGGCAAAGATGAATGAGTGAAGGAGTGAATGACTGTATGAGGCCCATGGTGCTCAGGGTGGTCTTACAGATGGTCTGATGTGCTGCCGGATCATTTGGGTGGTACATGCTTAACTGTGAGCAGAGGGCCCTTTCACTGTCCAGTGGGCAGTTAGCATGGTGCTGGTTTGTGGTGATGTGCAGAGGGAAAGCCTGGTTCTTGGAGGAGGAGTCTGAGGTCCGTGAATAACATAGATGGCAGGATCACTGCAGAAGAGGTGCGCATCTCACCGGGCTTTAAATTGGGTTGGAGTTGGCGAAATTCTAAGTCCTTTCTGTATCCCGAGCTTCATCGTTGGTGTTCTCTGCTGGGCTTCACTCTGGCATTGGAAATGCTCTCACCCCCTGATGACCCTGAAGCAAAGAGCACTGATTCCTAAAGTGTTCCAGTGGCCCCTAGCTGCTTCTCTGGTTATCAACCCTCTTCCTCCCCACCCCTGCCTGAGGGTTTGGGATTGAATGGCCCCTCCTGGCACTGAGAAGTGAGGATTGCCCCCTGGAGGTGGTCCTGTCTGCAGAAGGGATGGGGTACTGAGCAGGAGGAAGTTTTCCCCAAGTCCTTATTGTCATCCTGGGGTTCTTGCCTGGAACCCGCAGGAACGAAAGAGGGAAAACCAGGCTTGGTTTGGGCAAGGATTTCAGTTGATGGGTCTGGGAGTTCCCCTCTGTCAAAATTGTTTTCTTTTGACCAGAGTCTGGGCCACGGTGTCATTGTCTAAATGTGGAATGTAGCTGTTATGTGTTCTGGGAAGTAAAAACCAAGACTGATCTGGGGGATCCACAGAGATAGGAAAAGGAGGGGGCCGATAGAACATTCCAGAGATGTGGGGATGAGGAAGAAAAATGGCTCTGTTGGCATCCTAGAGAGAGTTTGTTAGATTTGGAGTGAAGATAAATTTGGGGGCCTCTGATTCCTTTTAGAGACTTTTCTTACAAAAAAGTGAAATGAAACTCGGGAGATGTAGCAAAATGGGCATCAGCACATTCTGTCCATAATGAAAGGTTGTCCCGCAAGAATTTCTTTCTCTGTTCTATCCTTTTAGCCAAATTTCTGTTTCTAAAAGAGGAGAAGAAGGAGAGAGAGGCTTGTTTATTTTCTTAGTTGAAGCCTCAGATTTTATAGTTTTCAAGTCCATTCTCCTGGGTCAGAACAAGAAAGGCCAGAGGTTCCCTCACCTGGACCTTCCCACACTGGAGGAACTGGCCACATGGTGCAATCCATTGAACTTTTTTCTCTTTTCCCCCTTTGACTTAGACGATAACTTAAAAGTGCACAGACCTCGAGTATCCAGCTGTCTGGTTTTTACATGTTTATGCCTGTGTAACCATGACCCTGATCAAGATAAAGGACAGTGTCCAGCATCCTAGAGGGCCCGTCGTGCCCCTTCCCAGAGAGAACTGCTTCTTATTTCTATAACTATAGCTTTTCTCTTCTTGAATTTCATATCCACAGAATCATCCCTAGAGTTTTAATTTTACTTTCATACCCCTCCTCCTTACCCAAATCCAGTCTATTGGAACTCTAGCTATTTCATTAGAACGCTTTTTGTCTTATCTGTGTATCACAGAATTATAGAATCACAGGTACAAAAGCCTGGAGCACACGTTTGCCTGGGACACTCAGGTCCCCAGGTTGCTGAAGCCAGGGAGACTGGCCTCTGACCATCCTCTGGGCCTTTTTAGTTCTTCCACCCTCTTGCTCCTTCCTGCACCATGCCCCGTCTCTGTGCCTGCTGTACCCCCAGCCTGACCTGCTCTTTTCCTTCCCACCCTCCACTTGCTACTACCTTGGCGGGGAGGGTGGGGGGCGGTCCTGGTGTGGCTGCTGTAATTTGCACCCTCTTAAAACTACAGTCCTTTCCCTGCAGGGCTGGCGTCTCTGTTTGTAATCGGCATTGCCTGGTGTGATTATTTGATTAACATGCGCTTTCCCTTTAGAGGGAGAGCAGGGCAGTGTCTGGTGTGCAGTGGACGCCCAGTTCAAGTCAGTTGCCTGATCGGAAAGGCTCATGGAGCAGCTTGTGGCCCTGCCGGGGGGGGTGTGTGCTGGTGGTGGGGGGCGTACAACGCCTGCCCAGGTGGGTTTTGTTCTTGGGGATTCCAGGTAGGAGATGTTTCAAGCCCAAGGACTGTCATTGTCCCTGATGTCTGTGTCACGAGTCCAGCCTCATTCCCGCACCCCGGCCCGCCCCAGGCCTCTCCGGAGCAGGCTCCCTCGCCTGCTCACTCTCTTGGCCAAGATTTTAACATATATCACAGGCTGGTAGGCTAAGAGCTGGGGACTTCCCCTCACCACACTCAAAGCCTTTGATCTTTTGCTTTGGAGGTAACATCAAAAGGAAGGCTGAGGAAGACAGCCAGGCTGTGAAGTTCAACGTTCAAGTTAATAGCTTGACTGAAGGTTGTGTTGCGTCCTGGCAGCATCGCAGAGGCTGGAGTAAACATGGCAATTCCGGCACATTTTCCTGGAGATGGAGTGCTGTTGTTAAAAAAAAAAAAAGCCTTCATTTACATTTGGAATGAATTTTCGGGCTGCAGGGAGAGCCTCTTTCCTTCACCCCCTTTCTGGGGGAGAAGATGTGTATTGAGGGTGTGAGGAGGAGAGGGAAATGGAGACCAAAGGGACAGTGAGAGAGGGGTGACCCCATGGGTGGACCACACCCTGGAAGTGCCACTGTCCCGGATTCCAGTGTGAGTTGTCTGCCTGCCTTTGCGCCTGGCGTCTCTGTATCACTTAGTGTTCCCGGGTTAGCTGGGTGTTTCTGAGTTCTGATGGAATCCAAAAAAGGCCGCAGGCAGGCAGCTGGGCTGGGGCTGGGGGCCGTCTTGTGCAGCCCGAACAGTGCGGCAGTGAGAGGGCGAGCCGGCCCCGGAGCCAGGAAGGGACTTACAACAGAAGCCAAGGTGAAGTCAACCCTTCAGTCTCCTCCGTTGGCTTTCCCCGCCGAGCTTTGTGGGCACTTGTGTGGAGGTTGTTTCATTGGACATTTTCTGGAATGCTTCTTTTTCAGATTTTCATCCAAAGCTGTGTTTGAGTAGTTTTCTAACACATCTGGCCTCAACACCTTCAGCAAATGATGTACTTTGCGGGGGTGATTTTGCTTCCTCAGGCTGGTCATCTTCTCCAGACTTGCCTGGGTTCTTTCTTGTGTATCTCAAGCTTCCTGGGTGCTTTTGCTCCCGTCACTGTCCAGCCTTCAGAGCCACTACACCCCTCTCACTCTCAGCTCTCCCTTCCTCCCGGTATTCACCTGTCTCTCCCATTACCTCTGTCCTCATCTGTCTCTCCCTGCAGGGTGCTCCAGTGCTTCCTCCCCCCGCCGCCAATCCCTTTTCCTCAGGATCTTTCAACCCTGATGAATTCAGCATGACATAGCCATAACTCCCGCTAGGTTTCTTTGGTGTGGTTTCTTGGGTTCTCTCATCCTTTACCCTCTTCATGATCTTTGGCATAACTGTGTGCCACCTGCACTAATATTTTTCTGGTGCATTCACATGTTTGATTCACTTATTTAAACTCAGTTGCACCGTAAGTCTTAACATCTGTGACATTATGAGTTCAATGTGCTAGTTATTATTATTTTTTCTAGTACACATGAATCTAATCCTGTTACTACTCAGGTAACATCTTGTACCACCTGAAACTGTGTTCAGTAGCCCCACAGTTGGGGAAACAGTACTTTAAAAGAGCAATCCCCACCTCCCACCCCTGCTTCCCGTTTTGGTGGCTTGCAAGTTTGGGCATCTGTTGACACTTAGCTGTTTTATCTTTCTCTTCCTGCTCCTGAGGCCAGCTGACCTCTGCTTAGCTCCTGCTTGTATTCAAAATTCTGTGCAGGTTTTAGGCTTCTGGAGATCAGTTTTATAGTGACTAGAATTCATCGCTTTCCGTGCTGCCTGTCTAAATCAGTAGACGTTTTCTCCAAGTCCTCAGATTGCTGCCATTTTTCGAGGTGGATGGTGAAGCTGGCTGGGGCAGCCCAAGATTGCTCTGGGTTGAGTCACCTTCTGAAAGGTCTCTGCAAATCCCTGCCACCTCTTGATCAGAGTTGTTGGCATGACTTCCCTGTGGTTCTAGGTTTTCAGCCCTTGAGGCTCTCAGCTGCATTCATTATACATGGCCACTGGGCGTCTTCTTGGAAAGGCATCTCCTGCCAGTAACGGGTGTGGGCTTTTGGATATCCTTAGAAAATCCAAGATGCTGGTCTCTGGGGAGGCGTCTCCAGAGCTTTAGGGCCACATCCTGAAGGACTGCTCTGGGAGGGTGCTGCTGCTTGTAATCCCTCAAGTTCACTGACCTTTCGGGCTTCCCTGAGATGGGTGTTTTTTGCCCAGCTTAAAGCTGTAAAGGGCCATTGTCAAATTTGTTTAGCTTCTTAATTCATGTTCCTTAGTGGATGGTGAATTGAAGCTAGCATTCCTGGACAGAGCCTTTCATACATTTAAGAAAACCTGTCAGGTCTCCCGGGGGAATGAGGCAAGGGAGAGATGAAAGACTTTCTCCAGACCTGCTTGGTAGCGTGGACTGTTCTTTTAGGTAATTAAGGGAGACCATCAAAGATGAACACACGTGTCCATTTACCTTTCACTTGGGGGTCTTAAATCTTTGCTTGGTCTCCTTTAACTATATACTTGTGAGTTACCTTTGGGCCCCCGTGGGCTCCATTTTCATTGTTCTCCACCTCATCCGCTGAGACAGACCATTGGAGATTGAAGAATGGGGTTTTGGGGGGTCTTTGGCAACTTTGAGTTTTCCTATGGAGTCTATAGAAGCTTGCTTCTGTGTTCACTGGGCAAGGCCTTCTAGTGAGTGTGTCTGGGGTGGGGCAGCCAGGTGAGGGGTCCCCGGAGAGGTGCCCAAAGTGTACATCTGAGTCATTTTCTCCTACCCGTGGATGTCTCCTACCCATCAGGTATTACGACAGTGCTTCCCCCAATGTGTTACACATTTGAATCAACCGGACATCTTTTATAAAAATGTCGCTACCCAGGGCCTGCTCTGTGGGAAGAGTGAGGTATCAGTAATTGTAAAGATCCCTAAGTTAGTCCAGAGTTTAGGGACCACTGCCTTAGGAGAACAAGACTGGAGTCATTTGCATTCTGAGTCACCTATACTGGTCATTCTCCAGGTCAGCATATGTATGTATATGAAAGTCACACAGTCGTGTCTGACCCTTTGCTGTCCCGTAGACTGTAGCCTGCCAGGCTCTGCTGTCCATAGAATTTTCCAGGCGAGTGTACTGGAGTGGGTTGTCATTTCTTTCTCCAGGGGATCTTCCTGACCCAGGGATCGAACCTGGGTCTCCTGCCTTGCAGGCAAATTCTTTTACCAACTGAGCTACTAGGGGAGCCTAGTGTGTGTAATGTTTACATATAATATGTATAATATTTACATACTCAGAAGAGTCATCTCAGTGAGTCCTTGAACAGTTAAGGAGGTAGGTGGTGTGGTCCCCATTTTATGGGCAAGACAGCTGGAGTTCAGAGATGTTTGAGCACCCTGACCAAGGTCACTGTGTGGTCTTCAGTGGAAGGAGGCTTTGAATCCAGGTGTTTCTGTCTCCAGAGTCCACGTCATCGCTCTGGTTAAGGACCTGGGGGGTGGGGATGAGGAATTGCTCTGGTGAACTGGAAAACATTTGGTACCTGCATGCTTAAGCCTTGACATTTGAGCAGTCATTTTCTGACCTAAAGATTAGAAGATTCCAGGTTGGAGGAAACCACATGAGCAAAAGGGCCACGGGGTCATGGGGTTTTCAGAGAGGCGGGGTGGCTGCAGAAATGTGTCAAAGGGCAGTTAGATCTAGTGGTGGCGGTGGGTGGTTCAGAAGCTGGAATGGTTGTTTGGGATTCTACTGTGAAGGACCTTGACTGCTATGTGCTAGAGAGACCTTACGTTCTCATGGGCGACTGAATCCTTGGGAGCACTGGTTAAAATGCAGATTCTGGTACAGAAGCCCTGGGACAGGGCCTGGAAGTCTGCATTTCTCCCCAAGTCCCAGCACTTGCTGCTGCTGTTATTATACTTGTTTTTTGCAGTGGTTCTCAAACTTTGCTGCGTGACAGAGTCACCCAGGCAACTTAAAATGCTCATGTCCCGGCCATGCTCCATTCCAGTTAGGTTAGAATGTCTAGGGGGAATGGGAGCCTAGACCACGGGACGTTTAAAGGATATTCAGGTGACTCCCAGGTGCACAATTGAGAAAGGATGCTCTAGGGGGTGGATGGTCCTGGCTGAACTCGAGCTGGGGGACTGACTGCTCCATCTGTAGAGTGGAGAGGATGGATTGGATGGAGTTGAGAATGATTGCAGTTGTTTTCTGACTTTATTCATGAAGTCTGCCATATTTGCTGAGTGCCTGCAGCGGGCCAGGTACTGTTCTGGGGGCTGCTAAGATGGTCTAAACTAGCTGGAAGACGGGTTCTGAAAGAAGAAGTATTTTAGGAAGGAGGATACTCGGTAATGTGGTTGGGACCCCAAACTGAAATCTCTTTTTCTTGCTGTGATGAAAGGGCTTGGTGGGCATTGACTAATGAGCTGGTAGAGGACCCATTAACTTGCTGCTGCACCCAGGTCCTGTAGAAGCCTTGTCATTCATGTATAAGCACCTGCCCGGCCCATAACCATTTCTCCAGCTTCCTTAGCTGCTGCTGATGCTGCTAAGTCGCTTCAGTCGTGTCTGACTCTGTGCGACCCGATAGACAGCAGCCCACCAGGCTCCACCATCCCTGGGATTCTCCAGGCAAGAATACTGGAGTGGATTGCCATTTCCTTCTCCAGTGCATGAAAGTGAAAAGGGAAAGTGAAGTCGCTCAGTCGTGTCCGACTCTTTGCGACGCCATGGACTGCAGCCCATCAGGCTCCTCTGTCCCTGGGATTTTCCAGGCAAGAGCACTGGAGGGGGTGCCATCGCCTTTTCTGTAGCTTCTTTAAGGATCTTCTCTAAGGAATATTTGCTTTGCATCTTTGGGGGTTACTTTAAGTGTTTGGAGGGACTAAAACATTTTTCTTACAAATAATGCTCATCTACAATTCACATTTTTTCAATAGTTTCTGCTGATTGGAGAGAACCAAGAAATGCTGACTGAGGCTTTCTGTATATTCCACTGTCTCAGAACCCATGAATATGTGGGTGGAACTTAACTCAGATGCAGAAACTAGTAATGTTAGCATGTGAGAACAGGGGTGCATGAGCTTAGGGGGTTGCCTCTAGAAGAGACTGGCCTCTGAGTAATGGGGGTGGTTGGACAGAGAATGTGTTAGTTTCAGGTTAGCATGCATCTGAAACTCTGGCACTCAGAATCCTGAAATACAACATGCTCTGCATTTCCCTCCCAAGTCTTCGTGATCCAGGAACTGTAAAAGGCATAGGTAGGAGGCTTCAGGACTGTGGTGGGTCTTGTGAAAGGGCCATGTGCTTGTAGCTGCCTAGTTTGTGTATCACTCTATCTGGAACCAGATTAATCCTATAGGGTAGTTTCAAGGCCTGACGATGTCTCCGGAATGGAAGTACACGCTCGGCACCTGGGAGCTCTGTTCATTGATTATGTTGGTGCGTGAATGCAGGAAGCCTGGATCCTGAAATGAGTAGACTCCATTCAAGGCTCAGAGTTGTGCCCCCTCTTATTCTTACAAGTGCCCTGGCCTGGCCAGTGTACTGTATGGTTGCTGCTGTTACTATCTGAGATGGCTGTAGCTGGTGACCTTTGCGTCACTTGACGAAGTCGTAGACTGGCGCTAGGGAGAAAATCGTGGGGGTGGCTTCGGCCCGTGACCTCGCTGCCACCTCCCCTCTGCCATCTTCAGGGCACTGTCGTCCTGGGGAGAGTTGGGAATTTTTTGCGCATTAGAAATCCTGAAATTTTTCTGAGTCCAGGCTGCGTCGGCTCCTTTCCTTGGCTGTCTCTGCAGGATTCTGGAGGAATAATTAGTTACTGTTTGCAGAACACTTTGAAATGCTCAGATGAAAGGCAGCAGAGAAGCACAAAGTATTATTATTTATTATTAGTCTGAGCCAGAATGGGCAGCCCCTTCTGCCGGTGCCAAGCCCATTCCTTCTGCTGTCTCTTTCTGCCCGACAAAACTGAAGAAAATGTGAGGGGTCGCAGTCAGTCAGGTACTGTCTGCCTGAGACTGTGGGCAGGTGAGGTGAGAGAAGCATGGGCACACCGCGAGTCCAGCAGGGACCTCTCAACCCCGGCACCACCTGGACTGCCGTGCCTGCAGGTGTGGGGTGAGCTGGGGTTTGCCTTCAGTCCTCCTTGTCTGTGCTCCACGTACTGTGATTTTTACTTTCACTTGATTCAGTGATGTGAATGCTAAGGAATCTGCTTCCTGGACACCCAGATGTACTTGAGTCCAGAGAGTTGGGAATGAGAATGATCTTTTGCTGTGGTGGTAGTTGTTCAATCACTCAGTCGTGTCTGACTGTTTGCGACCCCATGGACTGCAGCACGCCAGGCTCCCCTGTCCTTCCCTATCACCCAGAGTGTACTCAAACTCATGTCCAGAGTTGGTGATGCCATCCAACCATCTCATCCTCTGTCATCCCCTTCTTCTCCTGCCCTCAATCTTTCCCAGCATCAGAGTCTTTTCCAGTGAGTTGGCTCTTCACATCAGATGGCCAAAATACTGGAGCTTCAGCTTCAGCATCAGTCCTTCCAATGAACATTCAGGGTTGATTTCCTTTAGGATGGACTGGTTGGATCTCCTTGCAGTCCAAGGGACTCTCAAGAGTCTTCTCCAGCACCACAGTTCAAAAGCATCAATTCTTTGGTGCTTAGCCTTCTTTACGGTCCAACTCTCACATCCATACGTGACTACTGCAAATACCATAGCTTTGACTAGATGGACTTTGTCAGCAAAGTGATGACTCTGCTTTTTGATACGCTGTCTAGGTTTGTCATAGCTTTCCTTCCAAGGTGCTGTTCAGACTGATTCATGCTGGCCTCAAGTATGTGTGTATCAGCATTTCATTTCCTCATCAAATGTTAGCATGCCGTTCGGGACAGAGCAGGGTCTGGCTCTTTTCCCTTCAGTTGAATTTATCAGCTGCCTGATTGGTGGGGAAGATGGGACTGCTGAAGGAGGAAGGAAGATCTTTGGGCCAGTCCTTTTTGAAATGAAAGATTTGGTTTTCCTTCTACTTATCAGCAGAATGATTGCTGCCCGCCCCCAATAAAAACCTTTGCAAGTTATCCTGACATCTTCTGACACAGGAGCACGGTGTGAGCCCCCGGCAGCTTCTGCTGCCTGGTGTTCTGTAAACTCGATGGTGCGTCTCTGCCCCGAGGCTCAGAAACCCAGAGGACTGACCACTTCTTGAGGCTTATCTCCAGTTTGCAAAGAGCCCCCGGCGAGAAGAGCTGCGGATTCTTGTACCAGCAGCTCCCCAGCATATTACCTTCTCCTCTTGGTCTGCTGTTAACATGGGACGGCCAGGAATATACTCAAATCCTAGTTTGCAGTGAAGCCAAAACTTGACCTGTGTTTTCTATACCTGAACTGTTTCTTGTAGACCCCATGGATGTGGTTTATAAGACTTTCTTAAACTGTGAGGGATTCGAGTCCCATGGAGTAGTAATATGTAGGGCAGGCCTGAGAGGTTTCTGAGTGATTTCCTCTGTGAACCAGGCATGAAGGGCCTGAGGTAGTGGGGAGAAGTGGACATTATCCCTTTCTACCCCTGAGGAAACAAAGGGATTGCCCAGCGATGGAGAACTAAGCATCTCTCTTCCTGGTCCCTCCTCAGGTGTGCTTTGCAGCTGCCCACACCATTTCTTTCGCCGGCTGTTCTGTCGTAGCGGAGATACCTTTAAATGGGCCCTTCTTGATCGCAGCCTGGCTGAGAAGGGCTCTCCGGGATGTGGCCCTTTGCGTTGGAGTCAAGGGGAAGGCTGGCCACCGTTTGTGGCCACTGGGGACTTTTCTCACTTTCACCCAATGCCCTCCTTCTTGGAGGGCATGCACCCTACAGGATCTCCTAAGGAAGAATCTGATTATTGGAGGAGCCAGACATAGCTTTCCTGATCCCCTTATTTCTCAGAAAAAAGACAGAGGAAACAAATTTGTATTAAATTCCTTGCTGGGGTCTATTAATTGTGTCTCATTTACTTCTCATAGCAGCTTTACAAGCGCAGTGTATGTTCATTTTACAGCTGAGGTTCAGAGAGGTTCAGTGGAAACCTTTACACGTTAAAAATACATCTTCTTTGCAAACCAGGCTTTTGCGTGGCATATTGAAGAGGGCTGGAGGGAGCTGAGTCAGGTGGCATCGGGGCCATCAACACGTAATTATGGAGCAGGTCCAGTGCTGGGTGATGGAGGAACTGCTGGTGTCTCTTAGAGGCCTTGAGAAATTGGATTCGTGTCCCCCAGTTCATCTCCCATCACTGCCGAGGAAACAAGTACATTTACATCATGATGGTGAAGATTCCATGACCTATGGCAAGCGTTTGACCAGTGTCTGGCATGTGGCAGGTGCTCAATAAAGATTAGCCTCCCTGAAGATGTGGGAGGAGATTAAATTCCCTCTCTGGGTATGTGGCCCTGCTGTTCTCTGCTGCATTCTATCTGTGCTTTAGGCGTTGAAAATGTGCTTTAGGCTGGGATGAGGTCCTCGATGAGTCGGTATTGAGAATGGGTGCAAAGCACTCAGCCAGCCCTGCAGGCTTTACCCCGTCCTTTGTGAAAGCCTTGCTGGGGTGGACAGCCAAGTGTCTTGTTTCTTTCACTTGCTGAGCGCCTCACACTCGCCAGCTGCAGTGCTAGGAGCTGGAGAGAGGTGAGCAGGACGTGACCTTGGGAGGCAGCCATGAGAACCAGGAAGCAGAGTACAGTTATTGTGGGTGTGCTGGTGGCAGTCTGAGCCGTGTCCAGACGTGACACGGGAGTGAGAGTGGGTTTCTGGGGCCAGTGGGACAGAGCACGTGAAACCCAAAATGGGGTTCTCCCTGTGAAGAAGTCCTCAGGAGGCTCCAGGGGAAGCTATGCCAGACCGTGTCTCCGGATTATCGGACGGGCTCCCTGGTGGTTTTAGGGGCCCGTTTTATCGCTTCCTTATGGGGAAGCGATACAGTGACTTGACCCCAGCGAACATAACCAGTTCAAATGTCACCGGACATGGTGGCCCCTTTGACCTTTTATGTCCTGCGTAAGTTGTAGCTATCTGCTAGTTTACTGGAAAACAGGTTTTCTTTAACATTTTTCTTTAGAAGTAAAATGATGTGTTAGAAAATATAAAGCAACCAGAAAGAATGGTCCATAATCCCACTACTTAGAGCAAAAGCATTACTAAAGGTGGTTGCTTTTGCTTTTTCAAAGTGGTAAATAGATGAGTGTTTTGGCTATATTGATTTTTCACGGATGCACGTGATCACATGGGCAGCCAACTTTTTTTTTTTTTAATTTGGATTTCAGCCGGGCTTGACACCTGCCCCTTAAGGAAAAGTAACCCCCTGCCGTGTTTGATGGTCTCAGTGTGGCTGGCGTCGGGCGAGGCAGGTTGACGTTATGTTAAAGACTTGACAACCCAGAAGCACTCTGTTGGCGTCTTTGTTGTGACCTTTGAGCCAGCGACAGGCGGATATGTCACCTTTGCCCTTCTCTGGAAGCAGCAGTAATAGGTAGTGAGTGGACGGATGCCTCTTAAAATACTGGGAAGTGCTGTGGCCCTCGGGTTGAACTTTTTAGAAGTTAGTATGTGTATTGTGTTCTTGTAACTAATGATTCTTTGGGGTCTGAAGATAATGAGTTTGGAGGGCAGCCATGCCACCATACTAAGTCACCTGAGGGTCCCGGTCACCCAGAATGTGCCTGGCCTACTGTAGGGGCCTGGACGGCTCTTTTGATTGATACAGGGCTGGGGAGATAGATGGAGTGGCTGCCAGGCAGATGGCGAGCCAGCTGAAAAGAAGCATGCAGACACCCCCTACTTTTCCTCCCCCTCGCTGCATGTGGATCCAGTCTGGTACTAGTGCTTTGTGCTTCTCTTTCCTGCCTGGAAATGCAAGCATCCTGTACACCTCAGCTCCCTTTTGCCCTCTCCCTCCTCCCTCTCCCTCCTCCCTCTCCCTCCTGGAGGAGGGCTGGAGGACAGGCTTGGCTTCACCTGATGGGAAGGTGCTTTGCCGCAACTCTGCGAATAGCAAGCTCCCAGTGGCAGTGAGGCCAATGGATGCCGGGCTGGTCCATTCCTCTAATAACAATATTGCTTTTATAACATTTGATATGATATTTTACAGTCTAAGTGCTTTTCAGATACCTTACTATTATCTTTATTTTATAGTATATATTAACCAGGGCTTGTCTGGGGAGACAGGAGGGGACTATGGGGAAAGAAGGAAGGGAGCTAATCTTTTTATTTTATTTTAAAATTTATTTTTAATTAGAGGATAATTGCTTTACAAGGTTGGGTTGGTTTCTGCTGTACAACAGTGAATCAGCTATAAGTATGCATACATCCCCTCCCTGTTGAGCATCCATGCACTCATCCCAGGGAACCAATCTTGATGGAATATGGAAGCTCGGCTAGAAACTGCCAGGCAGCTAGATCCTGGTTTAGGGGAATCTTGACATTTACCCCATGAGGGAGGTGGATGAGGGAAATTATTTTGCGGTAACTGGGGAACAGGAGAGCTGAAATCTCTACTCACCTTCACACAGCAGGTTGGGTAAGACCTAGGATTTTACACCTAGGTCACTTGACTCTCAGGCCCTGTGGATGTTTCTCTTCTGTCTCTGGCACTCAGCGTAATGCCCGGCTCCGGCATCAATAAATATTTGTCGAATGTTAAATGAGGCTTAAAGAGACCGTGCGCGCTTGGCACAGGGGCATAGAGAGACACACACGTGTTTCCTGCGCTCCTGACCCTCACTTCCAAATCCTGTGACCTTGGGCTGGTTGCCTGGGCTCTCCCAGCTCAGTTTCCTGAAAACTTATCTGAAAAACTGGGTAAAGGACTTGACGGAGGGCATTTCCTGTAGTAAGAACACAAACGGGAGATGATTTCTCCTGACTTACTGCTTTCTTTTCATTTTTCCTATCACACATCTTCCCTGTTTATTTCTACCTCTTGGAGAGTGAATTTCTGATGACGAACTGTAGTGTTGGATGATAAGAGTGAAAAAGGCATTCCTGAAGTATCACCAAAATCCCCAAACGTGACGAACGTCAACTTCATAGTAACAATCATGGTCATGGAGCTGGCATTTGTTTCTCGGGCACTTAATCATCTCCTGGGTGCCACAACATGAAGTCCTGATTTGACAGCATCTCTGATCAAAAGAGCTGTTGTACCTCCCATTTTATAGACGAGAAAACTGGAGCTCAGAGGGGTTAGGTGTCCTGCCCAAAGTCTCTGAGGGTCTGAGTGGTGGTCTGGGATTCCCTTGGGCTTCACGGGTGGCACTAGTGTTAAGAATCCGCCTCCCAATGCAATAGACGCAAAAGACGTGGGTTCAATCCCTCGGTGGGAAGATCCCCTCAAGTAGGAAATGGCAACCCACTCGTATTCTTTCTGGATAATCCCATGGACAAAGGAGCCTGGCAGGCTACAGTCCATGG
The DNA here is from genome assembly GCF_000754665.1 of Bison bison bison. Classification (NCBI taxonomy): domain Eukaryota; kingdom Metazoa; phylum Chordata; class Mammalia; order Artiodactyla; family Bovidae; genus Bison; species Bison bison. Next base: position 17,950,286 of record NW_011495018.1, on the reverse strand, counting down.
GACTGCAAAGAGTTGGACACAACTGAACACTTATTACTACTGGGATTCTTGCACCAGAATTGGTTCCACTTCCCACTGTTTATAAACTGCATCTAAAACTTAATTCCTCATGTGTTTGTTCTGGACATCTTCGTATCTCACTCGGCTCGTTTACAGCCTGGACTTTTGCTCTGACCATTCTCAAAGTACATGGTCAGCTCAGGAGGAAATCCACTCTGGTCTTTGGACTGAACCAGGGTGCCCGTGGCTGGTTCTTGTTTTTCTGCCCAACTGTGGTGAGCCAGAGGCACCAGGGAGGTCTTCAGATTTCCCTTTCCCCACGGTGTACCCCTTCTTTAGGCAATATTTTTAACGGATAAGGTTGTAAATCTTATTGACATCTCCAAAGAAAGATAGAGGAGAAAAAAAAAATCAAGACATGGCCTGGGAGAAAAGCGGTAGGTTTTTTGGGTTTTTTTCGAGATTTGTTTTTTGCCTTAGTCATTTTTCTTTCATACCCACATTGTAAAACCTCTTTTGGGTGATGATTTCGTGTGGTTTCTTAGTAGCCCTGGAGCAGCAGCTGCTGGGTCTGACCCTAGTGCATGGCAGCCCCCTGTTCTGTGGGCCAGCTTGTGCCTTATGTGTCTGCTGTTTGCAGAGCATGAAAGGGAAGAATCAGAATTCTGCTGAGGTTGCAGACATTTAAGAACTCTCTTTAAGTCTGAGGGTCAGTTAGAGGGAAGAGATGCAGTGGCTTAGAACACCAGGCCTGCAGCTGAGCTTTGGTATACCCGGTTGGAGACCAGACATGCAGAAGACCAAACGCGGTAACAGGAAAATTCCACTTGACCAGAAGGCTGGGAGTGAATGAATTGAAGGATGGGTGTGGGAATAATCTGGAGAGGTGAGGCTGGTTAACTAGGGGTGTTTTCGGTTAGTTTGCTTTACTTTGAGCTAAGTGTTCATTTCCCTTTAAGTTTAAGATAGTATCTGAGGATTTACTTTTTTGGATGGTTTGAAATTGTGCAATGGCTCCAGGAGTTTTATTCTGTTGATACTGATCATGTTAATAGCAATATTATTGCTTGCTAATGATATTATAGCATTTACTAAGCATGCCAGGCACTGTGCCAAGCATTTGATCCTCCTGGGAACTTGGGAGATGGCTTTTGTGTATATTCCCATTTTACAGATGAGAAAACTAATGCTCAGAGTGGTGAAATGATTTGCCCAAGCTCACCCTACTTAGATGGTTTGCTATGGTATCTTTTTTTTAAAGAACTCAAATTTTCTTTGAGTGTCAGCACTTGGCCCATATTGGGCACTCTATGCATACTCTGGTGAGTTGAATGGAGTTACAGAGCTGGGGTTTGAACCCAGGTCTGAGCTGCTTCTGGATGTGATCTAGAAACTTAGTCTGAGAGCACGCAGCCCCCACGACCCCTGTTTTGCAGCTCTAAGTCCTCACAGTAGTAGATTCGATGAACCCAGTGGGGGCTCAATGGTCCAGAGGAAGGGGAGCAAGGAGACTTAGTGGAGGCAAGAACAAGGCTCCTGGGGTCCTTTGACATTGAAGCCATGGTGTGGACTGCCACTCAAGAGAATTTGCTGGAGTCATGTTTTCCTCTTCAGTGGTGGCATCGTGTGATTCACTTAGTGACCCCGGTGTCTGCAGATCGAGTTGGGTGGACTCCCGTAGGCCTTTCAGGCGGATGACTGGACGTCACCTGTACCTGAGGAGACACTCAGCGGGGTCTCGTGAGCTTGGCTTCCCCTCATTTGGGCATCGGGTAATTGAGACAGCGCAGTGGAATTCTCAAGGCAAAGCCCTTTGCCAGGATACATAAAGGCAGGAAGAGCGATATATTTTAAATACTCGAATGAACAGTTTCTTACTTTCCGTTTGCGTGTGGACAGCAATGGCGTGTCATTATCAGCTGGTCTGTTTGTCAGGCTCCCAACGCGACCAGCCTCTGTTGACTCCCTGCATTCATTGCATAAAACTCACGCGTCTCTTTTACTCCCTGCAGTGAGATTGCTCTCTCCATGAACTCAAACCCCACTGGCCTCCTATCACGCACATCAGGAAGGTGTAGTTTACAGGGGTGCATGACCACTCATACCCAGCCTAAGAGGGAGGCGTCTTGCTGTTCCCGTGTCATTGTCCTCACTTTGCAGGCGGGGGTCGGGAAGCTGAGAGAGGTGAAGCCATTTGTCCAAGATCCTAAAAGTACTAAGCTCCAGATCCTGGATTTGAAACCAGGCATTCCAGCTCTCTGTTGGTCTGAGTTAGTGAGGTTTTAGGTTTGTTTTGAACCAAACTGCTTCTTCTAGAAGCTTCTGTCAGCTGACTCCACAATGGGGAGAAGGAGGGGTGACCTCTATCCCTAGGGTCAGCTCAAGCTAGAAGAGAGCACACAGACGCTGTCAGATGGGTAGAGAGACAGTACTTAGTACCTTGCCTTGACTACCCGGCCCTTTTTCGGAGATGAAGTCCTCTTTGACCTGAAATCTCTTAAGTTCAGCTGCCTCCCACATCTTTGCGCTGCTGTCAAAGACTGAGACCTGAAGTTTCTCCTCCCAGATTTCTGGGAGATCTCAAAGTGGAGATGGCCAGGTTCTGTGGTCAGGGCTGGTTGGGATTACAAATAAACTGAAGCCTGGGAAACTTTCTTGCTATTAATAGTGCAGACCTTTGGGGGAGGGAATAACCAAACTTGATGCTGTTGGAATTGATTTTGCCTGTCCAGATGACATACTAATGAGCTAAGTGGTTAGCTTAGATCGTTACTGCTCCTTCCCCAGCCAAGTTCTTTTAAAGCCTAAAACCACAAAAGCAAAGAACAAGTTGGTTTAGAGACGCACAGTGGCCCTGTTGGGCAAGGGGAGGTGGTCGGCTTGGGCATACACACGGGAGGGTGAAGCTGGCGCTCGACTCATAGAGCCTTGTGTCTTCTGACTCCGTTTCTTTGCCTTGTGTTCCTTTTTTTTTGGGGGGGGGGAACAAGAATTTGTTTTGTTGTCTGGATTCTTTTTAAAATTTAGTTTTTATCCTATCACTGATTTACAGTGTTGTGTTAATTTCAGGTGTATGGCAGAGTGATTGGGCTACAGGTTTACATATCCATTCTTTTTCAGATTCTTTTCCCATGTAGGTTATTACGGAATACCGAGTAGAGTTCCCTGTGCTATATACAATGGGTCCTTGATGCTCTGTTTTTATATACAGCAGTGTGTATATGTTAATCCCAAACTCCTGATTGATCTCTCCTCCTGCCTTTCTCCTTTGGTAACCATTAAGTTAGTTTTCAAAGTCTGTTTCTGTTTGGTGGATAAGTACATTTGTGTCATTTTTTTTTTAAAATATTCCACATAGAAATGGTATCACATGGTGCTTATCTTTCTCTGTTGTTGTCTAAAGTTTTGATGGAGGTATGTCTGTCCCTTCAGTGCCTTTGGGTAATTCTGGAAAGTTTCTCTCCCAGCTCAGAGTGCGTCAGTCCTTGTGTCTCTCCAGGGAGAACGTCCCTGTCAAACAACCCCGCGATCCTGTCCCTTCCAATCACCCACTTTGATGATAACATCCATTGTTCTGCTCGCTCAGCCTCTTGGCATGTTCTGGTCTTTGTATACAATTAAAAACACGCAACAGCCCGCCGTGTCCCGAGTGGCTGGACTGTTCTGGTGTCCCACGGGAGCCTCTGGAAGCGGACAACTGTATTTCCTTCCCTGAATGAGGTGGTTGCCCTCAAAATACCTCCTGGTGGTTTATTAGAGGAAGCCATGGGCTGGGATCGGAGACAGTTTCTCCTGCCTGAAGCCTACTCTCCTGCCTCTTCCTTCTAGATCTTTCTTCCCCCACCCCCCATATTGAACCTACGCACCCCCCCAGTGGTATGCTGTCCCCGGGGGCGGGAGCAGCCCCACGTCCTTCTCCGCGATGCTGCGGAGCTGAGCCGAGTGGCTTGATGGCGACCTGTCCTCACTCGTCCCTGTGAGGAATGTGGGGTGTGGACTTCCCTGAGTGACTGGGCTCCGGCCAGTGGAGTCCGCCGGCGGACGAGAAGTGTGTGGGCAAAGGGAACTATTGTGTGAGGCTTCTCCGGACAGAAAGCCCGCCTTCATCTTTCGCCGCGCCTAATGGACAATTGAGACATTCAGCCGGTGTCTGAAAGGAGAGTGGGCCGGAATGGTCTCGCAGACCTCCCAGACGCTGGCTTGTAGGAGCAGCAAATAGAGACGGGGATTACCAACAGGAGAAACAACTGGGGCTGAGTCCTGGGAGAGAATGTTTATTTCCTTGCTCTCTAGGAGGGATCTGGAAAGAGCGGTAATCCTGGGTTAGGAGTAATTTGTTACAGCAAGATGATACTTGAGTGGCAGGCCGCGTCTGGCTGAGGCAGCAAGACTTGTGTGCAGGGGGGTCGGGGGGCCTCCAGAAGGTCAGCCTCACTAAATCTCCCCGCTGGCTTGGGGGTTCGTTCCTCCCCCGGCAAAACGAACCAGCGCCCTTGCTTGACCTTTCGGCTTCCTGAGTGTCGCGTTACGAAGCATCTCCACATGCTTGTCACAGCTAGAATCGGACAATAAAAATTTGGACAGGGAGACCTTGCTGGAGCCACCGACCTCTTTCAAATGTGACAAGAGGGGGAAAAAAAATAAAAAGGAAACGCAGGCTGCTTCAGGGTTTCAGTTGGAGTTTGAAGATGGGAGCGGAGGTCTGTCTTGCATTTGGTTCCTACGTGAACTTGACTAAAGCACCTTAATTGGTTGCCAGGACTTTCGATGTTCTTATCGTCAAGAAATGTGGAATTATAGGGAGAAGGCCCTAATCAGAAAAACCCAAGTCTTGAGAGCTCTCAGCCAGGGAGAAAGGAAGGAATTTTTCAGCGTTCTTCATTTTAATATCTGCTGTGATCTGATCATGCATGCATTTAAAATAACCCTTCCAGGTCACCAAGACCCTGTTACTCTCTGGCTTCCTACCTCTCAAGGGTGATCTGATGGCTCTGTCTCTTACCAGTTTCCATGGTAGACCTGTAACTAATGACTTTTAAATCCCTGGTGCAGGTAGGGGGAAAAATAACGAATCTGAACTCTCTTGAATTTTATGTTAACTCTTTTACTTGGTTTACACCATTTACCCTTTGAGTTCTGAAAGCTGATGAGGAAGAAAGCCGATGAGGAAGTCTGTCAGGAGATTTTAGGCCGCAATTCCACGTCCATTTTTTTAGATGAAGAAACTGGGTGTGGAGCTTCAGTGACCTGCCTCATCGGGGCTAGCGGAGGATGGACGGCAGGATTCAGGTCTCTGAACTCCCTGTGGTTCTGTTGACTCAACTGCTCTCCTCTGTTGGATTTTAGCCACAAGCCTTGAAAGAGCACACAGTACTGTTCTTCTCTCCCAGGCTGTTCTAGTCCAGGGTGTCTAACTCAGGGTGATACAGCGCTCATGGAGTCTTGTTCACCTGCCATTGTAACAGTCCCTCCTCCAGGGTTTGACACCAACCAAAATCACATTTGGAAATTGTGAGTCCCACAGAACTTTGGAAGATACAATTTTTGTTTTTTTAAAGAATAGGTTCACCTGTTTTTCGGTTCATTCTTAGGCATTATGGGTGGAGTGTGTGTAAATGTGTCTGTTCTCTCCTGCCCCGCTGGTCTCTGAAATGAACGTGAAAACTGTCAAGTGACTTGGTACTTTTTTTTTTGTTTTTTTTTGTAATTAGAAAAATTGAGATCTAATTCATATACCGTAAAATTTACTCATTTAAAGTATACAGTTGAGTGGGTTTTAGTATATTCACAAGACTGTGCCAATGTCATCACTGTTTATTTCCAGAACATTCTCATCGCCCCAAAAAGAAACTCTGTACCCACTAGCAGTCACCCCCTTGTCCTGTGTACCTGTACTGCCCGACAGTCACTAACTTACTCTCTGTCCCTATGGATTTGCCTGTTGTAGATAGTTCATATAGAAGGAATCATACCATATGTGACATTGTTTGTCTGCCTTCTTTAAGTTAGCATGTTTTCAAGGGTCATCCATGCTGTAGCATGAGTCAGTATTTATTCCTGTTTGTTGCCAAGTAATATTCCACTGTATGGATATACCACATTTTACTTATCCATCCATCAGCTGAGGCTTGGGGCGGCCTTTTGGCTCAACGTGCTCCATATTCTGAGTTCTCCTGATGCCCATGCTTGGACCCTCATCTGCTCTGGGTCCAAGTATGGGACTTCCGACTTATTTTCCTGGTCCTTGCCTGCATCCACCTCGTGCTTGTAAGGGAGCAGGCGGTAACTAGGACATTCCAGTCAACAGGACTACTTGGCCTTTTTATAAGAAACAGTAATAAAAATGTGGTGGCTTGCAATTGAGAAAGACTGTAAATGTTTCTCTGTCTAAAGGTATGTTGTCTCTAGTTTTTCTCTCAGTGTGAGGTCCCTCCATGGACACCTGAGCCTTTGTCGTTTGTCAGCCACCATCTGGAGGCTGTGGGGAATGAGCTGCCTGTCTTGATGCTGAAGTCCAGGCAACCCGGAGTCTGAGGACCAGGGCTTCTCCTCTCATGTTTTTCCAGTGGCTTCGTGTCCTCTGACCCACGGCTCAGAGACTTGAGTGCTTATAGCAGGGCTGACATTTCTTGGAACTCATAGCTCTTTTTGTGGGGAACTCAGTCTTGAAGCTGGTTGGAGATTGTAACATAGACGGTCTTGGTGGGGACTTTTGGTCCTAAGAGTGATGCCCTGTCTCTCTCAGGCTGGTTTCCCACTGGTCTCTGTGTAGAAGTGGGGGCTGTACCCCTTTTCCCCACTGTGCCCTCCCCTGGGTCACCCATTGCCCATTCTACTCAAGTCTCATTTTGAGTTCTGGCCTGAAAATACCCAAACATTACATTCTGGTTCAGAATCCCTAGTACGTGCATGATGAAGTCACTTAATTTCTCTCTACCTCACTTTCTTTTAAAACGGATTTGGAGATTATCTGCTTTGACCGCTTAAAAAAGATGTAGTGACAATCACTTTAGATGTTTACAAGAGTCTTTGGAAGGGAAGGTGGAATCTGCATACACTTACGAGCACTTTATCGACACTGTACAGAACTGGTAATTTATGCTAATGACTGATGACCAGAGTCACTTGGCAAGCTGGGAAAATGCAAATACAGACTCCTGGGTCTCCCCCAGATGGTTTGATTAAGCAGGTCTGGAGTGGGTCAGGAGAAAAGTTTCTAAACAAACCAGCATGGTATATGAACCAGGGATCATGTCACCATCAAGAACTAAATCTTTTTTCATGATGTTCGTACTTACCTTTCTTGTGTTCATCCTTGTGCTGCTCATTAGCTTCTTGTTTCATTGGCTGGATCTTAGACAGCTTTTCTAGGCCTTAGAATATGTAGTCCACATTGTACACTGAGCATGTGCTTTGTGAATGCTGTAGGAATCCACAGAAGGGATTTTGGGGGTCATGTTCCTCAATTTCCTGCTGTAGACTTAGGCCCAGAGTGGGGAAGAGGTTACCCAGTGAACAAGTGAAATTGGAATGATGGCCCAACTAGCGGCAGAGCTGGGTCTGGAAAGTAGGTTTCCAGACTCTTTATCCCAATGTGTGACTCCTAGGAGCACACAGTCATATTTTTCAGATTGACTTTTTCTGGAAAGTGGAAGGGAGGCCTCGCCCCTGCCCCAGGGGCCCATCTGGGTTTGAGAAGAAGGTCCTGGTGACAGCCTTGTGCTTCCATGAGCTACTTGTACTTCCATGAGCCGCTAGCCCATAACCTCTCTGCAAAATCACTGTTGCTAAGTGCAAAAATATCTTAGGGTCCTAAGCTGAATAGTTGGAGAGGTTCAAAGCAGGCAATCCCAAGTTTTGGTTATTGGATTTTGTTTCTTTGTTATTTATTTGCTTGTTTAGCTTTGTTTCTCCATTACCATCTGTGGCCTCAGGAACTCTTGTGGAAATAATTTTTTGGTGCCCTTGGAGGAATATAGTTGAATGTTTGCCCAGCGACCTTTGGGGGAGAAGAAAGATGGTAAATGGCAGAGGTTCGTTTATCCCTTTGGGGACACCTTGAGATGTTCCCTTAGCTGTACCCTTTGGGATGCTGATCCCTGGTTAGAGTTCAGGTGAGGATGCCTCACAGGTGATAAGAAACCCAAGGAAGGTAGAGGGGAGCTGAAAGATAGGTCGGGATGTGGTTGAAACATCTTGGTGACCTGGAACCCTGTGCGTTGCAAGGCTACCAGTTGATCTAGGCACCTTGGGCAGGCCGGGGCTGCTCTGCTGGCCCTTGTGCCCTCCTTGTCAAATGTTGGTTGTAACTTCCTGGTAATTTATTTCAAAGGATTGTTACGAGTATGGTTATGAACTCTGAATACTCTCTGAATGTCAAGTGATGCTATTAATATGGACCCTTTAGTTATTATGATTAGGAGCGAAGCGTTTAACAGTAAGGATTTTATTTAAAGAATCTTATCTGCCTAGGGATTATCATACTAAGTGAAGTGAGTCAGAGAAAGACAGATATCATATGATATCACTTTTTTATGAAATCTAGAAAAATGATACAAATGAACCTATTTATGAGACAGAAATAGACTCATAGACATAGAAAACAAATTTATAGTTACCAACAGGGAAGGGGGTAAAGGGATAAATTAGGAGTTTGGGATGTGCAAATATACACCACTATATATAAAATAGATAAGCAGTAAGGATTTACTATATAGCACAGGGAACTATATTCAATATCTTAACAATAAACTATAATGGGAAAGAATCTGAGAAAGTATATATATACACACACACACACATATATAACTCAAAAAGAATACACACACACACACACACACACACACACACACACACACATATATAACTGAATCCCTTTGCTGTATACCAGAAACTAACGCACCCTTGTGAATCAACTATACTTCAAATAAAGAAAATATAACAACCAGCCCATAGAGCTGGAGCTATTAAATTGTTTTGCCCAAATGCCTTGATCACTCTTTTCTTCCCCGCCCCCTGGCCCTTTCCCCCATATTGTTTTTATGTTGAGAAATGGGGTTGTGACTTTAAGGGAAACATTTCAAAGTTCCTTTATGTCCGTGTCATTGAGAAAGGTAGGGGGAGAAAAAAAGAAAAAAGAAAGTCAATCTTCTTATTGAACTTTTTTTTAGCTTTTTTCCTTTTCCAAATTCAGAATACACCCAGCCTTCTGAGATCTTTGGTTTTCTTTTCCTAGCTAACTATAGTATATACTCACTTATGTTAATTCCCAACCAGTAGAAATCAAGTGTTCCTGAATTTTCTTCTGTGCTGTTATGCTTCATAGGCAAATAATGCCTCTTTAAATAGAACCTCTATCTTAGGTTCTCTGTGGGTTTTCAAAAGAAGAAATTCTTAGACTTTGTTTTAACGAACTAGGACAAAACAGCCTAATCTCCTATACCCTCTGCATCTGCATTATTAAGTAGACCAATTTTATAATAGTGGCTCTCAAGGATCCTGCAGGATTTGAAGCCTTCTGAAATAGTCTCACATCGTTCCCACTGTTAGGTATATATAATCACTGTTGACTTTTGGAAACCTGTTGGTACCAGTATGAGGGTGGGCTAGAGTATGAAATTAATCACAGATTCATATATGTTAACCATGCTGGATAAATTGGGGTTTCATGATCCCCAGGGCAAAATTGCTTATTGAGAGAAGATGGCTGGATTTTCCGTCTTCCAGTTTTGAGAAATGAAATAGGTTTAGGGAGTGACAGCCGAGACTGTTCCTTAACAGACCTAATTTTGTGGATGTGTGTTAGGGGTGATCCTCACAATACGAGCTCCTGGAGAAGTGTGTCTGTGCCATCAGCATTAATATTTGACTTTCTATGGTCTCACTGTTTTCCTGTTTCCCTCTTAGGACAAGTGGCTTCTGGTGTGTTGTGTTAGTTGTTCAATCGTGTCCAACTCTTTGCAACCCCATGGACTGTAGCCTGCCAGGCTCCTCTGTCCATGGAATTCTCCAGGCAAGAATACTGGAGTGGGTTGCCATTTCCTTCTCCGGGGGATCTTCCTGACCCAGGGACTGAACCCTGGTCTCCTGCATTGCAGGCAGACTCTTTACCATCTGAGCCACCAGCCTTTATTTTGTAAAGTTCATTGATGAGAACATAATCTTTGTTTTTTCCCTTCTAGAGCAAAGTTTTGTCGTAGAGTTGGCCTGGTCCCTGATGAGCCTGCAGGGGGTAGGTGGGAGCAGGTTGCCTTACAGGGGAGGAGGGTTGAGTGAACTTGCATGTCACAGGCTGTGGCTGGCAGTGCTCTCAGCGTGGGGTGTTTAGGCAGAGTATTGACTTTCCATTTTATAAGAAACACAACATGTACAGCTTTCTGGCATGAGTGAGTGAGGAAGACCTCGCAGTCCAAATTTGCCATGAGGATGGTTTCCAATTAATTTGAATTCTTGTAAAATGGATTTTCCTAGGAAAAAGCACCCCTACTGAGAAAAGGCTTGGATTGAAGAGGCTGTTTTGTTGTGGTTGATTTTTGTATTTAGGTAAAGAATGCATATCAGGCCAGGAGAGGGGAGCAAGGACTTCAAAATGTAAAAATCAAGCCCTTTTCTGGATGATAGTCCTTCTCTGGGAAGGACTGTTTTCCGAAAAGAGACTGGCTTCATCTCCGTTGAACAATCTGTCCAGGTTCACGGTGCTCCTTTCCCACGCTGAATCCTGCATTTTGCCCAAGCCAGGGACTGATGCCGTCTCTTGGTGGCAGAAGGGGTTGGCACAGCGGGGGCTCAATTCCAGCGTTGTGATGCATGGAAGATCTGCAGGAGAGGAGCATCTGAACCTTGAGAGTTGATCCCAAAGCTGCCAGGGCACGGCACCCTGACCTGTGGGATTTCTGCCCCGTGTTCTTATGTGGTGACTCCTGACATGTGATGCGTCGCCAGGGTCTCCTGGGAACTGGGCGAGAACATCTGGACACGTGGACCTTTTCCAGTCAGAATTGCTCAGGCCTTTTCAGACTTCCATTTTGGAAGAGGGATGGTTCTTCCCGTTGAGACTGTGGTCTAGTGGTTGGACCTTGTGACTGGGAGTCACAGCCAGAGAGCTCAGATGCTTTTCCAAGCCTTTTCCCCTCCAACTTGAGTCTGCCAGTGACGCTTCATCCACAACGTTGCTTTTGAGCCACTGAACGTGCTTTTCTCTATGTGGTGGCGTGTGCCTGTCTGCCTTTAAGACCCAGTGAAGGAATGTGTTCCGTCTGACATGATTCAGGTATCTGCACACTCAGCCCCTAAGCTAGGGATGGCAAACTGCAGCCCATGGGAGAAAGCTGTCCTGCCTGCCACCTGCTTTTGTACAGCCTGTGAGCTGAGAACAGTTTTCATTATTTTTAAATGGTTGAAAAAGATCAAAAGGAGAATAATATTTCCTGACCCAGGAAAATCACAGTACGTACACATGTCGGCGTCTGTAAACAAAGCTTTGTTGGAACACAGCCGTGACATAGCACATACATGTATTATTGCCTGTAGTGGCTTTTGTGCC
>NW_011495018.1:17899645-17938644 GCF_000754665.1 Bison bison bison | reverse complement strand
AACAGCAGAGTCTAGCTACAAAGTTTAAGATATTTACCATCATGCCCTTTATAGGAGAGGGCTTCCCAGGTGGTGCAGTGGTAAAGAATCCGCCTGCTAATGCCAGAGACACAAGAGACCCAGGTTCAATCCCTGGGTCAGGAAGATCCCCTGGAGGAGGAAATGGCCACCCACTCCAGTATTCTTGCCTGGCAATTCCATGGACAGAAGAGCCTAGCAGGCTACAGTCCAGGGGGTCGCAAAGAGCTGGACATGACTGAGTGCGTGCGTGCACACACACACACACTGCTTTACAGAAGAGGTTTGCCAACCTTGCCTTGAACAAATAAGGGGTGATCTCTGTGTGCCCGTCCATCAGTGGAAGGGAGTGAGGAAAGTAGCCTCTCCTTGCCATCCTTGTCATGGAATTGGGACTCATGGGGATGGGGATGCCTTTTTGGAAGCAGACCCTATCAGGCCCACTTGAGTACCTACTCATCACCAGGAACATAGATACTGGAGGTAGCTTTTGATCTTGGAGACCTTCCCCATTTGCCTTTGCTTTCCCTTTTTTATTGGGGAGGGTGGACGAGGAGAAATTAGAGCTGTGTACCTTTTTCTTTTCTTTTTTGCTGATAATTTAGCAAGTCTTTAAACCACCTCGATTCCTTTCAGGCTGTTGGTGGTGTGTATATATATTCAAGACTTTGCCCACAGGTCCAAAGCTTGCTCCCTGAGATATGTCATAAAATGTGATGGCGGGGGGCAGGCGGGAAACCCTAATGGGCCATGACCAGAACATTATTATTAAACAAAGGATGAAATGCTTAAGCCAAGATGGCCCTATTTACTTATTTATTTATTTTTACAAAATGAAAGTCGAGTAGACTCCATTTCAACAGTTTTCAATGCAGGAATTCCCACAGCCCCGTTTGATTGCAGTTTGTTGAAAAGTTTAATGTTTTTGTAGGCAATTCATAATTTCCACGTTGAGCAGCCCAGAAGGAAGGGAGCCTGGAGCCCAGTGTTGTTTTTATAGTGGGATGGTGGGAACTTTTTTTTCCCTTCCCCAAAAGGATATAAAACCGAAGTTGAACTGTTGGGAAAACGTGGCGTGGTGATCCAGCCCTTCCGCCAGTCCCAGATGACTCCCCCTTCAGCTCTTCCTTTAGGACCCAACAGAATAGAATTTCCTGCTGCTTCATGTCTCCAGGAAGGAAAAGATTTTCCTCGAGGCTATAATAGTACCTAATTTCCTTTTTCTTCCCTTTATTTATTTATTTTCCCTATTAATAAGGACCAATTGTAGAAGATGAAGGAACCTGGGAAACCCATCACTTTTGCAAGAGGTTAATAACTTCCTTTAAAAACTCCTGGCTTCATACTTAGTTTCCCCAAAAGGAACCTGGTCAGCCTGAGTGCCAGTCAAGGCCCAGGGGATGGGCACAGCCTCGTGGGGACCCAGCCATTCTGTGGGATCGAGTTACAGCGGGATCAAGAGGTTGGGGCTGTCACTGCAGAGTGGCTAGCCTCGGCAGGACCGGGCTGTCTTCCCCACCATCTGGATCTGGTTAGCTCTCTCTGGGCAGCAGGGCCGAGTCTCATTTCCTCCAACCAGTAATGTTATATAGGCAGTGATCCTGGGCTGCCCTAACATAATTGAAAATTATGTGTATTGTAGGCTCGGAGCGCTGAAATGTAGGCTCATAAAAATATGTGGTGCAGGTAGCCTGCGGAGATTGGATGTGGCACACAATGAAGCTTTTATGTAAAGTAAGAATTATAAGTCTCCGTATTAATATTGCATTATGGGTATGATCATTCTTGGGTGGGGTCCTTAGGGCTGGCCTGTCACCTCCAACAAAGCCTAAATTTCCTCAATCTGGGGAGCTGGTATTTGGATACAATCACATCAGTTTTTGCAGATGGCCAAAAACTCATCTGTGAATCCAACCCTCTCAACTGAGGCAGAGGGAGCTGGAGGTGTGTGGCGACTTGGCTTGGCATTTTTCTTCACAGGCTTTTATGTGATGAAGAGGTGAGTGTTGGCAGATGTCCATTTTGGTTGGCCTCAAGGAAATGACTCTATTGAGTGGTTTTGACCAATGAGGCCCATATATTTATGTGGCAAGTGAGAATGGGAAGAAGTAAGGGTGAGACCAGGCAGAAGAGACTCCCATAGCCCGCTGGCTCGGGTTATAGGGCTGAGGGAGACCATGGAAACATTTACTTCAGTGGCTCTTAATTTGGGATGATGTTGCTTCCGGACAAATGTTTGGAAATGGTTTAATTAGAAGGGTCACTGGGCGGGGTGTGCCTGCTGACATTTCCTGTCTAGGGGCCCAGAATCCTAGAAGTTCCTTGGTGCTTGCGACAGCCCCTCACCCACTCCCTGCACAGTTGACAACTTCAGTTATAGATGAGACACCGGAAGGTCTTGTGGCGAGTTACCAGAACCAGTAACCAAATTTCCTCACCACAGGCGGCTTCTAGGTGAAAGTCCTGAAGTGGCAGAAGTTGCTCCAACTCCGTCTAGATCTAGGCTGGGTAAATGACAATTCAGTTTGGCAGGTAGCTCCCGGGCTAGGTCTTCCAGCTTTAGGTATCACCAGATTTGGTTTTAATTTTCTGGAACAGTCATGTATTTGAGGAACCCATGGAAAAGCTTGTGGATAGTTTTGGCTCTAACATCCCACGTGGGAGTGGAGCAAACCCTTCTTTCTTTCTGGACTTCCCTTTGCTGTCCGTTTTTCTTCCTGTCCGAGTCGTTCTGAGTTGACAAGACCTCCTCTGTTCAGTCTTCCTCACCCCAGTCTCTTTCCTCAGAAATGCGCCTTCTCTCCTGGCATTCCCTGGCCACCTTCCCCGAGTCCCTGTCAGAGCCTCGCCACGTTCTGTCCTGACTTACCTGTGGTGAGTTGGCCCCCTCACGTGAGCCTAGGCTCTCTGAGGAAACACATGATGCTTCGCAGGAAGTCTGTGCATGAGACAAGCTTTAATCTGTGTTGCTCAAGTAAAAGTTTCTGTAGAATTAGTAATAAAACTAGCCTCTGGAAAGACCAAGATGGCGCCTTCACCAATTGACCTTTGGAGGTACAAAGGCTAGTGTGGACGTCCTTGTTAAAAACCTTAGCTTCGTGTCTTTAAGTTTTGCTTGTTTGTGAAGTGAAACTGATGTAAAATCATCAACAAAAGTCAGATGCCTGCAAGTTGCTTACATATGTGTTAAATATCTCTGTGACTAGACAGGCTGCCTCCCTTCAGGTTTCCCCATGTGCACGATGGGGAGCGGGATCACGTGGTTGTTCTCTGAAAGGTGAGGTGTCACTTTGGACAGAAGCAGTGCTCCTGCTCTAATGTCATGTGTTCATTTTCTATCTCAGGGAAGGATAGAGAAGGGCCTATTTGGGTATACCTTTGTTTTTCTCTATGTGGTAAGACATGTGTTATTTAAGAATTTCTTTGACCTTTTGTGAATGTAGAAATTGCATTGTGCCCTGTCTGTGCATCTCTTAATGGAGAAATACTTTTTGTTTTACAAGCTGGGAATTGGATGAGGAATTCCGTGCTCGCTCACCTGACTCGAGTAACTTCTAGTAAAGAACAGCTACACATATATACTCAGCTTTCTTGAAGGTGAAGGATGATGGCATTTTAGAAATGAAGGTTGTTGAAAGAGCAGATTTGGAATTGATGGTCTCCTTGGGCACATCTGTTTGCTTTGCAGGTGACGCTAGTAGTAAAGAACCTGCCTACCAATGTAGGAGACATAAGAGACTCGGGTTTGATCCCTGGGTCGGGAAGATTCGTTGGAGTAGGAAATGGCAGCCCACACCAGTATTCTTGCCTGGAAAATTCCATTCCATGGGCAGAAGAGCCTGGAAGGCTACACAGTCCATGGGGTTGCAAAGAGTTGCATGCAACTAAACGACTGAGTAGGGTATCCATGGCTTGAGACTTCATTAGCTTTATTTCTTTAGAAGAGGGGTCTCCTTTCTCCCCTCTCCCCTCTCCCCATTGGTTTTCTCCAAATGAGGTAGTATCAGTGATATCATTTTATCCAAGGCCATATAGTTTGAATACAAAGACAAAACTAATTGCTAATAATATTGATGCTCCTCGCATGTACCTGTTGAACGTGAACTCCAAGGAAGAACCTGTCAGTGTTGCATGACTTTTCTGTTGTCGTTATTCCCCTGATTTGCTTGCTTTCGCTTTTTTTGGTGTCTTTATTTGCATATTTTTAAGTTTTGCAGTTTCTGATCTGTGTGTCATGTATCCTAAGACACACATTTCTTTTCTAAAATCATTTTCCATGTTCATTTTGTTTGCTATCTCCAGTATCTTCAGATGAAATGGCCACTGCTTGATGTCCAGGCGGGAACCCTCCAGAGCAGACAAGCCCTCAAGGATGCTCGCTCTCCGTCGCCAGCCCACATCGTTGTAAGTGACCTTACAGAGATGTTTGCTTCTTTTATTGTGGGGAGATGAAATGTTCGTTTGTTGATAACAGACCTGTTTATCACTTTCTCTTTTGTTAAAAATAGTTCTTTGGGGGCATATTCTTGGATATGGTTTGTATCTAGAAGGCACTAGTGTTTTTGCTATTGGACCTTAATGATTGGTATCTAGCTGGAAATGTTCCCGCTACCTTTTTCACCTACTATTGGGTTAGAATCTAGCTTTGTGGGTTCCAGTTAATAGGGCACAATCACCATGGTGTGGGGAAGATTGGAAAAGGGATTGAAGCAACTTAAAAAATGTACCCAAGTCTTTGCTGAAAAAGTCATTTAGGGGAGGTGAGTTGCAGAGAATTAGGAAACTCAAAAGGGAAATCCTAAATTTGAGACTTTCCAATCTTATTCCCCTCATCCCCTACCCCCAACACACTCACCAATTTATCCTAATTATTGGAAAGGAATAATCTAGACTGATATCAGAAAGATTTCATCTGGGCTGATTGATTGGAAACGTAGAGTACAAATGAACTTGGAAAGGCTTAAATTAAATTTAATGTGTACATCCATGGCTTTGAAAGTGTGTGGGTTTAACACAGAAAACATTTGTTTGTACTGCTAAGAGACTACAACCTAAAGTATGTGTCTACATATATTTTTAATGCACTTTCTCAGGATTTTGTAGACTCTGAAAGTGGAGTTTATAAATTAACCTCTTGAGAAGATAACTCAGCCTTGTTAGAGTATTTTCTTCTATATATTCCTATCGTGAGCTGGACTTCATACTTTTGAAATAATTAATGGAAGATACATTTTTATAATGAATTCATGACAGGTAGAATTATGCAGAGCATGAAACAATTCATGTATATTTTATTTAAGTATCACAAAATGTTATCCATTAATATATTTTGCCTCTGTGTTACTTTTAATTTCTAAAAATGGCAAAATAATTTTCTTAAGTAGAAAAATCTTAAGATACATTGTGTCAAATTTCAGGCTAACTGCCTCCTTATTTTGTAACTTGTTATAATTGAGCATATATTATTTAAGGAGTTTTGCCTCTGTTATATGAATATTAAATATACATATGGTATGTGTATATATCTCACAAAATAATTGATTTCGGTAAAACCACTTCTTTGAGTCATTTGTGAAAAGGTCTTACGAATTCTTATATTATAAATGAGGCATGTAGAAAGAAGGTTGACATTTCCCAGAAGCTTCCTCCTTCCTCCAGTCCCTCGATAAAACAGATGCTCATAATCACACATGCTCGTACAATGCTGAGATTTCAGGGCTGGAAGTAACCTTAGATCAGCTAGGTCCTACCTACTCTCAGAAAAGGAAACGGGTCCAGAGATGCCTTAAGTGAATTGCCCAACGTCACACGCTGTGTTAGCGGCCAGAGTAGGAACTGGGCCCAGTTCTCAGCTCTCTTTTTGGGGCCTAGTGGACTGTTCCCTCCTAAGGGAGTCAAAAGTAACTCTCTGTGACTTGTTCTGTTTTGCTTTCTCTAAATTGGCTCACTGTCAAAGACAGTGTCATAGGCATAAAGAAGTTGGCTTGGGGTTCTCATGCAGGTTTCTCCCAGAAAAATGAATGCCATGAAAAAAAAAACCCATATTTTAACAATACACAAAGATTGTTTTACAAGTCTTGAGGGTACAGTGAGGAAGCCAGTCTGTTTCACTCTTCCTGCCTCCCTGAATTTCCCAATGGGGGTCTAGGTTTGAAATTTATTTTTCTGCTTTTAGAAGTGCTGGGCAGAAGTCACCCATTTCTTTTTGGGATGGGGTGGGAAGTGTAGGAAAGGAGGACGCTGTCTTTAAAATCTCTTGGAGGTGTTTCTCTCTTTGAGTCTGTTGAGAAGACTCATTTCTTAGAAGTGATCCAGAGGGGCTGCAGCCCCCTGGTGGGTGTGACCTGGA
The DNA here is from genome assembly GCF_000754665.1 of Bison bison bison. Lineage (NCBI taxonomy): Eukaryota > Metazoa > Chordata > Mammalia > Artiodactyla > Bovidae > Bison > Bison bison. The sequence goes on along the minus strand of NW_011495018.1, from coordinate 17,932,277 downwards.
GGTCCATGTGTTAGCCACGTGCAGGAGTGGGGTCTGTCCTTTGGGAGAGAGGATTTCAATGATTGCCCTCCTTCCCTCTGTCCCTCTGACTCCCCAGATCCCATAGGAGCAGTTGCCACAACTTAGGCCCTAGGCACTTTGTTTTCATGTGTATGAGTTAACAATCCGAGGAGCTGGTAAAACATTTTTGCAGAGCCGATGTGGATTTTGGCAAGGGGCGCAGTGAAGGGACTTGGGTTTCTTTTTCCTTTGCCGTGGCTTAGGAGGCATGTTGACCATAGCAATCACTGTGGAGCCCACCCCACCCTTCTGAGGGAGACCCTTGTCGAAAGAAGCCGCAGCTGTAATCCGATCTTCTGTTCTCTGCTCCTGGGGACCTAGGAGCGACCCTGCATAGAGGTTATATAGTGGGTTGGTGGTGAAGAGTGGGCTTTGGGAGCTGAAGAGAGGAGAAAAGCCATGAACTCGGGCAAAAAGGAAACTGAATGAAATACTTAATGCTCGTGGCCTTGGAATGGTGTCTTTAGTTTATGAGTCAGCTCTGTCATTGTGGATTTCTGCAGTCTTCACGTGACACCAGGACTGAGGAGGAAGAGATATTGGGGGTGGGGAGGAAGTTAGTAGAAGGAGAATGAAAAGGTAGGGGGAAGAAAGTCTGGAAGTTGTTGACCTCCGGATCACGTATAGTTTCGGGGGCTTGAGGAGTCGTGTACCTTGGGAGTATAAACTTATGATCACCTTTTCATTGAACGCAGTGCATCATGTCAGCCCAAACCAGCTTGGCAGGTACGGTGTGTCTGTATTTATACAGGGAGCATTCTGGATCGTGGCCGATGTATCATTTGGGTCTTTGTATAACTCAGCATTGGCCAGGAGACTCTGGTTCTCCATCAGATTCTCTGATGAATGCTAGCTTTTCTCCAGACACTGGGCTCTTCCTTACTTTCTTGTTTTTCTTTCTCTTGAAATAAAAGTTTGTCACATCACAGTGTTTCATCAGACCTGTGTCAAAATAATTGTCTGAGGATTGCTTCCTAATTTCTCCGAAATTTGGATTTATTGTAATTTTGGTGCCAGGCTGTTTCATAATTATTTCTAATGTTTTTATTTTGAAACTAGAGAAGTGTTCGTTCAGCGTTTGTTACTAATCATTAGGGACTATAGCTATCACAGGTTGCTAGGAAAATAACTTGCTGTAGTACTCATGGGGGTAGAATTTTCAGATGGGAATTTAAAACGTTTTGTTGGCGTATTTTAATCTGATTGGATTTTTTTCTCATGTGGTATGTGGGTTACCACATTGTAAAAAAAAAAAAAAAAAAGGATGTGTAGAATGAATGTTCTTAACAAGTGGAGTTCAATTGATTGAATAATGTTTATATGAAGAAGCAAGCCCCCAATACAGCATCTTGTTTATTATAATCTGATGGCTCCTACTCTATGCTCAAAATAGAGTAGAAATGATCCCCCAAGGGTGATGGTTTTTAAATTTTTTTTTGACTGTCCAAAAAATAGGAATTTATACAAAAGATGTCTCTCTCTCCCTCTCCCTTGGATTTCTCTTTTTCCTTACTCCCACAGAAATTTATGAACTTTCTAAAGTCACAAGAGCCAGGATCCTCTCCTTTCCTCAGCTTCCCCATATTCTGATTTGTAGAACTTGCTCCTGTTTCTTTCTCTGTGGTGTTTATATTTTTAATTCTTTGCTCTTTTTTAAATTCCTTCTTCCAAAATGAGTGCCAGGCAGCTGTGCTAAGTGGTGGCGTTTGAGTCTTGGCCAACCCACCCCCAGGGCCCCTGTGAGGAGCCCCTCTCTGGACACCACCCCAGGTGTCTTTGCTATACAAAGACTTTAACTTCCTTTGTACCCAGCAAAAAAAGATTCTGTACCCCAAATTGTGATATTTTGGTATAGTATGTATCTTACAAAATGGCAAAAGGCTTCAGAAGCTCCTACCATTGTGTCTTGGGGGTTTCCTTTTGAAGTAGACGTGGAGTTTTTACCTTGGGGTGTATTTCTAGCGGTTCTGGGTCTTATGTGTTTTGTTGTGTAATGAGCATGGAGGCGTGGGATGAGAAAGCTGCCTGAATCCCGAAGAGCAGAGCCCGCCAGACTGGAGTGTGTACTTCTTTTATTTTGTTGTTGTTATTGCTTAAATGCTGAAAGAGAGCGGGAAGGCTCTTATGAAATATAGCCTGATGGTAGGGCTTCAGACAGGGTGTCTGCCGTTTGAGTTGAGAGTTTTCAGCTCAGAGGGCGTGCTGAGTCTTTCGTTGTTGTTTCTGAAGAATTTGGGCATGGGGTGCGGGGGTACTGAGTTGCAGCAGTTAATAACAACCCGTAACTTGGAGAGCATCCTCTTCGTTATTAAGTACACACGGGTGTTTTGCTGTGTTACTTGGTGCTGTCGGATGCTTGGCGGCAGTTGCTATGTGGTAGGAGGCTCTGTCCTGGACACAGGTCCAGCAGAACTGTCGCAGCCCCTGCCTGGGTGGGAGGCTCTGTGTTGGGTGCTGTGAGGGGTTACCAGGCCTGTGAGGGTATATGATCAAGGAGCTGGGATGTCCACTGAGAAGCTGGTGAGGATTAACAGGCCAGGACTGTCCCCTGAGAAAGTGGCATTTAACATGTGATTTGAAGGATCAGTTGGAGTTGACCATGTGAAGGTATTAGAGAAGGGATGGGAGGTGAGAAAATATTCCAGGCAGAAGATAAAACATGTTTGAAGGTCCTAAAGAAGAGAGAGGCTGGCTGTGAGAGAAGCAGGATGCCAGCTACAATGGCTGCTGGTCCTTGGGGCATGGAGACAGTGACTTGGGTTAGATGCGGTGACAATTTGATATTTCATCCCAACTGCCCTTGTGAAATCATGGAAGGTTTTGGCTCGGGTTCCACTGCTGCCCATGGGGAAGGTGAAGCGGACAGATTTGGAGGGAGGGGCTGTCAGTAGAACTGAGGGATGGATCAGATGCTGTCAGTGAGGGGAGAAAAGAGGGTCAAAGGTGGGTGGGTGGAGATGCCATTTGCTGAATGGGAAATACTGGGTGGGGAGAAGGTTTGGGGTGGAAGAGTTGTCTTTAATTAAAAAAATTTTATTACAACTTTATTGAGATACCATCAACATATAATGTTGTATAAATTTGAGGTGTACAGTGTGTTGATTTGATACACTTATATGTTGTAAAATGACTATTTCTGTTGCTAAAACTGCATCCCATTACATAAATACCATTTCTCTTTTGTGGTAAGAATATTTAAGATCTACTGTCTTTTAGCAACTTTCAAGTACATGATATAGTATTGTCAAAAATTATAATCATCATGCTATACATTAGGCTTCCAGAACTTATTCTTTTTATAACTAGAAGTCTGTACTCTTTGACCAGCATCTCGCCATTTTCCATAACCCCTGGGTCCCTGGTGGACTCTCTGTGTGGTTTTTTCTTAAGATTTCACTTGTAAGCGATACCATGAGATAACTCTTGAGAGTCCCTTGGACTGCAAGGATATCCAGCCAGTCAATCCTAAAGGAAATCAGAACTGAATATTCATTTGTGAGGACTGATGCTGAAACTCCAATACTTTGGCCACCCAATGCGAAGAACTGACTCATTGGAAAAGACCCTGATGCTGGGAGAGATTGAAGGCTGGAGGAGAAGGGGACAACAGAGGATGAGATGGTTGGATGGCTGGCATCACTGACTCGATGGACATGAGTATGAGCAAGCTCCAGGAGTTGGTGATGGACAGGGAGGTTTGGTGTGCTGCAGTCCACGGGTCACACAGGGTCAGACACGACTGAGCGACTGAACTGATGCGGTGCTTGTCTTTGTCTGACTTAGTGTAATGCCTTCAAGGTCCCTCCATGCTGTCACAAATGGCAGAATTTCCTTCTTATGGCTGAATGCTTTTCCACTTGGTGTATGTAATACATTTTCTTTATCTGTTGGTCTGTTGATGGACACGTAGCTTGTTTCCTTATCTTGGCTCTTGTGAATCACACTGCAGTGAATGAGGGCGTGTACATGTCTCTTGGAGATCCTGTTTTTGTTTCTTTTGGATATATACCCAGAAGTGAAGTGAAGTGAAAGTTGTTTAGTCATGTCTGACTTTTTGCGACCTCATGGACTATACAGTCCATGGAATTCTCCAGGCCAGAATACTGGAGTGGGTAACCATTCCCTTCTCCAGGGGATCTTCCCAGCCCAGGAATCAAACCCAGGTCTTCCGCATTGCAGGTGGATTCTTTACCAGCTGAGCCTCCAGGGAAGCCCAGAAGTAGGTTGCTGGATCATAAGGTAGTTCCAGTTTTAATTTTTTTGAGGACTGTCTGTGCTGTTTTCCATAATGGCTGCACCAATTTACATTCCTACTAACAATATAGAACATTCTTTTTTTTCCCATATCCTAACCAGAACTTGTTTTCTCTTGTCTTTTGCTGACAGCTGTTCTAACAGATACGAGGAGGTAATTCTTTGTCGTTTTGATTTATATCTCTCTAATTAGGGATGTTGAGCATCTTTTTGTGTACCTATTGGTATATTTCACATACCTTCTTTGGGAAAATGTCTCCTTTTAAAATGAAGTAGAGTTGAGTGAGTTGTATTTTTTTTTTTTTTGGCCACACTGCACATCTGGCAGGATCTCAGTTCTCTGATCAGAGGTTGAATCTAGGCCATGGTAGAGGAAGCTCCAAGTTCTAGCCACTGGACCGCTGGGGATTTCCCTGAGTTGTCTTTTTTAGAGAGATTAAGATACCAGGTTTCCTGACCCCACAGAGCAGTGTGGCAATATGAAATGAGAGCACTTCAAACTTAATCTACAATTAAAATTTAATGGATTAAATTGACATCAAGAGTAATGTTGATTATCTATTAAATTTAGATTTCCATTTATTCAGAATGTATTTATGGAAGGGTGGAGACGTCTCGCTTTCCTTCTCCAGAATTTAGATAAGTAGCTCTAATTGGTCTTTCTCTTGGTTTTTGTGTTTACCATTGATTCAATCACTGGCTCATATTCATGGATCCTGCAAATATTTCGTGATTGCCCACTGTGTGGGGGAAAAACTATTCTAGATGTAGAAAGTGGAGTCAGTGATGAACGATGATAACAATGATAGCAAGTAAGTCTGGGACGTTTCCTTCGTGCCAGACATTGTTCCAGGTGATTTTCAGAAATTGCATTATCCCCACTTTACAGAGAAAGAACTCAGTACAGGGAGGTGAAGTATTTGCCCAACTGTGGGAGTCAGGTTGTGAGATAAGGTGGACTAGCTCCAGAGCACGCCATCATCTTAACTCCACTGACCCCGGGGGTGCTGAGAAAGGTCAGAGGGACACAGTGCGTGTGCAGAGCGCTGCCAGGGAAGCACCGGTGGAGCACCCGCTGGCCCGGGCAGGCTTGTTCAAGGAGACCCGGTAGCTTCACTGGAGAGTGGGCCACGAGCTTGGCGAAGGATTTTGTTTCTGGGTGTGGCTGCTGCAGAGGACTCACTGACACGTTGTGGGAAAGGAGGGCGGATGCTCCGGGGGCAGGTGAACTTCAGGAGACGTGAGGGTGAACTGTGCTCACTTCCTGGAAGCCCTTCCCTGTGCTGTCTCCTCTTCCTCCACTGTGTATACACTTCCCTCTTTTTTTTTTTTTTTAAATAAGTCCATTTCTCTGTGACTCAACCAGACTTTCTAGAATACTTAAGATGTGTTTCCTAGCAGCAGCTGAGTCAGAACTTTCCCATTTCACAGAACCACGATTAAAGGTATGTGTTTTGTCTAAGCGTATAAAGCAAGCCGGTGAGCCCTGTACAAATATTAGTATTTTTTTTTTTTTTTATAAGGAACGCTATGAGGAGCTAATATTGAGAACCAGGCGACCAAGTTATCTTTGTTTTGAGGAAGAAGTGGTAGATTGGATCAGGTGTGGTTTAAAGGGAGGGAGTGGAGTAAACCCCAAGATGGTCCGTAACAGTCTGTGGTTAGAAGTCTAAGCTTCCTATCTCCTTCCAGAAAATACTCTACGGTGAGGAATTCTGAAGTTTTGAGGTTTGGGTTCATGGTGTGGCAGCTGACCACTATGGCAATGGAAATATTCTACCAAGAAGGATTGTGTAAGCTCGGTTGTATCCTCTTCAGATTAGAATCACAGAGTTACAGAGTTTCACAACCTTCAGATCACAAGGCATGTCACCCAGTGCTGTCCCTTCTGTTGTTTAATCACCACTCAGAAGTCCCTCTGCCAGCCGTGCTGTTTTCAGACACAGAGATGGGGCACCTGGCTATCTTCTGATGCAGACCGTTTGCTTCGGTAGAAAATGGACTCAGAGGTCTGTCTCCGTATTGCACTGAAGTCTCTCTCCTTGAAGTGCTCAGACTTGATTTGTGTTTTGCTGTTCAGCTCCGCTCAAGCTTCTTCCACTAATCCATCTTAAGACTAAGATGCTAACGCTGAAACATCCTTCCCTCATCACCAAGTTTGCTCAAGATTGTCCTCCATGGTGACTCACGTCTTCAGTGACTTATCTTAATGTTTTAAGTATGAAAACGACACATTTTTGATTGAGAAAAACCCTACCTCTAAAATAAGTGACAATAATTGTTAAGTATAGCTTTCCTCATTCATAAAATTTATGTTCGTTGTAAACACTTTGGAAAATAACCCCTAATCTTGCCAGTCTGATGTTACATTACGAATTGTTTGGTATATTTGGTATGTTTCCTTCTAGACTTTTCCGAGTGTATTAATATTTGTTTTTAACATTCTTGAGCTCATAGTAGTGCTCAGTATTTTCAACCTTGGATTTATTTAAAATGAAAATTGCTTAAGCACATCTTCATGTCATTAAAATTCTTAAGGATTTTTAATGACCACATAATAGCCCATACTATGATTGTATCCCTATTTAGTTTAATCAGTGCCATATTTTTGGGTCTTTATCTCCTTTTGTTTTGGTTATTCTAAATAAACCTGTGATGAACATCTTTGTGTGGCCCCCTCCCCTCCCCACCCCCATCCTGTATTATTTTCTTAGGATAAATTGCTAGGAATATAGTTACAAGAGAACAAAAGTTTAAAACATTTCTTGATATGTAGCCACAAATGTCTTCCTGCCAGGTCTCAGTGTTAATAACCATCCTCAGTGTGAGAGTTAGATTGACCATGATCAGAATGATTTTATTGTCTCTGGGGAATTAAGCAAAAGCAAAAGTTCAGGCTTCCTGGGAAGGATATGCCCTTATTCCATATTGCTACAGAAAAGAGACCTAGCCAGCCCAGCCCAAGTCAACCTCCCTAAGGCCTCTCACTTTCAAAATGAGCAAACAAAAATGATTGCTTCTTATATAGCTAGTAGGTTTTAAAGTCAGCTGATGTTATCATGGTTGTACAGAATGACATATATTCATTTTAGATAATTATAGAAACACTTTTTTAGCCCCCCACAATATATGAAGCACATTTAGGGCTATTTTTAGAGGTTTTGGAGTATACTTTTACAAACCCAAAGAATTGTAGTCTTTTACATTTTAGTAGCTCTTTTTTTGACTTTGAGAAAACTCTGGGAGATAGTGAACAATGGGGAAGCCTGGCAGGCTGCAGTCCATGGGGTGGCAAAGAGTCAGACACAACTTAGCAATTAAACAACAACAATAACAAAGTCAGATCATCAAACTTTTTTTTCTCTTTTGTTAATAGCATATTATTAGGCAAAGATAGTATTTTTGATGCTGTATATGAACTTGTTAAGAATATCATCCTGGATTGTGTTTCTGGGAAAACATACCTCCTTTTTAGAAATGCCATTTGTCTCCCTGTTTAAGATCAGTCCACAGGGAGTGTGGCAGAGGCTGGCAGCCTCTAATCAGTTGCAACCATTTCCAAATGCTGTGAGTTGTGCTCGGGCGAAAAACTCTGGCAGCTCTGGGCTAGTGTTTCCTGATGTTTGTGTCACCGAGTGTTAATAAAGTTGCTAGGAAAAAGGTTCCCTCCTGAAAGAGGTTTAGGGAAGCTCTGGGTTATGCATTCAGTTTCTTCAGGGCAGGTTCTTGATTCCTCTGGGTGTTTGGAAACTGCAAGAGTCCCTAAAGCGAGCTTGACTGGAGAATTCTTCTTGGCTCTTCAGGGCCAAGATGGGTGCATATTTTGGAAAGTTGTTTTAGTTTCAGTACCTGCTCTGTTTACCCAGCGTGGGAGCCTGCTTTAAATTAACGTGGATGTACTTCGAGCTCCACTCATGGATCTGCCTATGTTTATGTTTCCAGTAAATAACACAGAAGTGTGCGTTTGGCCCCAGTCCTGTCCTGCTTGTCCTTTCTTGTCTGGCTGATTCACGCTATGCACGGGCTTGCTTCTTCAACCAGATTGTAAGTTTCCTGAAGTCAAGGAACCCCATGATTTTATTTCTTTGCAGGTGTCTCTCTCCCCTTGTTTTGTGATGCTTCATTAATTAAGCAGAACACTAATTTCTGGTGAGGGACAGGGGTTGATTTGTCAGGAACAAGTGTGCCTTTACTGTTACCTTCGCGGTGCATCGTTGTAGCACCGGGGCTTGCCCACGTGTCTACTTTCTTACTTGAGAATCCACCCTAATACCTTCTGACTTGCAGCTGAGCCTGTGTCATCACCCCACTAGTGTTTATGTAAACGTGATTTACATGGAAGCTCCAGAACGTTGGGCTTGGAGGGTTTTGACTCTTTCCAATCTTGTTTAAACTGACTGGTCCTCAGGAATCCTATTCTAAGATGCCTGAATTTTTTAAGAGAGAGCTTGTGAAATCTAAGACTCGATGATATATTATGGGAAATGAGTATTTTCAACAACGTTGGGTATGTGAAGTGATTTTCTGATTGGCTTGTTAATGGCTTGCAAGTCAGATTTTCATCTCTTTTAATCAGTTAATAAAAATTTAACACTTGGATTTCAGAATTATCCCTTGGAGTGTTCTTGGAAACGAGGGAAGGAGGGACCCTAGGGGGGTCTGGATGGGAAAGTTTATTATTCTGTCCATTTTGCTTGTGCTGCTGGCATGTGAGCTTAGTCGTGTCCAGCTCTTTGGGTCCCCACAGACTGGATCCCGCCAGGCTCCTCTGTCCATGGGATTCTTCAGTCAAGAGTACTGGAGTGGGTTGTCATTTCGTCCTGTATGCTGGGAGGGATTGGGGGCAGGAGGAGAAGGGGACGACAGAGGATGAGATGGCTGACTGGCATCACTGACTCGATGGACGTGAGTCTCAGTGAACTCCGGGAGTTGGTGATGGACAGGGAGGCCTGGCGTGCTGCGATTCATGGGGTCGCAAAGAGTCGGACATGACTGAGCAACTGATCTTATCTGATCTGATCTGAGGGGAATCTTCCCAACCCATGCCCTGAACCCAGGTCTTCTCCATTGGCAGGCAGATTCTTTACCACTGAGCCACCTGAGAAGATCCGGATGTGAAAATCCTGTGAGTGAGTGGAGTTGTTCAGGATTCCATGGGCAGAAATGACCACATTTAGAGAGTTATCCAGATTCTTTGTCTAGCCTGGGCTCTCTCCCCCGAGTGCCTGATTGGACTCCCATTTGGATGCCAGACAGACATGGGAGAATTGGCTTGTTCAGAATCCAGGTCTTCATTTCCACCTGCTCCCCACCACCGAGCCTGTTCCTCCCAGCGTTCACTGTCATAGTCAGGGTCATCAACATTCTTCAGTTGCACGAGTCCCAAACCTTGGAGTTTATCTTTGACTCGTCTTTTTTCTCACACCCCACATTCAGTCCACTGGTCTGTCCTTTGGGCTCATAATCCATCCACATAGCATATGAGCTCTGCCTTCGAAATATCTGTGGATTCAAACAATTTTCGCTCCTCTGCCATCACCACTGAAGCCCAGGCTGCCAGGACCACTCACTAGGGTGTTGCCAGAGCACTTCCCACCTGGTAACTTCCCACCTTTGTCGCTTCCCGTCTTACTTCCTTGGTCCCTGTGCTGCATTCCCACATTCGAGATGGCCTTGAACATCCTAATACAGATTGTGTCATGTACTTCTACTGAAAATCTGGAGGATAGATTTTGTCTTTTGAAGAGAAGACATAGTAAGGCTGTGAACAGGTACTTAGCTCTGCAACCTGATTAGAAGGTGGGACGTGGAGATTCAGGGACGCAGGATGGAGAGTATACAGGTAGATTGGGCCCAGGACCTGCCACCCTTCCAGTGTGGTGTTGGCTGGAGGAGAGAGGGTGGGGGCAGAAGGGGGCACGGAGGTTGACTGAGCGCCCCCTTGATCAGTTCTTTGCCAGTGCAGCGGGATGTGGCTGGTATCTGGGTCACCCCCTCTGTCCTGCATCCGAGCCCCAGCATCTCTGCAGCTGTGCAGTCTGTCCAGCCGTGGTCTGTCTGCAGTGAGAAACTTGTGAGGCGCTCTGGCAGGCGTGATGCAATCTGTTTTCCAGCCAAAGCCTGCACAGCGAGTGGATCTGGGCAGTGATTAAGTGCGTCACTGAGACTGCTTGATAGGCTTGAATGAGATGGGGTCACCATGTGCCCAAAGTACAGTGGGGCAAAGGCATCTTGTCCTTGCTCAAGGGTGAAGGCTGCCTGTTTTGCTCACAAAAACACTGTGTTGCCCAGGTGCTGGGGTGAAAAAAGTATCAAGTGTTTAAAAGGCTGAAGAAGGGAAGGAAGGAAGGTCTGCACCATGGACCTTGGGACTGAACTATCCCCGTGGCCCCCAGAGACCATGGTTTTGTGGGGCCCCCATTATTGAGACCTGTCTTCAGACCTGACCTCTGACTCTGCCCCTTTCTAATGCTCCTGAAGTTAGACCCAACTCAGGGATGCATATAAGATTCTGAGAGAAGTGTTTTCCCCAGCTCTTTCACACTCAAGGGAGAATCAGCCTTTCTGGGCAGAGGGAGAACATAAAATCTAAACAGAAAGGGGAGCAGGCTGGGAGGAGAGGCTCTAGGGCAAACCTCTAGGGTGATTCAGTGGAAACACAAGAGAAAATAGTTTTGGGGGAAGAGGTAGCAGCCTGCTTCCACCAAAGCCCAAAAGCCAAATTTGTCCTGACCAAGACGAGAAGACATTGTCAAAGATGGAAGAAATATAGTTTGACGGGGAGAAGCCATTTCCATGTTTAAAATATAGCTAAATATCTTCCTTCCTTTCTGCCTCAAACCCCTTCCCATTCTGTTTCCACAAAGCGCTTGATTGGCACGGTCTTTATTACACTTTCCTCTTAAATTATCAAGTTATTTTTGGGAATTGAGAATAGCATCTACACAGTGACCCTCCAGTCTAAGAAACCAAATATTAACAATGGAGCAGAGTCCACATTCATCGCTATGCCAGTTGTGTGTGTGTGGTTTTGTTTATTTATTTATTTTCTGCTGGCAGCATCCTCCTCATCCCCTAAGAATAGAGAACTACCTTTCCCCTATTCAGGTTGGTCCAGGTAGACATGATTGGACAAGGGGTAGGCCTGTGATTTAATAAGCAGAAATGCTCTGGAGCCTTCCCTAGGCAGAGCATTCTAACTCTGTGGGTCTTTGGAGCTATCCCTGGTGGCACAGATGGTAAAGATCTGTCTGCAATGCGGGAGACCTGGGTTCGATCCCTGAATCAGGAAGATCCCTGGAGAAGGAAATGACAACCCACTTCAGAATTCTTGCCGGGAGAATTCCACAGACAGAGGAACCTGGTAGGCTAGAGTCCATGGGGTCGCAAAGAGTCAGACATGACTGAGCAACTAACACACACACACCACACACACACAGACAACATCCACACAGACACACACACTCAGACATACACACACACTCTGAATGGAGAGTGCTTATTTGTAGTGATGTGCGAGAATTAGGATGTGTGTGGGAGGAATGTCTATATGATACCATTTAGTTCTATGTAGCCAGCTCTTGGAGAAGGCAATGGCACCCCACTCCAGTACTCTTGCCTGGAAAATCCGATGGATGGAGGAGCCTGGTAGGCTGCAGTCCATGGGGTCGCTAAGAGTCGGACATGACTGAGCGACTTCCCTTTCACTTTTCACTTTCATGCATTGGAGAAGGAAATGGCAACCCACTCCAGTGTTCTTGCCTAGAGAATCCCAGGGACGGGGGAGCCTGGTGGGCTGCCGTCTATGGGGTCACACAGAGTCGGACACGACTGAAGCGACTTAGCAGCAGCAGCAGCCAGCTCTAATCTGGACTATCCAGCTAGTCGAATCTTTTAATTTGGAAGCCAACTAATTAGAGGTGTTTTCTGACACTTACAACCAAAGGAATTCTAACCACTACAGTTTTCCAAGCCTTAGACTTATAAAAATATTGTTTCATGTTTTCAATTTTTGATTCTTTTGAATTAAACATGCTAGAGCATGAACTGACTCTTCTACTGCTTTGTAAACAGGGACCCATATGAAGGAAACATACTTGCCTTCTTTAAGAATGGGTTGATTTGTGCTCACCTGTGGGAGTTATAAGCAGTTTTCTCTCACAAACAATTTCTAGAGAGAGGCTTGTGTGGGAAAAAAGAAAGCAGTTTCCATGCTTTGCTCCTGTGGTCATGGGGAATTTTGAACATGAACTTGAGGCATTTTCATGAAATTCCTGTTTTCATATTTTTAGTTTCACAAGATTTTCTCTTCTGACTCCTACTTGACAGAATCATCTTTGCCCTAAAGTGCTCTTATTTCTGGTCTTTGGGATAATTAAGGAACAGCCAGTTAATTAATAGTACGAAGCACAGCCCTTTTTGTTGGAAAAATGTGATCTTAACCATCATAAAGAAGGAGGTACTAGTGGTCTCCTCTACATGTCAGCACTCATTATTGTAGAACCACTGTTTTCTTATCATGGATAATTACTGACAAACTGAGCATACAGGTGTTTATTCCTGTCTGACTATTACAACTTTACTATTTATAATTCTTCTGTCCATTTTCCTGTACATCACATATGAACCAAGAAAGGATCTTGCAATTCTGCCAGACCAAAGAAAAACAGTTTTGCCGAGGACTGTGAGAAGAGTGCAGTGTTTGTCCCTAGATGGAGGCTGCGTAGTGTCTGCTCGGAGCACTGTGTTGAGAGAGATTCTGAGGCCTTCTATCACAGCTCCAAGGGAAAGAAGGCACTGATGGATTAATATCTGGGTGGAGCAGGATGCAGTACAGGATGATCAGGGTGTCACAGCTGTCATTTCTGCTTCAGGCAGTCTACTGTGGGGGAAGAGTGGCAGAAACTGAGCCCTCTACTCCTCCGTCAAAGCCGGATCAAATGTTCATTACAATGGACATTCTTTTGACTCACCATTGAAACATTTTTTCCGAAGTGATGGGAAAGAGCAACATTTTTCATCTGAATCACAAATGAGAATGTGCCTAAGAAAATGAATCTTGGCTTTGGAGCTGGGCTGTGGCTCAGCCGTCTTGATTAATTTCACTCAGTTCCTCCCACAGCCAGGAGCTCTTCTTGCCCTCCACAGACAATCGGTCTTGCAGGACATGACGTGGGCCATGCATGAGCTGCAGATTCAGCCCACGTTTGGGGGCATCACACCTGCGTATGTTGGCAGTACACACAGACAGTTATAAAAAAAATGGACTTTGGGGGTGAAGTCCACAATTCTCCTGTCCTGCCATCCTGTAGTAAAAAGTTGCATGATTTAAAAAAAAAAAAAATCAAGATGTGTCTAAAGAGGATGATAACTTTAATGCTGTCTAACCTTTTATCTTGAAAGGGAGGCTTTTTTAAAAAAAACAAACCAACTCCATGTTTATTTAGTTTGTTTTTGGTGCATACCTGTGATGACTTTCATCCTGATTTATTCTTCACTCTATGAGTCCAGGCCTGAAGCAATCACAGCTCTCACACCAACAATCTCATGGTTAAGCTTTAGAGCATGAAAAATACAAGCCATTGCGAGGCAGTAAGGACATATGCTGAGCTAGTGCGTGTTTGGACATCCATGTGGAATAAGTGAGTGGGTGGGGAGGACATGTGTCGGGGAGAGGGAGGGCGGGCCATTGGCCTGGGGAAGCGGGCCGGGGTTCCAGCGGTGGCCAGCACCACATCCAGAGGCCAGCAGGGGTGGTTTTGGCCAAGTGTTCCGGTGTCTGGATGCCTGTGTAAGTTTCCTCCAAAGGTTTCATTTGGCAGTGTGGGATCTGCTGGATCTGGAGCCAAGGGTGGGGATTGTCGGGATCCTATTAGGTGCAGAAGTGTGATTCCAGAGGTTGGAACTGAAGCCAAGGGAAGGGGCTTGGAGAACTTTTCCTCAAGCTATGTCTTGGGGCCTCACCTCCAACAGGCTTGCACGTTATAGAGCAGAGCCGTGTTCTCTCTCATGCTCACCCTCCTGTTCCTGAATTTTTGTTTTAATCTCAGAGTTGTTCATGGCATGGTGGAAGGGAACTCAGGAGTTCTTTTGGTCCAGAGCCCTCATTGTGCTACTTAAGAAATGGATGCATTGAGAAATGGAGAGATGTGCTTAAGATCATGATAATGCTGGAGGTTTACTGAGCACTTACTAGTTCCAGTCACTTTGCTGTTTTACTAATTTACTGATTTTACTGATTTCCTGTTCTGAGTAATGTGTATGGTTGTCAGGTTGAATCGTCAACAACACCTTGTGAGTTAGCGATTGTTTCTATCCCATTTTACAGGTGGGGAAACTGAGACTCAGTGGTGGTGGTGGGGGGTGATCCATCCAAGGTCACGCAGGTGGTGGGTGAGTGGCCAGCTGGAATTTGAATGTGGGGAGCCTGACTCCAGCACTGGGGCTCTCATCTGTAGGTGTCAATGTTGCTTCTGTCTGGAGCAGGCACACCAGGGACACAGCCTGGGCCGGTGGCTGCTTCAGGAAACTTGAAGGCATGTTGTGCTTTGAGATGCTGTTGATTGCTGATGAGGAAATAGGCTTTGTGGGTTTTTAGGAGGACCAGGAATGAACTCATGGCAAAAGAAAAGAACCACCAAAAGGAGAGTTGCATCACGATGCACCTTCCCTTCAAATTATATTAAAAATCTCCCTTCACACAAGGCGGGTGTGTGTCTGAACTTGAGGGTAGCTTACACATCTGTTTAGTAAGTTACATTGGATGGAAGGCTTTTGTGAGTATTTTCCTCAGGCCATCAACCATTTTGTGCGAGGTATGCTCACTCTTTCATGGTGTAAAAGGATAAGATAGAAATACACTTCTGTACCTGCCATCTATAGTAACAATTATTAATCCTATCCCTCGTGTTTAAAAGAACCAAGCCAGACTTGTGTTCCCCTCCCTAGTCCCTAATCTTCCATCCAGACACATAACTACTGTGGTTATAATTTGATGTCTTCACAGTCCACGGTTTCACACTTTTGTACACATATATGTGTTAATCAAAATGTATTACAATTAATGCTGCTGCTGCTAAGTCGCTTCAGTCGTGTCCGACTCTGTGCGACCCCATAGACGGCAGCCCACCAGGCTCCGCCGTCCCTGGGATTCTCCAGAAGAACACTGGAGTGGGTTGCCATTTCCTTCTCCAATGCAGGAAAGTGAAAAGTGAAAGTGACGTCGCTCAGTCGTGTCCCAACTCCTCGAGACCCCATGGACTGCAGCCCACCAGGCTCCTCCGTCCATGGGTAGCTTTTAAATTTTAAGTAACTGGTTTCATTTTTCATAGTATTCTCCAGCTTCTCCTATTCAGCATTTTTATGGATTTTGCCCTTGTTGTACACTTCAATCTAATTCACACATTTTAACTGCTATGTAATATTCCACTGTATGGGCATACCACAGGTTTCCCATTTCTGTATCAATAATTATTTGGATTGCTTACCAGTTTTTAAGGTTACAGACTATGCTGCAGGAACCGTTCTTGAGTAGGTGTGTGTAGGCACACGTGTGAGTGTTTCTCTGAGGTTCAGACTGTGTAGTCATTGGTAGGACATAAGATGCTGATGTTCAGTTGTAATTCACAAGGTATCATCATGCTCTTAGAAGTGACTGAATCAGTTGGTATTTTCATCCCCTATATAAGCACTTTCTTTCCCCGAGTCTCACCAGTACTTTTCAGACTTAAAATTTTTGCCCATCTAATTAGTGTACAGTGACATCTTACCATGTTTTAATTTGTATTTCTTTGAGCCCTGAGGTTGACTGTCTTGTCATTTGTTTGTTATCTCCATTGTGGCTTGCCTGATTTAATCCTTTGCTCATTTTAAAGAATCAGTTTTTCCTTATTGATTTATTGGAGCTCTTTATATATGCTGGAGACTTGATTATGTGTTGGAAATAAAGTCAGCCCTGCATACTTGTAGGTTCTGCATCTGAATTCAACCAACCATGATTAAAAATATTTGCGGGGCGAGGGCGGGAATCCAGAAAGTTCCAAAAAGCAAAACTTAAGTTTGCTGTTTGGCAGCAACTATTTACATAGCATCTACTTGTGCTGAGGTGCTAGAAATAATCTAGGGATGATTTAAAATATAGTGAGGATGTGTGTAGGTTATATGTAAATACCACGCCATTTCTTGTAAGGGATTTGAGCATCCGTGCATGTGGCTGTGTGTGTGTGTGTGTGTGTGTGTATGTGTCCTGGAACCAAAGTCCCACGCATAGTGGGGGATGAGTGTACTTTATCGTGTTTTAAAACTGCCTAATTGGTTTTTAAATAATGAAGTTTCCGATCTTAATGTGCTCGGGTTTGTCGTCCTTTCCTTCTGTGCTTCCCGTCTATGCCCGCTTTAAGGGCTCCGAGTCTGTCAGCAGTTGCTGCAGGAACGATGATTTTTACTGGGTGTCCGCTCTGTTACCACCACATCTGAGGAGATTATTTTCCTTTGGTAGGAATCTAAGTGAGAGGATTGATTTTTAAACTTGACTTCAAATGCGATTAAAACAACTCACTTGGGGGCAAGATGAAGAAACTGTGGCCGGGACCCATATCTGGAAAATAAGGAAGTACGAGGCTAATAAATAACTCTCGGTCATATATTGATGAAGTACTGGTGCCTGGACAGGAGCTTTCTTTATTTTACCTCCTCAGTCTTCCCAACAGCCCTTCTTGAAGTAGGTGATTTTATCCCTATTTAAAGATAAAAACCCGAAGCTTAAAGAAGTAAAATTTATGAGGTAAGTGGCAGAGCCAACATTCAAATCCAGATTTTTCTGACCACAGAGCTTGTGTGCTTAATATTACACCCCATTGCCTTCTTGAAAGTTAGTTGGAATTTGAGTTCCAACCTCTTTATGGATTATTTTCGATTTGAATCTAATTGGAAAGAAAGAGCAGGTGATTGTGGAAGACGGAAAGGAAAAGGGGAAGGATTTGAGATTCGATGTTAGAAACTAAAAACCCATTACTAGGAGGGCAGTTTAAAAGGAAGAGTCCCATGTTTCATAGAACTAACATGTTAAAAGCCCAAATCATTGCATCATGCAGGTCTGATGCTGAGTAATCACCCTCCTCTGTATTACTGGGGGGCGGGGAGGCAGGGAGTCTGGGAAGCTGTTTTTGACTAAGGAATTGCATTCCACGGGACTCCGAGGATTTAGGTAACCACAAAAGCCATTTATTTTGAGTACACTGAGATTTCTACCTCTTTGATCCCTAATCCATAGCATAATTAATAAATGAAATGTGCTGTAGTACTTTTTTTTTTTTTTAAACAAAATGTACTTTTAAAATGGCTTTTTGTCTGACATGATTCATTTACCACTTGGAAAATCATCATCACTTGAGATGGGCAAGCCAGAGGAGGACGCCTGGCTGAGGTCTGTTTCCCAGGACCTGGCCCCTGTGTTGAGCTCTGCAGAGAGGCCCTTTCAAATATCCCCCCAATATCCCCCCGACTCTTCTTCCTCCAGGAAGTGGGAGGAAGCCAGGAGGCCAGGATGGAAACGTCCTGTCTCAGTGTGTCTGAAGACCACAGACCTCCTAACCAATGAACTCTTCTTGTTTTTGCCCCTTTATGTCAGTTGACGAAGGTTGCTGTGAGTAGGTAATAATAATTAGAGTGGTTATTGATTGCCCAAGCTGAAAAACCAGACATTTGCCTTCCTCCCTCCCCTATTCTTTCTCTCTGCCAACCTCCAATAAATGTTTAGTGATGACTGGTAAGGAGGCAGGCTAGAACTATGTCAGTGGGCAAGAAAAAATTCTTGTTCTCATGGAGCTTTTATTCTATGGGCAGGATGGATGGGGAGAGCATAGAGACCAAAACCAGTAAATAAATATGAAAAAGATGTTAATACATAATGTAATAACAATATTTTGGGCATTTATATTATGCACCAGATTCTACATGTAATTATTCGACCTTTAACAACCACTTGGAGAACACACAGGTATTATTATTATCGGTATCATCATTGTATACCCATTTTACAGAAAGAAACTGAAGCCCAGAAAGGAAGGAAGTGGCTTCTTCATAGAAAGTCAGACCATTGAAATATTAGTTTGGGAGGTGGCCAAGCTCTTATTCATTGTTTTTCTTCTAGCTGAGATCAAGCAAAGTCATTTAAGATCATGGTAGGAGCCATGGAGAAGACAAAGCCAGATAGGGAGGGGTCAGAGAAGGACCATGGGCTAGGGGCTGTTTTGGATGGGGTGATTGGGGAAGGCCTGAGAAGACGGTGCCCGGCTAAGATCTGAACGGTGGAGGGTTCCAGAGCTGTGATGCTCACCCCGCAGGGCAAATGGAAGCTTCTGGCAGGAAGGAGTTAATGCCTTGCCTGTGCCCTAGGCTGGTTCTTTAGTGCCTTAAAAGTGGGGAAGAACTTGATGGTTGTAAATGTTACAATCTTACCTTTGGCCCTTAGGGATTCTGTCTTTCAACCTTGGCTCAGTACTAACCTGCGAATGCCCCACAGGCTTCCTTTTTCCAATCAGGAGAGAATGGCCTGTTACATTCAAATATGCCATAAAAGTATCACCGTTTATTTCAGTGTCTGATGACCCAAACTTGGGGAGGCTGAGGAGGCTTTGAAAGGGTCTGAAGAGGCCCTTTAGAGCAGAGATGAAAAGGGGGTGGGGAACCCTCAATTCTAAACAAAGAATTGGAATGGGAAGGTAGCCAAATGCTGTTTTTGGAGAGGGTGAGAAGGAAAAGAACAATATATAGATGGTTAGTTGGAAAATGTGGTTTTAGACGCAGAGTTTGGGCAGGGTGCCTGAGGATCAAGGGTAATACAGACTTCACCATGGACTTCATTCTGACAGCTGGTAGCCCAGCCCGGTCCTCTGGCTTCCTGGTCAACTTTTGAAGAGAGGAGCAATCTAGGAGGGTTGATGGAGGTGGCTCCATGAGACTTTTCCAGTTCTCAAGTATCCTGTTCCGTGTAAAAGTTCCAGGTTTTAGGTCTGGGACTGTGTGTGTGTGTGTGTGTGTGGTACCTCCATGGAGAGAGATGGGCTTGGGCCAGTGGGAAAGAGAGAGACCTCCAGGCGCAGAGTGACGGGATTTGATATGAAGCAGCGGGAGAGCTTTGCTCTCTTTATTCCGTAGTAAATCCCGACACAATGCCATATGCTGTTGAGTTCCGTCGCTGCTGCATGGTGTGAGATTTGGTTCATGCTCACTCTGCAAACAGGAAATGGTTGCTGCTCTATGTGCTTTTCATGGAGATAAAGTGTCAGGAGCAGAGCCCCAGAGTAACAGTTGTGCAGCACCCCCCCACACACACCCAGACGGAGGAGTATTGGGGTGGTCATTGGAGGATGGAGAGGACTGGGGAGCAGGGACAAAGAGGGAGCTCCAGGGCTGGAGTTGGTCCAGTTAGTCAGGCAGTGGCATCGGTTGGGAGGAAAATATTGATGTACCCTTTTTGTTTTTGAACCTAAATTTTGGGTTTTGCACACGTATCTGTGGATTTTTAAATGTTTTCCAAGCACCAGAGTTTGCATGTTAGGTCACCGTAGGTATCTATTCCTATGGACACGTTTCAGTGGAATGTTTTCAAGACTCCGTGAAAACATGAGGCTTTCAAGGCTGCGCCAGCGACGTGTTCAGGTTCACCCCCCTACCCCAACCCCCATATCCCCACCCTTTTTGGCAAAAGCACGCAAACATTGGTATTCGAAAATATTTTGTTACTTTTCTTGGCAACGTGTCCTAAGAAGGAATTGCAACACAGCCTCTGAGTTAGGAGGCAACTTTCTGGGGAAAAGGCGGGGGTGGGGAGGTTTGGAGTTTGAATCAAAAACAGACACCGAAGCTTTAATAAAATAAATGAAGCGGAGCCCTTTCAGCTCACGGCGGACCGTATTGGTGCGGGTCAGGCAGCCTAGTGGAAATTGACAGGCTGAGAACTGGGACATAAACAAAAATGTCAGTCCCTGGGAGTCTTGTTCACTGGACAATGTCTCAATTGTTTCCTTGGTTTTCAAGGCAGCAGGGGAGAGTGGAATATTAACTGTTTACTGCCCAAGGCTGGCTGGGAAATTGCTTTGAGAAGGAAGAAAAAAAGACAGAAAATCACGTTTTTATTTAGAAACTGTTAAACATGTTGGTAAGTGGTAGGAAAAGTGTGGGCTGTTTCTTTCTTAATCATCTGCCACTCAAGTCCATGATCCTGGATACGTGTGTGTGTAGGGAGAATAGGGTATTTTCCTTTCAAATTTGAATGTTAGCCTTTCATATTATCAATTTTTAAAGATAGCTGATCCTGGATACAGGTGTGTGTGTGTATATGTGAAGGGAGAATAGGGTGTTTTCCTTTAAAATTTGAATGTTAGCCTTTCATATGATCAATTTTTAAAGACAACTGACCTGTAAGTTACCCGCCCCCAGTGGATATGACTGTAGATTTTTAACAATTTGAATTTTAGTATCCTATTAGTGTTTGTTGCTCTTAAAAATGCCTCGATGGAATAAAAATCAAGTGGTTGGAATTTTATAAAAGAAAACATATTCTGCTACCCATACGGATAAACTTAGTGATAAAGAAAGGGGGAAAGGTAACTATATCTTAGAGAACTGGGTACAAGAAAAGTCCAGATTTCTATTCACACTTGAATTTAGTTGATTAGAGAAACAAACAGCGAAGCCTGGTGTATCAGCCTTTATCTAGGCAAAGTTCAAAACTCAACTGGTAATTATGTCCTTAGACGCTTTAAAAGGACTGTGTTGTTACAAAGGCAGAGACCAAGCTTAACTTTTTCGGGACAGAAAGCACTGGGGTTGTTTGTTAGAATAAATAGGGGTCAAGGGAGAAGTTCACGTTCTTGGAAGACTCGGATTCTGACTCCCTGATAAGTGGAAGTGGTTGCCTTTCTCTCCTTTTTAACTTTTAAGCCAGAGGTTTGTAGCAGCTAAAGTCAGCCCTGGCTCCCGCTTCCTGTCAGACAGGAAATCACTTCCTTAGCCAAAATTACAAGCTGTGGCCAAACTCCCCGGCCACACCGAAAAGAGCCTGTTTTTCCCAGAAGACTGTGTTTCTAGATGCGGAAGCGTAAATTGGTACATCGTGTGATTGTGCCCAAAATAACCCAGGGGAGAGGGTGCTGGACGGAGGGTGCTTCCCTAAGGCACCACGGGGAACGGGTGGACTTTGCCACCCTGGTTTGGGCGAAGGGTCGTGTGGAACAGCCAGCTGCTGCGTGAAGAGGAGTTTGTAGCTGCTGTGGGGAGCCCTGGCCTCACTGAGCCTCATCAAAGTTCACATCCAGGAGAGATCTCACATTGCTCGGTTGGAAACCGTGAAGTCTTGAGGGTGGTCATTGAGTAAGCTCTCTTTGATGATGTCACAGGTTCAGGAGATGTTGGGAACCCGTCGTCAAACTTCATGTGTATATTTACCCTCTTTCTTTGTCCACTATTCAGGGATCTAAGGGCATCCCCCTTCCAGGTAAGTTAAGTCCTCAAGAAGTCTAAACTTCTTTCAGGAGGCAGTCACATGACTTTTGGGGTAAACTGATGGCATGTCTCCCAGGTGCTGCGGCGGGCGGGGGAGCGGGTTGCGTTTCTCCAGTCATTCCATGAAGAGCACAGTGATGATGGCCATTCCACCTGCCCCTCCTGGATGGAGTGTGTTCCGAGATCCTGTGTCTTTACCTGAGGTGCTGACTAGGACAGACTGCCACTTTCTGGGCATACTTGTTTCAGTTAAGGTGGATGTAACCTCTGCGGTGACTTGTGAAACTTCAGTCTGCACTTTCCCCTTCCGTCGAGATATTCATATGAGTGTTTGTAATCACCATTGCAGGCACTAATTTGAAACATCTAAATCGTAAATCTTTCCTGTGGTCTTCGGACAAGACTTTGGAAGAGAGAAAAGACTGTCACCTAGGAAATTGCCCCTTCCATTGAGATCAGAGGGCAGCAAGCTAAGTGCCCGCTTTTTCTTCCTTGTGCCCCTCTGACAGTTATGGCTTCTTCCCCAGCACTGTACAGTCTCCATTCTGAGCTTTTTCCTGACAAGGGGAATTCCCAGTTCGTCAGCCAGTGGACGCAAGAGCAGGTGAAGAGTTAAAAGTCGGCACTACCTGCCTGTTTGAGAGTCCCTGTATTTTCAGTCTCTGCCTACCCAAGAGTTGGACTGTGTTTCTAGAAGAATCTCTGGTGACGGAGAAGTGCAGAGAAGTGCATGGAAGCATGACATGAAGAAATAGGAGGAAAGGGGCAAATATCATCATTCTGTATCTGTTTGTTTTGTTGTTAACAAAGGGCAGGAGACTCATCTTACAAAACTTTCGCTGGGGTCACGGGGAGGGTATGGGGAGGGAAAGGTTAAACTTACACCACGGCTGAAAGAGTTTGGACGTACTGTTCAGGAGAAACGTTTCTCCTGTGGAAGAAACGAATCCTGTGAAGGTGACTGACCCTCAGCCATCCAGTGGGTCCTTTATCGTCTCCTCCACTGTGGAACCCAGAGGCACCTTCAGTTGACCCTCCTCAGACCCCCCGCCTTCTCTGCCCAGCCTCCACTCACCCTTGCCATGCCGTCTTGAAACTGGCTGCCTCGCACCAAGCCTGGAAGCTCCTCAGTTAGTTCATCTCTCTGTGACCCCTTGTGGCCCCAGAACGCGTCCACATGAAGCCACGTGAAAGTGGACCACATGACATTTCCCGCCAAGCCAGGTATCACCCGGTGGGAATATGAGTTAACGTTTTCCTGATGTTAGGGGTTTCTTTTACTGCCTTTGGTCCCACTTCTTTCTTGTGTGGTTCTTTTATGGCCCTCGTGTGTTTTTATTTTCTGTTCGTTTCCCTCCGCTTTGGTGGGGGAGAGGTGTGTGGCAAGTGAGAGGGTCACAGATAGTAGTGAAGTTTAGTCTTTCCCAGACCAGATTATTTAGTGTATGCAATCTAGGTTTAAAAAAAAAAATCCACCCAATTAAGGGCCCATTAGGTATTTTAATAGCAACTGAGTTGTATAAGCTGGGGAACGGGTTGAACCAAGACAGGAGGTCAGGGCTTTGTGGTCTGTTAAAATTCCCCTGGGGACTGGGACCCAAGGGACACTCTGAGGTCTTCATAAATAAATGGGGTTTCATTTTGAGCTCTTTACTACCCAAGATTGACTAATAAATTGGGTGTGATGCTGCTTCTTAAATACTAACAACAGAGGTGGGGAGGAGGGGGATGAGTGTGTGTGTGTGTGTGTGTGTGTTTATAGACACTCATATACCATGAATAATTTGGGGGAACTGTGCGTAAAATTTCTCATTTTTCTCGTTTTCCATCAGGGAAGACAATGCTGAATGAACTCCAGACCTGGGAACTCTGCATTCCCGTCTTCTCTCCCCTAGCTGACCCCATGCTCACAGTTAGGACAGTGTTTCTGTGATTAAGTCACACACTTCCTGCCATCTCTCTGGGGATAGGCTGCTTCAGCCCAGCTTTAAGAAATAGCTCTTAGTGCCCCGAACCAATTCCCCCTCCACTCTGCCTCCCCCTCATGTCTCCATGTCTTCTGTTCTTGGGGCAGTATTATTTGGAGATGTAAATTTGACCCTAGAGAGAGAGACTCTCTGATGACAGGCTAATGCTTGTGTTTACTAATAAACTTCCCCTTTGACAGTCATTGGCTTCAGGGCCGCAAACCAAACTCTTAAGCTGCTTTTATGCTGGGCCAAAAACATACTCCTTGTTTCCTCCCAGTTTCTTAAACAATGAAGCAATGACATTTTACAGAGCCGTGTGTATTGGTGAATGGGCTGAGATGGGATGGCTCGTGATACAGCCCTGGCTCTCCCCGCTCTCGCTGGAGGCCTCGGATCAAGGTGGAGAAAGTGGAGGAGATGGGAGCCTGGGGGGACGGACCCTAGGTGGACCCTGCGAGCTGAAGGAAATGACCCCGGGTGTGACAGTATTTTGATTCTGTTACCTGAAGCTGTTGAATCGAATCTGCTACTTCTCCCTCCTAATCCGTCCTCTCCTCCTGGCTGGCTTCTCTGAGACCCTTCAGTTGATTCTGATTCTGAGCCTCTCCCGAGGAGTCAGAGGCTGGAGAAAGAAAAAGGGGCCAAGAAAAGAGCAATGAAAGGGTTTTTACTTAGCAGAAAGGGAAACATGCCAAGAGATTTGGTAAATATTAAACCAAAGGGCCAAGTACAGGAAGATGAGACAGAGCGGAAGAGTGTGTGTGTGTTCATATCTGTGCACACTCATGGATGTGTGTGCACACATGTGTGCATGCATGTCCAAGTATGTTATATATATTTTGTTGGATGGGTGGATTATGTTTCACCCACGCAGGTTTAAGAAAGTTCCTGAAAGGCTGTGGGATTCCTAATGTAGACAAGTCTAGGGGGCTCCTGGGCGGAAGAGGTAGGGAGATTGCTAAGGATTGGCTGGATCTGGCTGGGTCTCCACCATCTTGCTTTTCATCTCCTGAGTGGGAACCCTTTCCTTTGGGATGTTTATCAGGCTTCCAAGCTGGAGAATTTTATTCTTCGCCTCAGCTGCAGAGACCCTTGTACCTTTAAGATTAGGCTTCTCCTGGGTGGAAGGGAGGGCCCTGGCCAGGACAGGCTCCAAATGGTGGCAGCCGAGGTATTTCCTAGCTGGATCTAGGCTTTGCAGGAGGTTGGTGAACATTTAAATGGGGGAGTCCGTTCACATCTGCTTTTATTTTTCCCATTTTTGCAGGCCAGACTGAAAACTTAATAAATTGTATGAAACCCAAGTAAGCATGGATGTTAAAGAACATTAAATAAATTACATAAGTATGCCTACCTGTAACACTTTTATAAGGTAAATGCACGTGGGTTATTTCACCATAAATGTGCACACGGACCAAGATTTACTCTAAAGCCCCCTTGTTTCAGGCCTGCCGCTGGTGAAGGTACTACTGTTCTCCAGCTCCTTCCTTCTCTCCCTGGCAGCTCGGCAGCCAGGCTTGGAAAATGCGATAATGATGCCATAAGTACCCTAGTGCAAAAGTTGTTTTTTGTTCCAAAACATTGCCAGTTCACGGCATATAAAACTACCACGGATGCTTCAGCCAGTTTTTCTTTCTCCCCAAATAAGGCAAGCATTAATGAAACAGCTGAGGGCCTGGGAAAATATTCTGTCGTTCCTTCAAGTGAAATTTCGTCCCCTCTCTAGGCAGGCCCCTAGATTTTCAGCTGAAGTATAAATAAGTGTCTAGCCAGAATGTGTTGAGTAGTAGGCTGTGCAATTAAACTTGTTTATTGCTATTGTTACCTCTAATAACTGTTGATCTAAATAATGCTCTGTCTTCATGTTTCACCACATATTCATTCAGAGACAAGAAGACTTTGAGTGAACGATGAATGGGTTATCCCCATTCTAGACAGAGAAGAGTATTGGATTGGCCGGGAAGTTGTTTGGGTTTTTGGTACAACGTCACAGAAAAACCTGCATGGACTTTTTGGCCATCCCAGTGGGTGTAGCCAGGTTCCCTGACCTGCCTCTCATTGAACTTACAAACCAGGAAGTTGGGTCAGGCAGGGCTCCAACTCCCAGAGGCTGTGTCCACTCAGGTACTGGCTACTCTGGAACCCAGCGTAAGGCAGGTGGTTAGTGTGGCCGGTGTGAGTGCTGTTTACCAGGCCAGCAACCTCATGGGTTGGCAGGAGGCCTGTTTGAATGTGAGGAAAGTAGCCTCTTGTTTAGAAGTATGGAATGTAATATCCAAACAGTTGGGAAACATTTTTGTAGGGTCAAGGCCAGAGATGAGAAGATACCCATAGATCCATTCATAGAAATGGAAACTATCCCAAGTACTCATGGTATGTGGAGTAAAGGACACACATCTCATTTATTAATTACCTTAAGGCTACCATTTGGGACCATCCTTTATTTCTTGCCTAGTACATTGGAAAAGTATTTCCTGCCTCCAGACTCGTACAGTACCTGGCTCCCACTACCTGGCCTCTCCACTTGCAGTTAGATTATCTTTGTATTGGTGGCTTAACATGGAGGCTCAGCTTATTCATCTGTAAGGAAAGGGGCTAACCCTGGCTTCTGAAGGGGCAAGGCTGTGGAACCTAGCGGTTGAGAGCGCTGGCTTTGGAGATGGACACACTTTGTATTTTTCCCTTTTCTAAATTTATTTTTATTTAGCTGCATCGGGTGTTAGTTATGGTATGCGGGATCTTTAGTTGTGGCATGTGGGATCTATTCCCCTAACCAGGGATGGAACCTGGGCCCCCTGCATTGGGAGTGTGGAGTCTTAGCCACATTGGACCCCCAGGGAAATGTGGAGATGGACATGCGTTGGTTTTCACCTTGATTAGCTGCCTCCTCGCTGCGTCAGCTTGGAAAGTTCCCAGTCTGTTTCCTTATCAGTAAAGTGAGGGGAATAATGACTGCCTCCCACATGGATTGTAGTCAGGAATGACAGGTGCTGTGAGTCAGGTGGCTGATGGAGAAACAGCTTCTCAAACAGGATATGTTGCTTCACTCAGTGTTTAGGAGGGGGGTGCTGCTAATACTTGGAGGGCTGTGCAAGCCGGTCTTTTGCCTCAGTATAAAGCTATGCCAGTTCTTATTATTTGGTTTAGGTAGGTGCATGAAGGCAAACACCTGCCAGAGAAATGCATGAGAATGACTGTTTGCAGCACCGTGTTTTCTAAATTACCCCATCAGTTACACCATCAGTTGTAAGATTTGCCTTTAATAACACGTTTTCAGGGAGTAAAGAAGCACTGCTATGTTAAAATTTATCTGCCTGTCACATGCATCTCAATTTCAGAAATGTAAACATGGAGGAACAATGTGAGCCTTAGGATGGAGAAGCTATGCCTGTTTTGTTTGTAATTTGAGTGGAAAGAATGCTACGTAAGAAGCTTTCAAACCCGCTTTCGATCACGTACAGGTGTAGGATTTGTGTGGACCAGAGTTTTAAGCCATACTGAAAGGATAAATGCAGATCAATCATGAGACAAGATTGGCCAAAGAGCTGCACTTAAAAGATCACGTGGACCAATTCTGCAGGATTCTGTTAATGAAGGTTCTGCAATTCCATGTTATCACCTTGTTTTTCACCATTAAAGGGAGGTGTTTGTGTTGATAGATGAAGAGTCTGGGCTGCTTTGCAAAGCTTCTTCTCCATAAGCATTGTCGAAAGGAAGTCTGCATTCCAGTCTTAGCCCGTCACCCCATTGGAAGGGTTGGGCTTCAGCATGAATGGGAACAATGACTACAGAGACTTCATCAGAAGGTGATATTTGAGCATTTAATGTACTCCCGTTCTTCTGTGTTCTATTGGGAAGAACGGGCACCTCGCATTAACCTTACTGTAAATGTGATGCATTTGAACATACAGTGGAAGAACGGCCCAAAGAGAATGCACTTCTGCTGTGAGCGGTTTTGAATAAATCAACATAATAGCCCACGGTTATTAACATACTACGTGAATTGGACAATGATATATACTTTGAGGACCTTGTACTAAATCTACCAGCAAAGAGCCTGTAGGATGGGCTCCAGAAGGACTGGAGTTCTGGGTGTTGAGGTTGTCATACAAAGAAATGAACTGCAGACCACTGGCAGCAAGGGTTTTCTGGTAATACTCAGCCCAAAGTAAATTTTCAAATGCTTGTACTGCAGCAGAGAATTGACTGATGTCAGATTAATTGGATCTGGACTTCTAAATGTGGGTCAGTTTGGGTTGGAAGTGATTTTATTATCCACAAACCTCTTTGTACCTCTTTTCCCCCCAGAAATAGTCAACCGTAATTTTTCTCTGTTGCCAAGGCTTTCTTGTGAAGCTTCTGAGAAGCAATATATTTTTTTCTGTTAGATTTCATAAGTAGTGCTAGGCTTTTGATGTAATTATGTTTAGATTTCACAGAAACTTTCAATGTGTTGAAAGTTAAATTCCAGGGCAGAAAGGAATGAGTCCTGGGCTCCGACCCAGGGAGCCTGAGTCCTTGTGTTACTTCTGTCAGAAACTTGCCGTGTGACCCTGGGCAAGTCTTGGCATGTTTTATTTCATAGGTTTTAAAAAAGAAAAATAGGGGTTATGTATGATGAGGGTTTTTTGGTTCTTTACAGCTTGGAAACTTAGAGATTCAGTGATCTGTGTCCTCTGCTGTGATTGTAAAATGGAAAATAGAGTCAGTGGACAGAGCTTATAATTTTGGAGGACTAGCCTTCTCAAATTCTTCTCCCTTTCATCTCTGGGTACCCTTTAGAAGTCTCTAACTGAGGACACGTCTTCCTCCATGGCATTTAGTATAACTTTATGGACTTCAGTTAAACTCTGAAGTCACTTTCAGAAAGTTAGTCTTTTTTTGTCTTAAGTGCCTTATTAAACCTACTGAGGAGATAACAGTTCTGGGAGACCACTTATCACATGTGAGAACAGTCTAGACTTAACTCCCCTTTAAAAAATGAAGCTTACACCAACTTGCCTTTCTGAACAAAATGTAACAAGTTTTTTTGTACACGAAATCTTCAGGCCCCTCTGCACTATACTGCTCTTTCTCACTATTGACAGTTGACTGGGGATTGTTTATTTGGTAAAAACCAGCTCACCTGAATGGTGGTTACCCAGAAGCCCTTGCAAGTAGTCCAGGATTCTGGGAAAGCTGGGGAGGAAGTAGGCTTGGGGACCAAGGGATGCAGCTGGGTTACCATGAGTCTTGTGGGCTTTATTTTAAGGCTGCACTGGAGAACCAGAAAGAAGAGACACTGGCATGGTGGCTTGGCCTCCAGTAGACCCAGACCAGAATTCAGCAGCTAGAGAGGGGCTGCTGGCCACTGGCTCTGGCAGGCCTGGGAGTGGGGGACTGCCTCACCCCAGGCTGCTGGAGGGCAGAGCAGGAGTTGCTCCACTCCGAGATCTTACTCAGCCCTTGGCCTGTCTCCTCTCATCTTTGTGTGTCATCTCCTAACCTTCCCCGTCTGCGGGCCACCTGCTCTCTGCACCTTCATACTCTGCCCGAGGCCCCACCATCTTCCTGACTTCCACGTTCACCCTTCATCTCAGCCCTTTCACCTAATGGTCTCCTGCTCTAGATCCCTTTACCTTTGAGTCTCAGTTTGTTCTGAGTTCCCTGTTAAGGAAACAAAAACCCCTAAAAAGACCAAGAGGGAGAATTTGGCCGCCTGCCCTGGGCTTGGCTGGAGTGTCTGTGGCTGTTGACGGCCACTGTCCAGTCTCAGCTGTCCTTGGGGAGGATGCTGCCTCCGGTCCAGTCAGCAGGGAGGGGCTGGGCACATGGCTGAGAACGTGCACCTAGGGTGGGGTGGACCCCTCAGAGGCGGATGGTGGGTGTGGTGGGTACGGTGGTGTGTCTACTCAGAGGGAGCAGCGTGTCTGTAACAGAAGCCTGTTAATTCCTGCTGGCTTAAGTCAAAGAAACCTTCCAGAAGGATGTGCTGGGGCCATGCAAACAGCCACAAACACCCAGACATGATTCAGAAATGAAATTGGGGCATGTTTGAAGACTAGACCCATCTGGTCTTCTGTATGTTGGGGGATCGTGTGCCCACTGGACACAGAGAGAGTTCACTCAGGGCATCCCCTTCACCTGTTTCCATGCCCACTGGGTGACGCTGAGATCCGCAAGGGCTCAACCATCTACCAGAGAATGCTAGTGGAAGGAACACTGATGGAGCCTTTTGTGCTGGGGATTTCCATTTGCTAACTCCCCACTGCAGGTTTTAAGCATGAATTCTGTAGCTGTCTTCCTTGTGTTTTGATACTCATTTCTACAGTGTAGAAGCCCTGTGTTCTATCACGTCTAGTAATAGAACCGTGCTGTGTGGGGTCTGTGGGATGGGACACACACACACACGCATACACACACAATGTCCTTACAAACACACAGGCCAGGAGAAGTCCACGTTTAATCATTTTGGCAGTTACCTGGGAGTAGGAGCCTTCTGTGTTGCTGGTGATTTGAGCGTGCACATGTGTATTTTGGAGACAACCTCCGTGAAAATTCTAAGGGCCAACGGAGGGCCTCACCAAATGCCCTGTGGTCCTACTCAGGGCAGAGGATTTTAGTAGGGGTGGTTGGTGTAGTGTAGGGGAGTCGACCAGCCACCGCTTTGGAGCTAGATGGGCTGGCCAAGGTTTCTGGCGCCATTCATTATTACCTGTGTATGAGAGCAAAGTTAACTCATCTCTCCCTTTCTTTAAAATATTTTTAAAAACCAAACTGCCTTTAATGGAGCTCTGTAGTGACAGGTATCAGAAACCCAACCTGAACAAGGTCAAACAAGAAAGAGGGGAGTTTTTTGACTGCCATAACTAACTTGTGGGAAGGCCGAGGGAGAGCTTGCTGAAGGGTCAGCTGAGAGACTGTCCCATGACGGGACATCCACCCTCGGGTCTCTGTTTCCTTCTGGAGGATGAGTGGTGTCACAGGCTTTCATCCTTAGTTGGAGGCTTGTGGGGGTCTTGCCCTAACTTGACTCAGACCCGTTTCTGGGACAGGATTCTAATTGGTCTGTCTGGATGAACTGGTCTAGTTTCCAGACGAATCAGTGGGGCAAGGAAAGGAAGATCATATACGCAGATGTTGGCTCCCATTGGATCAAATGACTGATTGGTAAGATTTCCTAGGATGGATTAGCCGGAGTTGGTCTTTAAAACACTTACTGAAGTTCGCATTCAACAGGTGGTGTGAAGATCTTAGCCTTTTGGTGTCTACTAGATGCTCTTCATTAGTTTTTCTCCTTTCCCTTGTAAAGGAGATCATAAGGGGTTAGCCTATTTGGAGCTAAGAACTGGTCATGACATCTCCTCCTGGAAAAGCCAGCGTGATCCTGGGCATCGTCCCTGTGCTGTTTGATGTGGCCTGTCCGCTGAATAGGGGCAAGACTTTCTGGCGAAGGAGAACCCTGCAGGAATAGTTACGCGGCATATTTTGAGGACATGGCATTTCAGGTACAGCTCCCATAGAGCTCCCAAACTTTGGCAGTTACTATTATTGTTTTTTAAGCTGGTCAAAGTCTTAATATTGAAGGTGAGGAAAGAATGCTGGGGGGAAAAAAAGAAACAGGGTTCAGGCAAAGATAGGGGCCAGTCCTTCTCTCTAGAAGCTGGCGTTTCTCTCTCAGGCTTCCTGTGGGAGCATACACAGCACAGGAGCGTTCTGTGGAGTGTCTACCATGTCCTGGGTGCTGTGCTGGTATGCTCCTTACCTCCTCCTTGAAACTGAATCCTTGTGACATTTTAGGGTATATAGCATTGTTACTCTTGTACCAGGAGGCTGAGTCTCAAGCAGGTTAATAGTTTACCTAGATACTTCCTAAGGACCTTCCAGATTATCTTTACTTCTAATCCAAGAGACAACATTTAAA
Source organism: Bison bison bison (assembly GCF_000754665.1). Taxonomy (NCBI): domain Eukaryota; kingdom Metazoa; phylum Chordata; class Mammalia; order Artiodactyla; family Bovidae; genus Bison; species Bison bison. The sequence continues at coordinate 17,900,585 of NW_011495018.1, read as the reverse complement.
GTTGACTAATCCAGAGGAGGATGGAAGCCCTATGTTTGCTGTGGCTAAACTTTTTTTTTTTTTAACAAAAAAGCAGACACTGTCCATTTCCCCCAGTTCCTCCCAGTGCTAGGAAACTACTACTGTATTTTTGTCTCTGGATTTGCCTGTTCTAGACGTATATAAATGGACCCATACACCATGCGGTCTTTGTTATTCCTTTCACTTCGCAAAGTAAGGGACTTAGGATGGAAACTTGCCCGAGGTGGCCTCTTAGCCTCCTGGAATCCAGTGTCCTTGCGCTCGTCTCAACTCTGCCTCACTGCCTTGTTTGCTGCAAGAGGCCAGAAGATGGAAAAACCCAAGCGGACATTGTGAATTCATCTTACTTGAAACGAACACACAACGCTGGGAAACAGGCAGACGAGCATGCTGGCGTCAGTAGTGGGGCCTGGGATGGATGGATTCCTCCGTCCGAGTGCCCAGTGGGAACTCCAGTGGTGAAGGGGAGAGAGTTAAATGCTGCCTCCCTGGCCTCCCCCTCCAGGGGAAATTCCTGCTCTGAGGGTACCCAGGGCCTGGGAAGCTTGAGTATTTGTCTTTTGTGATGTTGGAACAGACGTGGAGGTAGTGGTGCTAAGAGGGGCTCCAAGGGAGTTGCAGGAAACGTCTCCTTTTCTCTTTGGTTTTCTCCCCAGGGCCACCCCTGCTTTTCTCCCCTAGTTCACACATCGGAGGGAGGAATCTTTTACCTTTTCTGTTCCGGTGGGGCAGCTGTGAGGAATGTTATCAATGTCAGGATTGGGCGTGGGCCCAGACCTCACTGGTGCCTGAGCTGCAACGGAAGCCGAGCCTAAAACAGCAGGGCCGGTTCATGTGTGAGCTGGCCAGACTGACATGGAGACTTGTCCTCGCCAGCCTGGTGTGTTAAGGATCTTGACGGCGGAGGTGGCTCAGGTTC
>NW_011495018.1:17888310-17899545 GCF_000754665.1 Bison bison bison | reverse complement strand
TAGCAGGCAGGTCACCCTGGTGTAGTTCCATGGAAGACGGCCCTCCCTCCCAAGATAAGTGGGCTCCTCTGAGTTGGGAACCTGCCTGGGGCTGTGTGGATGCCTGAAGAAGCAGGGTTGGGTTGCTATTATCTTCAGACGTGCTCCCCAGGGAGAATGACTGTCCAGGCATATTGCTGTTAATACATGGGAAAGTGCCTTCCAGATCACCCGCTCACTTAGAAATGTATAAAAGGAGCCAATACAAATGTCATTCGTGTTTGGAAGACCAGCAGTGGCATATGAGACGTTTTATTTGTGGTGAGTTGGTGGCTGCTCTTAGGTTGGTTTTTTGCCTTGATCTCTAGCTATCTCTTCTTATTTCTTGGTTTCCTTTTGGGGATGAAAAGAAATAAGACACAGGGTCCTTCCCCTAGTACGTCATGGTAACGATGTAAGGATTGCCAGTGGGTCCGAGACCTTTCTGGTGTCTTAGATAAAAATGTGAAACCAGCGTTCTCAAGGTGACTTAATGAGTTCAGGTGTTAAATGCTGAGTGCTGACCCTGGCCCCTGAGCTAGAGTAACTACACTGTTGAGGCCCACAAGGCTACTAGGGTGCTGGCGGCCAGCCGTGTTTCACAGGGCACAGCCTGGTGTGAGATGGTGCTAAGAGGGGTTCCCAGGGAGCTGCAGGTCACCAGGCAGGGCTGGCTGCAGGTACACGGTCTGCCTCCTGGATCTCTCTGTTGTTTTTAAGTCTGTTTCTTTCTTTTTCTTTTGTTTGGTCACACCAAGTAGCATGTGGGGTCTTAGTTCCCTAATCAGGGATCGAACCTGCGCCCACCTGCAGTGGGACACGTGGAGCCTTAAGCACTGGAACATCGGGAAGGTCTCTCTCGCTGTCTTTCAAGCAGGTGTCTTTCCAGTCTAAAACCCTGACAACAGGCAGAGCTCCCGGGCTCCTCACCAGCTTGGGGTCTGCAGAGAAAGAACTGTTGTTGTCAGTGGGGGTGTGTCCATCCTGAAAACCTAGGTTTTGATGATGATCACGAGAGGGTTTGGATTTAAATGGGTCACAGGGTGTTCTGAATTCTTCCCTGTGGAGCTGCTTCCCAGTCCCATTTTTTATTCTCGCCAGCCTTTCCAACCTGTCGGCCTTGGTGTGAGTCACTTTGTCAGACGGCCACCCATCCCCGTGGCCTGGACGGCTCCCAGCAGGAGTTGCCGGCACGGCGTCCAGAAAACAGACCACACCCTGGGAATGACGATGTGTTGCAGTGTTTCTCCACTCTGGACCAGAGGCGCCGGGGTCTTGAAATGGGTCTGGGGTTTGGCCCCCTGGCCCCTGCACTGCTGTGCCCTCTTGTGCCCAGGGGTGATGAGCAAAGGAATGCTTATCCGTGGTGGTTTGAAGGCAGTTGGCTGGCCAACTAATCCTCCAAAGGGCCAAGAGGTTGTTGATGCCGCCCCTCTTCTTGCTTGAACACAAACATCCTCTGGGATCTCATAGATTCTAGAGTTAATTATGCAGAACCTTCTGGACTTATGAATTAGACTTGGACTCCATTTTTTAATTTGTACTTTGGATTCTTTCATTAAGGAGATCAGAGATAAAAATATTGTTTTGCTGACGGGCTACCAACAGACTCCTCTACTCTGAACAGGGAGTTGTTTGGGTTTTCTCGAGTGACTGGGATATCTATTATAGATCAGCAGATTACTGCAGCTCTGCCATTTCAAAGAGACTCGTACCTGCACCCGGGGCTTCCCTGGGAGATGCAGGTTCAGTCCCTGGGTTGAGAAGATCCCCTGGAGAAGGAAATGGCAACCCACTCCAGTGTTCTTGCCTGGAGAATCCCATAGACAGAAGGAGCCCGGTGGGCTCCAGTCCATGGAGTCACAGAAGAGTCAGACACAGCTTGGTGACTAAACAAGTACCTGCTCCCACGCGCACCTTTAGACACATACCACTCCTGCTGGTGCTGTCATTTCATCCATTTGTAAATGACAGTGTTAAGGACGCGTACAAGAGTTGCAGGGCACTGTGGGACCTTAGCACATAGTTGAAGGCTACACGCTGGTCACTGGGGAGGCTCAGGGGGATGTTTACCAGATCATCGTATTTTCCCGGGTTTCTAAAACTGATCGCTGTTGGAGGATTTGGATGAGAGCTGGCTGATTTTGTTGTGCAGGGATCTGGGTCCTTCTTCAAGCTAGGGCCTCTGTATCAGTCATTATACAGAAATGTTCAGGCTAGGGCCTCTGCATCAGCCTTCGTCATAGGAAGTGTTTGGGCCAGTTACCTTTAGCTCCCTGGTTCCCAGCTGGGGTGATTTTGCTGCCCAGGAGGCATTTGGCAGAGTCTGGTGCATTTTTGGTTGTCACAACTGGGTGGGTGGGATGCCGCTTTCATTTAGTGGGTAGAGGCCAGAGATGCTGCTAAGGCAGGCACCTCTCCCCCCGACCCCCCAAAAGAACTATCAAAACGTCGGTAGTGCTGAGGTTGAGAAATCCTGCTTTAACACAAGTGTTTAATGAGCAACGGTCCCTCTGTTATTCCTTAAACTAAAAGACAGACCAAGGTAGAAGAAAGAATATCTTTAAAATGAATGACACCCCAACTTGCCAGTGTACGTTTTGTCGGTTTTTGGGGTTTTTTTGCCAATTACTTTATGGCTTAAAAAATCTTAGTGGTTTACTAGAGTATTTTTTTTTAAAGAAATGGTTAAAACTACACAAGCATGATGATTTAAATGCTAGTAGCGTCTCACACTTCCAAAAGCCGGTGATGCAGAGAAAAGCCCCTGTGAGCTGTGTTTTGTTTGCTGTGGTCCCGCAATGGATTTTGATGGTACATGGTTATTGGGATAGATGATGTGAAGTCATTAGACTTGGATTTCTCAAAACCTACCAGTCTCCCACTCACCTAATGGACTGTACTTTTCCTTTTCTTTAAAATTAAGTATGAGACCCAACCAAGTCATCTTGCTTCTCCTGGAATACTAAAAGTTTTTTTTTTTTTTTTAGTATACCTCCAGCTTACCTTCTAGAATTTATATTTTGCTTTCTAAATCCTGTTCTTAAAAGGACCCATCTATTGACAGTACATCATAAATTTCCTGGCTCCTCCATGACATTTCTGGGGAAGTAAATGAAAGGTGTAAATTAAGAAAAGCAAGTGTTTGTGGTTCCTACTTTAACCTTCTGTTACGTTAAATGGCTTTGTTGAAGAGGGCTGTCATTGCTCCTGAAAACTTGGGAAAATCCACAGTGAGCTGTGCCATTAGTTGCCTTTGGGAGCACACGATGTTTGATGTGAAAATTATATGGCCACATCTAATTGGGTATATTTTCACCCTTCTAGATATCAACTCAAGAGGTGACTCCCCCCCTCCTTTTTTAGCTAAATGGTTTAATCTGAATTTCATGCTATTGTGAATTGCATTCCAGTAATCCAAGTGCCATTTTTTCAGTGTCTTTTGTTTAATAGCCTAACTGCATGACCCAGCCCTATAAATTTCTAGACATCTGGCAAGAGCTGGATATTAATCCCTCCCTGATTTGGGGAGTGATAAGACCTAGGACTCCCCCAAAGTTCACACTCCTCCTTGCACCCTGTGGAGACCTAGGCAGCCAGTGAAGGAAAACAGAAGCTCTTTGGACCTCTGTTTCCTGTGAAATGGGAATAATAATTCTTACCCTGTGTTGCCCAGAGTTGAGTATTTGCTTCAAATAAAATGTGCTCAGAAGGCAGTTAGCGATAAGATACTGGTAGTTAGGCCAATTGGAACTTCAGAATTTAAAACTATACAGTTCACCCTTTTAAAGTGTGCACTTTACTGATTTTTAGTATGTTTATAGGATTTTGCAACCATCACCACAGTCAAGTTGAGAACATTTCATCACCTTCAGAAGAAACTCTGTCCCCATTAGTTGTCACTCCCCACTTCCTCCAACTCACCCCCCATCCACCAGCTACTCTCTGTCGCTGTGGATTTGTCTCTTCCAGATATTTTGCATGTGTATAATCATGTATGTGGTCCCTGGTGACTGGCTTCTTTCACTTAGCATGGTCTTCTCAAGATTCATCCATGTTACACATGTGTGTGTATGGCTGAGCCCCTTCCCTGTTCACCCAAAACTAGCACAACATTGTTAATTGGCTTTACCCCAGTACAAAGTAAAATGTTTAAAGTTTGGGGAAAAAAAGATCATCCATATTGTAGCATCTGTTTCTATTTCATTACTTTTTAATAGCCAAATAATATTCCATTGTGTTGGTAGATCACATTTTACTGATCCATGTATCAGTTGATGGTAAGCTTCAGAATTTTAAAAACATTGCATGCGCGCGTGCTAAGTTGTTTCAGTCGAGTCCGACTCTTTGCGACCTTATGGATCGTAGCCTCCCAGGCTCCTCTGTCCATGGGATTTCCCTGGCAAGAATACTGAAGTGGGTTACCATGCCCTCCTCCAGGGGACCTTCTCGAACCAGGGATTCCAGCCCTCATCTCTTACCTCTCCTGCACTGGCAGGTGGGTTCTTTACCACCAGCACCGCCACCTGGGTGTACTGTCTCTGTTGTCTTCTGTATACACACCCACGCACACGCACACACACCCACAATTAGGACTTACTGTTTCCTCTCTCAAGGTTCTCTTTAACCGGATTTTTACTGATGTTTATATTCAGGATATAACATGGGGTAGAAGGATAGTGCATGACTTGAGTAGCATGGGATAATTTACCTCAGATCCCTTATCCTATGACTCCAGCTCTCTCCCTTTCAAGCTGAGAAACTCCAAATACCGTAATTCTGAGAGATTCATCACCCCAGTCCAGGCAGGACCACACCGTGCTTGTCCCAGGTGCATGCCCAGTGACAGCAGTTACGGCCCCTCAAGTTACGCGATTAGCAATAGTGTGATTCCTTCCGAGGAGGACAGCTAGGAGGCGAGTGTGATTTTGGAACCAGAGATGTTAGCGAATGAAGCTGGCAAGCCTTTCCCCAAATTCTCAAGTACCTTCTCGTTCTAAATGAGATGGTGTCACGGGTTGGTTCTACCTGTGGGTGTCTGTTGTTTTTGACTATTTATAACCTTATGGCCCTGCAGTGTGATTCCTGCTTTTTCATAATGTTTGGGGAGGTTTTTTTTTTTTTTTCAAGTTATTTCAATTTAGTAAGTTTTTATGTCATTAGTATAGCGCATTTCAACCAAAATGGTTGTTTTTCATAAACACTGAGCAGGTTTAAATAATGTTTTCTCATAAATTAGTCCTCATTTCCACAGTTCTTCAGTTATTACACCATGAAGACCCTCTGGAGTTTGATGTTGTCAGGAAACATATTAGCAGAAAATAGTATGTTATTATCTAATGCTAATAATCGGTTAGCAGAAATGAGAAGAGAAGACATTTAATTGGGGCTCCTGCGGCTAACAAGATGTGAACTATAAAAACATTTCCAGGAGAAATTCCAGGATTCTTCTAGAAACCTGTTATTTGCATTTGAAAACATTTGGTCCTATTGATATGGGGGGATGGTGTTGATCAACACTGCTTTCTTTTTTTGGGGCAAAGCACTGTAAATTTCCTGAGTGGTAACTGGATCCCCAGGCACAGCTGGTCTCTGTGTTGTCTTGAAAATCTCTCAGCTCCATTTTGGGGTGCTTTTCTCTATCTTTTTTAGGGAGTATGTTGGTTTGTAAAGAGAGGATTACCAAGTACACACTGCCAGTCCCAGTCAGACTCTCTCCCCTTGCTGGTCCCTTGATTCTGCACGGTACTGTCTATGGCCCCCAGGGGCAAAGTATGGACCCACACCCCTTCCCAGAGGCTCTTCTGGGAGAAGGAACTACCCTTTACCAAAATCTCATCAATAGCCTGTTATTACATTTATTTGTTAACTAGATGCGCAAAGCTTCCTTCAGCCGTTCTGGACCTGAGCCTCTGCCTCCATTTCTTCCATAGCGATCTACGCCTGCACCTGTGAATCAGGTCCTTTTCTCCCAAAGTAACTGATGAGCATGGTTTTCCATGAGCTTGCTGACATTTTACTTGTCTGGAGAGATTACACTGTTAATCTCTCAATTCCCTATGCAAATGATGGAGATGGAGGTTGCACAGAGAAGCTTCGGTTTTCCATCTGCTGAGGTCACCACGGAACCTCATCACTGTCTGAGGAAACAGACCGGAAAGATACACTGGTGTTCTGCTAGTGCATGGGTGTCCAAGGAATTAGTTTGGCTATAGAAAGGACTTCATTTAGTGTTCCAGCGATGTCTGTTAGAACTTCATTTACTTTTTTCATGCCTTAGCTAATTTTCCATTATTAAGGTTGGCTGTTGTACATTATTACCATCCCAGAAAACCTTGACTTCACTTTCTGGGCTACTTCAGTGTTGATATCAGCTAAAAAATAAAAGCATCTCCTTTATTCAAAATTACTCAAGTAACTCTTTTTTTTTAAACTTTATCCCAAGCTCTTCAAAAACTATTTTAGGTGATTTTTCTTCATTTGTTTCTACCATAATAAGAAAGTGGGTTTCTTTTTCATCTTCTCAATATTTGTTATTGAGAAGTATTTTTCCCCTCAGAAAACAAAAGTTGGCAAAGTTTTCTTTAAACCAGTAAACAGCATTCAAAATGATGCAACAAATTCCCTTTTATTATACCCTATTGCTGAAGTATTTTCCCTTGGCCATGTAGATCTTTTATCTGGTAAAAGAAAGTTTCTTCCCCTGGATGTAACTGTTTTTAGTAAATATTGCCTCAGTGCCATGTGCAGAAATCCAGGCATGTAGGATTTGTACTCAGAGTGATGGGAGGAATTAATGCTCCCCCCAACCACCCCCACCCGAGTTCTTCTCACCCTGCAGATTTAGAGCACATTGGAGTGGGCAGGGCCCTTACCAGTCATTCAGTAGCCAGCACCCTCACATGACTTGACATACTAAGCCCCAGAAGTACACGGCACACAGCTAGCTGGTGGAAAGTGGCAGTGAAAATAGGGCCCCACATCTGTCTGTTTGCTGAGATCGAGGATAAGATGAACTGTGCTTTGTAAAAGGCTAGTCTAAGAAGGGACTTAACATTGGCTCCTTTTGTGTTCATTCTGTTTGGCTCCTAGTCTCTTTCTCACTAAGATGAGGTCCTTGAGGGCTAAGGCAGACTTCATTCCTACATCCCTTGAGTGTAGGGGTGATGGTTACATTTCACCTGATGCCAGCTCTGAGCAGGGTGGCCCAGTGATACTGACCGGGAAGTGACAAGTGATATTGACAAGGAGGAGTTGCTCTATGCGAGCTGGGAACTTGCCGTTCCTGACTGCAGGCCATTGTTACCCACACTGGAGGATACCCACTTACCTCTGCACGCCCATAGGTGGGCAGTCTGTACACACACACCACACAGACTCTCACACCTTATCACTCACATGCTCATATTTTAGAAAAATAAATCAGGAAAAGTAGTGTCATATACATTTGCCGTGTCTGTGATGGCATGCTACTTTGGGAAAAAACTGGACTCACCTTTAAAGATAAAAATGGTAGCTTTCCCAGGGCCATTACAGTTTTTTTGTATCTTGTTTGACAAGACCTTTCAAATGTGATTAGTTCACACCAAACTTACCTTACTTTCAGAAGTGACAGTAATTGATAGAGCATAAAGATCTGAACCCTCTGAGTTTATGTGTATGTGTGGTTGGTTGGATGGATGGATGGCTGCTGTTGCTTAATTGTTTTTTGTGTCCTTGTTTATATGCACATGTGCATGTGTATGTAAATGACAAAGAGATAAGAGGATTTCACCCTCTTGCCAGTTTTTTTTTTAATTATCATTTTATTAGTTGGCTTCTTTAGTGGAATGGTTCTTCCCACGTCCTTCTCTCAAATGGATGTTTTTCCTTCCAGAGATGCTGCTGTTTCAAAATAAAACTCTTCCATGTTGTGCATAGAACCCTGACCTCCTAGTTTTTAAAAAACCTGGGTTTTTGGTTTGTTCTTTTCTAGCTGTATAGTCCTGGGGAGGTCCCTTTATGCCTAGACTTAGGGATTAAAAAAAAAAACAACAAAGAATTCAATTACATGATTTCTAAGACCCATTCCATTTTGCAATTCTGATTCCTTTGCTGCTGCTGCTAAGTCACTTCAGTCGTGTCCGACTCTATGTGACCCCATAGACGGCAGCCCACCAGACTCCCCCGTCCCTGGGATTCTCCGGGCAAGAACACTGGAGTGGGTTGCCATTTCCTTCTCCAATGCATGAAAGTGAAAAGTGAAAGGGAAGTCGCTCAGTTGTGTCCCACCCTCAGCGACCCCATGGACTGCAGCCTTCCAGGCTCCTCCATCCATGGGATTTTCCAGGCAAGAGTACTGGAGTGGGGTGCCATTGCCTTCGCTGCTGATTCCTTTGAGAGACCCATAAATAATCCTTTCCCTCTTACTTGGGGGCAGAAAACATATAAAAAACATAACCCAAATGTATTAGGGTTCTCCAGAGAAATGGAACCAATAGGAGATAGATGGATATAGAAAGAGACTTATTGTAAGTAATGAATTGACTTATGCAATTATGAAGACCAAGAAGTGCCTAGATCTGCACTCAATAAGCTGGAGGCCCAGGGAAGTTTATAATTTAGCTCTAGTCTGAGTCTGGAGGCCTTAGAACCAAGAGAGCTGGTAATGTAGTTCTGGTCCAAAGGCTGGCAGACTTGAGACCTGGAAGGAGTCTGTGTTTTAGCTCAAGTCCAAAGGCAGAAAGAAAAACTCCCACGTCTCAACTTGAAGGTAGTCAAACAGGAGGAGTTTTCCGTATTTGGTTAGGATCAGCCTTTCTTCAATTCAGGCCTTCAACTGATTGGACACGGCCTACTCACATTAAGGAGGGCAATCAGTTTTATTCATTCTACCAATTTAAACTCATCCAAAACACAGAGACACTCAGAATGTTTGACCAAATATCTGGTCACCTCGTTGCCCAGACAAGTTGACCCATAAAAATTAATGATCACACCAAAGTTTACTGAAACAAAATTGGAAGCTTTTGCTTTTTTCTTCCTGTCTAAGCAGTGGGTGTAGAATTCTCCCAGTAGCCAACAACTGTTGACCAAATTTGGTGTGAGTAACACATTTCATACAAAATCTTTATGTCTGGAGGCTTTAGTATTTTTAGGGGTTTTGGTTTTTAAATGCTTTTCAGCTCCTTCTATACTCTCTTTTGTGTTTATTTTTCCTGGCAGAGCAATTTGTACTTTCTGTCTCGTTGGTTTCCATTCTGTTACATTAACATTTGAATGTTGCCCAGCCACCTGCTGAAGGTGGCTTTAAGCTCATAAAGAAACAAAATAGTAGAGTACACAGCTATTGCTCCAACTTTTAGTGGTGCACCTTGATTCTGCTCCATGTGGTCATGTCCAGAACTGGTCAACTCACCATGTCCTCAGGGGCCACATCATCAGGGAAGATGAAACCCACCACCTGCTTTGCCTGCCATCTGTCTTGACATGTCACAGCCTCAACTTTGGAGACCACATCTTAATAAAGTCGGTCAGTGAAGCCAGTGGCTTCGGAGGCACTAAAGGAGGAGGGCCGAGTGGTAATTCTAGCAGGCGTGTGGTTTTTGCAAGGTCCCCACTCCCCTGTCCAAAGACTAGCCACACGCCGCATTCATTCTTATTATGAAAAGTACTGGACACTTACTTCCAATATATTGCCTTGTAATAATCCCCTCATCATGCCCTGGATCATGAAACTCCAGAGGCCTTCATTGACTTTTCCTGGAACATCTCCAAGTTTTTCCACATTACTGCTTGCTTTGTGGATGGATGATTATTGAGGTCAGTCTGACAAAGGCGACTAGGTTTCTCTGGTCAGGATGCCCTTCTCCTTCCTCAAACCTAGCCCAAATTGGCCCAAGGAAAATGAGTGTATTGACCCATACTTGAAAAGTTTATAGGAAACATATGTCAGGCATGGCTGGATCCAGGGTCACATATTCCAGGACACCATTTCCTTCCAGCCCTCGGATCTGCTTTCCTCCTGGTTGAGTCCATTGCATGGGGGCAGGTTCGAGTCCAGGGAGACCTTATCTCCCTGCACGATTCTGAACCAGTGTCTGTGGTCAGGGGGCGTCATGGGCTGAGTGCATTTGAACTGAGTAAACTTGCCCACTTGGAGCTGGGGGCTAGAGTCCACTCTACCCGAACTGTTACGGGTCAAGAGTCAGGGGATACTTCCTAAATAATTCAGGCTACTGTTACCAGAAAAAGTTTGAATGGATGCTGAGCGGAAAACTTGGCAGAGGTTTGCTTCATCATCTTTAGGATTTGTTAAAGAGTCTTGTATTTGTTAGCGGAAGGCTCATTTAGAGTTCTCTCATGGTACAAAATGACTTGGTATTTGTATGCACACTTAGATCTATTTATAAGAAATCCTATACCCCCCAAACTTGAAGTGGCTTGTAAGACTTCATATTATGTAAAAAGATTGGAAGTGAATAATGAAGGAAATTAGAATAAAGAGGAAAGCAAGATAGACCTGTAAGATAAGATGGGGGTAAGGTTAATCTCACAAATTTCAAAGCTGGAAGATCCTACGAGATTGGTAGACGTGACCTGTAAATTTGGCTCTGAGGTTCCCAGGAAGAGTATTAGATCCTATACAAAGGGGGAGAGAGAGAGAAAATGTGTGCATGCACATGTGTGCATGCGCCCACATACCCATGAGTATAACAGACTTGTGTGCAAGCCCCTATGGGAGTGGAGACCCTAAGAGGCCATGGGAAGACAATATGGTCTGGGGTATCCTTAGATTCAATTCTTTTCCAAACTCCTGGGATGCTTGCCCTCAGGAATCTTACATCTTTGCTCTCAGCATTGTATTAGGAAGCAAAGCAAGCAGACCAGGATTGAAACCCCCATACTGCTGGGTTCCTTTCAGGAACAAGTGAAGGGCTAAACCATGTTCCCTTTGGTGGGAGGCAGTAAGATGAGTCACTGCTGTGACGGGGGCAGAATAGGATGACCTCAGTTGTAAAACTGGGCTAATCTGGAAAATGGACTCATGCCTGCCCCATGACTCACATTCCTGTTTACAAACGAGCCCCGTGGAGAAGTGCAGAGAGGGAGACTCTGCTTCCCGGATGGAGACCAGAGACGTCCAGGGCTGGGCACCCGTGCTTCCTCTGGGGCTTGGGCTGCGCTTCCTGGGGGCAGACCTTGGGCTCCCTGCAATGGTGACCCTCAGTGTCCAGC
>NW_011495018.1:17887494-17888210 GCF_000754665.1 Bison bison bison | reverse complement strand
ATGGAGAGGCACCAGTTTGCAGGTGATGTGGCTCCTTCTCATTTTGGGTCTTCACATGCTTTGGGCTGGGTTAATCTACCTGGAGAAACCACCCTCTCCCCGCTCCCCCCCACCCCCACCATCAGAGGACCCAGTTATCTGAGGACCATTTAAATTATTCCAGAAATGTGGCTGCTGTTTCATAGATTTGTCCATTATTTCCATTGCTTTTCTAACTCCTAGTCTTCAGTGCCCACCATGCTCATTCTGCTATTTAGTGGATATCAGAACATAATATATTGGGTATTGTGCCCAATCTCATATTCTTAATCTTGAATTCTGTTTTTTGTCAGGGGGGAATTAAAAAGGGTGAAAAAATTTGTTCATGGGGATTTTCCTTCACATCAGATCAGATCAGATCAGATCAGTCGCTCAGTCGTGTCTGACTCTTTTGCGACCCCATGAATCGCAGCACGCCAGGCCTCCCTGTCCATCACCAACTTCTGGAGTTCACCCAGACTCACGTCCGTCGAGTCAGTGATGCCATCCAGCCCATCTCATCCTCTGTCGTCCCCTTCTCCTCTTGCCCCCAATCCCTCCCAGCATCAGAGTCTTTTCCAGTGAGTCAATTCTTCTCATGAGGTGGCCAAAGTACTGGAGTTTCAGCATTAGCATCATTCCTTCCAAAGAAATCCCAGGGCTGATCTGCTTCAGAATGGACTGGTTGGATCTCCTTG
>NW_011495018.1:17857820-17887326 GCF_000754665.1 Bison bison bison | reverse complement strand
ACAGGGTTGGTCATAACTTTCCTTCTAAGGAGTAAGCGTCTTTTAATTTCATGGCTGCAGTCACCATCTGCAGTGATTTTGGAGCCCAGAAAAATAAAGTCTGACACTGTTTCCATTGTTTCCCCGTCTATTTCCCATGAAGTGATAGAACTTTTTAACAACTAGGGTAGAGAAGACATAATTCTTTATCATGAACACAAAAGTCATAGGTCTTTTTTTTTTTTTTTTTAACAAAAATTAGAATGATATTTCCTTGTTGTGAAATAGCTGTTCTTGAACCCCAGGTCACTCTTAACACCGATCAATTCTTTACCCTGTTTTTAGAGCAATAGTCAACATCTGGAGAGGAAGATGTATTTACGTAACAACAGTATGAGTTGAGTGAGACCTGGTTCCGGTCCCCCTTCCCCCACCGTCTACTAGCTGTGTGACCTTGGGCATGCTCCTTAACGTCTCTGAGTCAGTTTCTTCCTCTGTAAAATGGGCACAACAGGACCCACCTCACAGGGTAGTCATGAGGAATAGTGGAATGACACAAACGTTCCTGTCTAGAACCCTAAACAGAGAAGCAGCGCTCATCACAGGCCTCTGGCTGAGTTGAAATGCAGTAGAGCACTGACTTCCTGAGCACTCAGGGCTGGTGCTACCAGATCCTTGAAGGGGTCCAGAGACGCTGGTATAGTTGCAGCTCTCAGAAAGGTTGCAGCCTAGCAGAGGGAATTGTATTGAGACAGCTCCCCAAATAGCACTGGCATGGAACCCTGTGCAACTGCTTTTTTGTAGGGTAGAAATACTGGCTCGGCCCAAATGTTCATTTGGAGTTTTCTTTAGAACCCAGATGAACTTTTGGGCCAACCCAATAGCAGCAATATTACATGGTTTAAATTAATGGATGATTCGGTAAGGTAAGTTGAGAGAGAGGGAAAATGCTAGCCAGCAGGCTTCTCAGAAGAAGGAGTGATGGGCAGGGTTGGGAGAGTGGGAAGGGATGCCCCAGAAAGGCTGCCTGGAGGAGGCTGTGTTGAAGATGTCTCTGGCAGGGTCCCCAAGCTGGCCGGCAAGGACACGGGAGAGTTCCGGGTTCGAGCGGGGAACCCCGGTCCTCCGCCTCCTGGAGTTTGTAGAGAAGTGGGGTTAGCGCAGGACGTCAAACTGGGGGCCGTGAATGCCTTGCTGACTGCGCACACCTCCCTCCCGAGCCTCACTCTGTTCCCCTTTCTTCCTGGCAGCAGTGCCCCCTCCCTTGCTGCACTCAGGGACATGACTGTCAGCACTTCTACCCCCCCTCAGACTTCACTGTCAGCACTCAAGTCTTCAGGGACATGAAAAGGAGCCACTCCTTACAAAAGGTTGGGGAGCCCTGGTGTTTGGAGGTAGGTCTCGGAGCAGAATGACGGTATGAGATGAGCGGGCTCTGGACGGAAGCCACCCATGCACATGGTTTCCTTCTCCCTAGGGCATCCTCCGTGGTCCCTGAGTCCTGTCACATCACCGTTACATTGGGTGCCATGATGCCGGGGTGTCCTGACCACGGATAGGTTTATCATAGCCGTAACAGTGCCAGTTTACAAGGACGAGGGGAAGGGAGACACTCCCGCGAACCCAAGGTGTTGGGCTCCCAGTTGAAGCCACATGGTCTAGCATCATGCATGGCTTCCATAAGAATGATGAACAAGGTCATCCCGTTAAACTTGACTGTGGAAACGATTTCTTGGACTCTTCAGAGCTTCCAGTGGAAGAGAAGATATCACCAGAACTTGGCCTTTGTTCTTCATTCTTTAGAACTTATAGATTTTCTTTTCACATTCCGGGTGCTGGGCTCTGCTCACCCTTTCTGCAGTGGTGCCTCCACAGTCAAGTTTAACGGGATGACCTTGTTACTCTTCAAATCCGTAGTCCCAAAGAATAAAGAACATCTAGAACATGTTTTCATCCTCAGAAGAGCAAAAGTCAACGCAGATAAAAACTGTAAAGTTAACTCTTTAAACTTAAACAGTGCATGATTTAGTAACTCATGCTAGCTTTTGACTTTTTTCCTTTTTGAAAAGGAAAGGGAATATTTAAGAGCCATTTAGTAGAGCCTCTGTCTCTGATAAACATTGATTGTATACCTACTATGTGCTGATTGCGCTGTAGCGTGTTAGGGCCGCAGGGACAGAAAACAGCAGAGGCCTAGAGTAATACGTTACATTTGTCGGTGCGTCTTGCCTTTGGAGAGAGAAAATGCGGGTGAAATCATCCTGAAAAGCTTGTCCTAATTTAAAAAGTAGTAAATAGCCCTGTAAGAAAACGAGACACACGTAGAGAAACATCCAAATGTTTCATCCAAATGCAGGAGAAAATGCCAACACATTCCTTTTTTACCTAGTTGTGATCTCTTAATATTTGGATGCATTTCTTTCTTGTCATTCATGTGTCTGAAGTTTAAAAATGGTTTGCAAAACATTTGTAAAACATGGAATGGCTCCTTGCTCGGTTATTCTCATACACTATGTTGTGTCTTCATTCTGGTTAGTTACACGGTGTCTTTTGGGGCTCTTCCTGTCTAATTAGTCCCCTCTGACCAGATGTGGCTAAAACTGAAGATGTGTCTAGGGTCTTTTGAACCAGACCCTACCCCGCTTCTTCTGATGAGCCCTGCGCTTGGAACCGCTGGGGCCCGTGTATGTATACGGCCCGGGTCTTTAACTGGCCTGCGTCAGGTGGACCAGGGAGGCTGACTTGTGTGTGGCAGCCCTGGCCCGCAAGGAAGAGCTTTTTCTCAGCAGCCCCTCCTTGGTTTGGCTTTTAATAAGCGCCTCTGTTCATCCTGACTGTGGATGATAAGGCCATACTGAACATAGTTATTCCTCCACCAGGGCCTGGCAAGCGGTAACTCATTAATCTTTGGTCAGAGTTACATGATAGATAAAGGAGAACCAGGCACCCATTCTGAGTTGTGAAAACGAAACAGAAACACTGGGTTTCTTCCTTATAACTCGAGATCCACAGGCGCCGACGCCTGTTTCTCAGCTTGCTGGCGCCAGTTTCTCAGCTTTGCCCTCAGGACAGGGAAGCATCTCTTGGGGAAGAGCCAGTTACCTCGGCTTCCCAGATGGGGGACTAAGTCCCTAAGTTGTGAACAGACCAGACGCAGAGACACCACTTGGGCTCTGTGACCTCAAGCGAGTTACCTACCTGCTCTGTGCTTCAGTCCCCTCCTCAGCACAGGGGTGCCTGACATGAGCTGTTGTGAGCCTCAGTTGACTTGAGGCATGTGGAGCGGGAACTTGGCCAGAGGAACCTGTGTGCTGGGTCTGGCACGAGCGTCTGGCAGGATCCGGGGGAGCCGCACCCTGGCAGTGAGTCTGTGTGGTGGGCTGGCCTTTGGTGGGGCAGTTCAGTCCTGCCGCGTGGTTTCCACACACAGCTCTGGGGTGCTCCAGGTGTTTCCGGGGAGCATCGCGGAAACTGCGCACAATCAGAGGAGGCAGAACCAGATTTGAGTCCAGCATTCTCTCACCTCTGCTGGCAAGGTGCTTCATCCATCTGTGATGCAATCCCCGTGTCTGTTAAAAAGGGATGATGGCGGAATCCCTGCCCCAGCCTTCCTTCGCTGGGTACCTCCCAGGATCCCTTGAAATCCTGATCAAAGAGACTTTTTAACACAGCACTTCCTACGGTCCAGGCACTTCTCTCGGGGATTTGTGTATTTTAACTCTTGAAAACCTGACAACAACCCTAAGAGGAAGGTGCTGTGGTTTTGTCATTTCGCAGATGTATCACATAGAGGTTAAGTAACTTGCTTAAGATTACACAGCAAAGGGGCAGAGCTGTAAAACTGCTATTAATGAAAGACCATGGCAGCGGTCCATGGTTTGGAGCCTTCCCCACCAGTCACCTTCCACTCGCTAAAGGAGACTGGGTTAGGTCCTGCTCAACACGCAGCTGTCTCAGGAGCTGGGAGGAGACTTCTGATTCAGGATATCTAAAGTCCAGTCTTTGTTTTATAGGTACCACATCTGGGATCCTTTCTAACCTATCCATTGGCCCTTCTCTCTCTCCCCTGCGAGTCAGCTTGATCCTTTTAGCTCTCTCCTCAAGGGAATTAAGGTTGGTAGACCAGTTGAGTAAATATGAGTAAGAAAGTCAATATCCACCTGGGCAGGCATGAGTCACTTCTTTCTAGTTAGCTATTCATGGCCACTTTCAAGCTCACCACACAAAGTCATTACATTGAGGCTATTACCATGTTTAATAGTGACAATAATAGGGTGTGACCCATGGCATAAATGCATTCAGATAAGAAAGAAAGTGTTTTTTTTTTCCTGTAATTGCTTAGTCAATACCATTTTCACGGAAATGCTTGCAAACAAACTTAAAGAGGTCTTTGTTCGAATCCTTCCCTTATTCTGTGCTTCCTTCCTCTTGAAGGGCTTTTTTGAACTTTTCCTGATCAGTGGGCTGGGGGTTAGCAGGGTGATACCCTCTGTCCTTTCTGATGTTTTGGTCTACTGACCTACCTTTTTGCTGGATTTGAGCCTAATTTTATTTCATTTTTAGGGGGGTGTGTGTGTGTGTGTGTGTTGTGTGTGTGTGAGTTCAGAAGAGGACACATTATTGCTGGTACTTGCTTATTAACTTCTCAGCTTAGACATTTAAGGGGGAAAAAAGACTTTTGCTAACTTTGCAAAGCTAGTCACATAGACAGGGAGTTAACCATTTTGGTGAGAGGAAATGAAACTTTTCTTAGGTTTATTAGACCACATCCTATGAATCTGTGGCTTATTATATGTCTGATTTCTAAAAAGCATGGCATCATGGCCAGAGTTTTATTTTTGCTCATTAGTCATTGAAACAAATATAGATATTGCTTCATTTCCTTAGTTCTATGTTTTTCAATATGTTAACGTATGGAAAATCTGGATTTACACAACAAAGTACATTAGAAGGGGGAAGTATTAATCTCTGCATTACAATTTTGGATTATCAAGTATTCTGTTCAGCTAAAATGTTTAGTTCATCCTCCCCCCGCTGATTACATAAAGAAGCAGAATGAGAGAAAACAGTAAAAATGTTCCTGAAAGACAAAATTAGTATTTGGACATGGTTTCAGTCTTTTAAAGGATGTGTTTAAAAAATGAGAGGCAGGCTTGTATTATATATGTAATTCTTCTCCGTCCGTCTGACATTTCTTGTAATAGAAACCCTTTCCTGTGTATCCCGCGAAGACTCTTGGTAAAACGTCCAGTGGTGTCCGTCCTGGAACTGGATATCTCTCAATGTGTTTAGTCATTGCCCCGTGCAAACCCACTGTTTCTAAAGTTCCACTATTACAGTCCGATTGCATCTCATGCGGGAAAGAGTGCAAGCTGAAAATAACAAAGACAGAATGACTGTGGCCATTCCCTCATGCCCCCATGATGTATATGACCTGTGGCTTAGCACACACAGCCCTGGAGCATTCTGTGCAGGCAGTCCAGCAGATTCGCTCCCCTCCCCAGAGTCATTCTCCCGGTGGGATGACTGGTGGGACCACCCATGTTATTTTGTCATTTCTCGTTTTTCTTTCTGCAGATCTTCTTTGTTGAGTTCTAGGTTAAATGGGTGCGTGGATTTCCTTTGCTGAAGTTCAGCTCCATGAGTGTAAGTGGGCATCGTGGTGCCTAACTGGAATTCCTGACACCTCAGAGAAGCCACACTCCCAATGCATGGTGAATGTGGTGTGGTTTCCCCTGCCCCGTGTCAGAGCCCCGAAGGATTGACACAGCTTGACCACTGCTTGCACAGGGCTCCCCACCAGGGACACAGGTCCAGAGAGGGAAGGGATTGTTCTGGGCCTTGTGTCCCTTGTTGACCATTCCTTGGACCGAAGGCATGCACACTGATCACTTCTTATACTTTTCTCCACCCCGGGAGGCTGATACACAGAGTAGGAAGCCCAGGCAGTGTGCGTGAACATCCTTTAAGGACCCCATCCCTTGGAGGGTGGGGCGTTCTCTGGCCCTGCATCCAGCCTCTGGGCCCCCTCCTGAACCCCGCCTGGATGCCACAGGCTGGATCACTGCTCCTGTCTCTGTGACTGCCTCCCTTTTCCCCATTCTTTGTGAGTCACATGTTTTCTTTGCAACTCTTGTGACAAAGGTCATTAGTAGGGAAGACTCGGGCCTTCCATGCGTGACATCTTGTCATCCACACAGTTTATTGGTTTGGGATCCTCCCCTTTTGTAATTCTCTGAGGTGACAGATCTGTTTTTAATGGGCTGTGCTGTGTCAAGGGAGAGTTTAAATTAACCTTCAGACTTTTTATACCTCACAGGGCCCCTCAGATCATAATACACGGCCAGTATTTGAAGAGAGGGAGGGGATGCTTTTTGCTCACGGTTTTGACATTCTATCGAATCCGCCTGCCTGTCTGTTTCTCCATGATGTGATACCTCCGTTTCTCAGAGTACTTTCCTTTGATGATGTCAGTGAGGTAGATGTTTGGAATTTGGGAACAGAGAGGAACCACGCTTCAGCCCAGACTCTGGAACTTAGTTTACTCGTTTTTATTAAAAGGAGATTGTCAGGTCAGCAAAGTGGAGGATCTTAGTCTCCTAGTTTCAGGCCAGCTCTATGCACCTGATCCAAAAGGTATTTATTGTAACCGCTGCTGCTAGTTTTGCAGGAGCTGATTCTAGGCGCTACCTCATCTTTTATTCTTTATTTCACACTTTCCCAGCCTTCTCCATCACATCACTGAACGTTCACTTCAAATCTGTTTGCATTAAAGGAATGTGGTAGTTCCGAAAACAGTTTTTTGATGTTGGCTTGGGGAGTAAGGTGGTGGATGTATTCCTATCTTCTCTGATAAGGCCAGGTTCAAGTTCTGACCACCCTTTCCTCAGGCTGTCCTTTCCCCATCAGTGACTGGCTGCCTCTGCTTGAGCTGCAGATGGGGAAAGGAGGTAGCCTCTGTCCGGCCAAGGAGTTTTAAACTCTTTTTTAACAACCTCCTGGGGTGTATGTGTGTGTTCTGTTCTTCTGGGGCTCCTCCACCCCCAGGGAGCTCACAGCTCTGCAGCATTTTTCTCTGGAAAGGTCTAAATAGCAGGCCTGTTTGGGCTCAGAGTGAAAGTTTCTGTTTTGGAAAAGCCAGTTCCTTCCGATAAGGGAGGGTGGGGATGAGGAAGGAACTAGAGACGCCAGAAAAAGAAGAAGTGAGAGTCCAGGAGGCGAGGAGGCGGCGGGGTGACCAGGGGACGCGTGCGGCCCGCTGCGTTTATTTCCCAGCCCCACCTGTCACTTGACCGCCCAGCTTCGCCGGAGCCCCCTGTGTGGCAGCCCCTGGGCCCCAGCGGGGACCTCTTGCTGCTTCAAAAAACAGAGCTGGCAGGAGATGGTGTTGGGTTGGATATGATGTACGGGGCTGGGGTCAGAGGGAGCACGCCAGTGCTCAATCACCAAGTGCTCAGCCTGGACTCTGCCCGTCGGGTTTCTGGCAGGCCTGGGTGGTTCGCCGGCAACCAGTGTGGCCAGGGAGAGGTGCTCTTTTCCCCCCGGAAAGGAGAAGCCCCTCCACCAGAAAGTACAAGAAACTCGTAATCAGCCAGGATATCCCAGTTCACAGCTCTGCCTCTTGGACAAGTTTCTTTCTTCCTGCCCTTTTTAAAAAAATAAGAACCCAGAAGAAAGCTGGGTGGAGGTGAGAGGGAGGGGCAGCTTGCTAATGATGCTTTTACTGGCTTCAGGAATCTGGGCAGTTCCTGAAGGGCAGGTGGGGCATTTCTGTGCCCGGCGGGGCAAGGACAGCAGTGTCTGGGCGTGGATTCGCAGCTCTCATGATGCAGTGACGTGTACGCTTCTAAAGGGACTGGGACATTAGTTTTCCTTGACCCTGTCCTGCTGGGGGCAGCAGAGTGAACTCAAATCAGGTTCCTGGTGGGGAACTCTCCTCCCTGCAGTCTTGCTTGGTGGGGTCACTTGCAGCTGTCTAGTTTTTGATTTGCACTTCCTGTGTATGCTTCTGTGTCCCTGATTCTAGGACTTAGGAACAGGCTTCCTTGGCCGTGTGGGGTTTTCAAAAATTATATTTTAACATATACAATAAAATTGGCCTTTTCTTTCGGTCTACAGTTCTGTGAATTTTAGCATCAATTCGTATTATCGCCACCACAGTCAGGATACAGAACAGTTCCATCACCTTACACACACTTTTATGCTACCCTTTTAAGGTCACAAGGGATGTGGGGTTTATTTTTTTTAATTTTTATGGTTTTCACCTTTGAAAGGTATCGTTGACCTGATCTGTTTCTTTCATTCAGAGGCTGACTTTTCACTGTCCATTGTAAGTTTCTGCTTTGCTCTTTCTCCACCAAGAGATGTAACCAGAGTACCTTTCTTGTCAGCCTCCTACTGACATGGTGGGTTGGGTTATTTGGTTCTTGTGCTGGCTGTTTTTGCCCACACCCCTAGGGTGCTTTGGGCCACTTTGTGGATTTAGGAGAACTCAAGGCGAATTCTGACAGTGGCCAAAGAACACTGTTAACTAGTAAGGGACATGTTCTTGCCGACCATCTAGGCAGCCTTGTGAAGGGAAATGACGTCTGGAGTATTCTGCTTTGAATTTCTGTTATTCTCTCCCAGATGTCAGGACCACCGATCAAGGTTTGTTGTTGTTGTTCAGGCACTCAGTCGTGTCCGACTCTTTGTGAGCCCGTGGACTGCAGCACACCAGGCTTCCCTGTCCTTCATTGTCTCCCAGAGTTTGCTCAAACTCATGTCCATCGAGTCGGTGATGCCATCCAACATCTCATCCTCTGTCGCCCCCTTCTCCTCCTTCTCTCAAATCTTTCCCAGCATCAGGGTCTTTTCCAATGAGTTGGCCCTTCACATCAGGTGGCCAGAGTATTGGAACTTCAGCTTCAGCATTGGTCCTTCCGGTGAACCTTCAAGGTTGATTTCCTTTAGGATTGACCAGTTTGATGTGTAAAATGAAGATGGTGCATCCCCTGTAGATCTGTTGACCCGTGTGGCTCTCCCAGACTGTCCTCACTTGTCTGACTACTTAGGTGAAGCCAGAAACAGTGTTGCTTCCACGATCACCCATGCCTCCCCAGCCAGGTTCAGCAACCAGCTGGAACAGCCATGGGAAGGCCAGAGCTGCGTGTCACCTGCTGTGGTCAGACCTGCTGCTTTCTTCGGGAAAAGTGAACTGCAGGAATGTTTGTGTGGTACAGGCAGATCCTGTGTATGTGCCTGTCCTCTTGGGAAATGAGGAGAGGTGACCTCAAAGGTCCCTGGCTCAGAACGTCACACTTGACTGAACAGTTGATGCCTTTGCGGTGGATTTTGCTGGGGAAGGTGGCAGCAGTCTCACACATGTGAGGTCTGGTGTAACCTGACTCCTGCCTTTGTAATTACTTGGAGACTTGCCATTACAGCCAATTGAGAAGTGGGAACAGTGACCCAGAGCAGAAAGCAGAAATTACAGGGGTGGAAAGGGGAGGTAACATCCAGAAACACAGTCGTAACTCTCCTCCTGGCTTTCTGGGATGGAAAACGGCTTTAGAATCAGGAGAAAGTGTTAGAACCGCCTTCTAAAACGTGTCACCCCTCTTTCCTGTCTGTATCCCCACTCCTCACTGCTCTCTTGACAGGCTGAAGGAACCCCTCAGAGTGTGGTAGAGTCGGGGCATCCAGGGTTTAGTTGAGAGGAGTGAGTCTGCTGATAAGAAACTATCTTTGTCTGGCAGCAGGTTTCTGTAGAGGAATGTCCTCCAGGTGCAAGAAGAATGGTTCTCATTTAAAAAAAAAAAAAAATCACACACTAAACAAAGTAACACGAGCATGGGCGTCAGGATGAAACCAGGAGAACAGAGCAGCTGTCAGACACAAGACGCTCTTCTGCACCCTGATTGACAGGGCAGGGGCGCTGTGGAAAGCCAGGGCTGGCATCATTTGCACACGTGGAGCAAGTGTAAACCTCAGGGCCTGGGGGCCTTCACTCTGGAAGATGCCAGAGAAGAACTTACAGAGTGATCATTCTCCCTCCAGAGGTGCTTACCGTTTGTCTGATCGATGTCGGAAACTCGATATCATTTCTGCCAACACCCACATAAGAAGGTTTCTTTTTTTTCCCCCCCTTTTCTTATTTGGGTGACAGATTGCATGTTAGGGCACTAAAAGATGAAAGCACTAAATATTTGCTTTAGAAAAACACAGAGAAAGACTCATCCTCCCAGCTGAAAACTGATGGGCTTAGAATTCCATTAACAAAAACGACTGTCTGCAGTTAAATGTATTGCCACCCTCTGGGCACGGTTAACAAGTGGGGGAGAAAGTGGAGGTCGAGGGGTGGAGGATTGTACAGGATTCTTTCTCCCGGGGAGTGGAATTAGGGCCCTTTCGTCGACATGGAGGTCCAGGGTAGCCCAGAGAAGTGCCTTCCTCCTTCTGTCATGTTGAGCTCCTCCTTCTGGGTCTTTTCAGTGGATTTCCTCTCCATAAAAAGGATCTCTTTGTTATTCCCTCTTTCAGATGTAATGATAAAGTCGTAATTCTTACAATCCTCTTTGGCATGAGCTGTCTTGCCTCAGAAGAAGAGAGAATGCGTTTTGGCACTTGATGATGGTTCTTGCAAAGTCTGTTTAATGGAATGATTAAGAGCGTGAATTCAAACCCTGCCTTTGCTACTAACTGGCTGAGTGACGGTGTGCATAGTGTAGTTTCTAGACCTCAGTTTCTCCATCTGTAAAGCAGGGAAATTTTTATACATCCCTTCCTTTATTGGGAGGTTTCACCGAGTTAAGGTGGTGTACGTGTCCATCCGTCAACATCTGCTGTTGTTCAGTTGCTGAGTCGTGTCTGATTCTTTTACGACCTCATGGACTGTAGCCCGCCAGCTCCTCTGTCCATGGGATTCTCCAGGCAAGAATACTGGAGCAAGTTGCCATTTCCTCCTCCAGGGGATCTTCCCACCCAGGGATTGAACCCATGTCTCCTGCATTGGCAGGTGGATTCTTTACCACTGAGCCACCAGGGAAGCACTTCTATCAATATTAGCTCTTACTTATTCATTCTCAGTGGGTATTTTTAAATTCATCTCTTTGAGAGGAAAGAAGGATGAACCCTTTCTCTGGTCGGGGTGTAATATTAATATTAGCCACCACTTATTAAAAGTGTTGTTCAGGCTTTGAGTTCAGTTTTTTGTACATATTCTTGTTTTACACTTATAGCTACTCCATCGTAAGAGGAAAAACTATTTTTTCCAATTTTGTATATACCTAAGCTAGTTGAGTGCTTTTCCATGAACCAGCTCTACTTTAAGTGGTTTTTCATATGTTAATTCATTTCACCCCCCCAACGCCCCCAAAAGGTAAGAACTATTTTCCTCAGTTTTAAAGAGAAGGAAACTGTGGCATAATTTTTTTTTTTTTTAATTGTCCTTGGTTCTACGGAGAGTAATATTAGGGCTGGGATGTGAAGGCTGGATCTTTACATGTTTGTAAAGCCAGGGTGCTCACCTCATCAGTTCACTGCCAGCCTCCACTCTCACGTGTGAATGGTCCTAACTCGCCAGGATCGTGCATGAGAAACACTGAGCAGATACACAGATGCTCTCCAGATCCGCTGCTTTATGATAGTTGGGAAGAAAAATCTTTATTACCGGAAGTTGTGGCTTCTGAGTCTCTCAGCAGTTGGCAGCATAGATTTTTGATTTGTTTTGTTTTGTGTGTGTGGTTTTGTTTTTTAAATAATTAGAAACAGTTAGACTCTCCTTACCACCCACAGTAAAAATTGCTTGGATCCTGCAAATAAAAGAAAAAAAAAATGAGTCCATTTGGTAGAATGATTAAAACGGGATTTTCAAGAAGAAAGTTCCATTTTTGAGGGTGAGCTTTAGATGTGTAAGGCTTAGGGATTTCTCGCTTTTCACTTCCCCCTTCGTCTGAATTCAGAGTCAAATAGTGTTAGGGGCTGTTGCCAATGATGGGAGGGATTACGCACAAGATGGCTCTGGGAGGAAACCTACATTTTTTTGCACTCATTAATGGTATGTCTTTTGTGTGAGTGGGTGTGAGGACTGAGGAGGAAGCATATATTTACATGGTGTGTGGTCCTTTCTGCTTCATTTCACAACCTGTAATGGTGAGCGAGGGGAGGAAGAAGCCCCAGCACAGCCGTGAGTTTCCACTGTAGGGATTATATCATTGAGGCAGGCGGAAGCCAGGCCTTTTTCCATGTCAGGAGGACTGAATCAGAGTGGCTGGGACTCCTGGTTTTTAGGACTCTGTTCTAATGATGCCCTCACTTTTATACACACAATATGGATATGCTTGCACATATGTGGTTCGCCTCACTCTCCCCTTCTCAGACCAGGGTCTGAGTTGATGTCTTTGGCCAGGTCAGATGTGCTGTCCATTGGAGATCCCTTGCCCCTCACGTCCCTGCCAAACCTTCCTTGTCATTCCAAGACTGTAGCTAGTCATGTGAGTGACTTTCTAATCCTTGTGGGTGCTTGAAGGGATTCGCCTTTGTAAGAGAAGGAACGTCCCCCTTGGAGGGCTGTCTGTGTGTCCCATTGGAACCCATATTGCTTTTGACTTCTCTTCTATGATCATTCCCAGGCAGGCCTCCTCTTGCCATCCTGACTTGTTTAAATTTATGGGTTGTTGGCAAGCAATTTTTTGATGCTCTTCTTCTCATAGCCAGAGGCCAAGATCCCTTGTGGAGCAGTGCCTGAGTTTAATGGATGTCATCTGGACACCAGGGAGGGGCGTAGAGAAGCACTGGGGGAAAGTCTTAGAAGTAAGATGCTGCCCCTTGATGCTTGTCTTTATCCCTTTCAGGGCAGTACATTCAGAGAAATGGTTTTGGTGCTATCACAGCATCTTCTAATTTTAGGACAAAAGGTTCAGTGTCCTAAATGGACTTGTAGATGGCCTAAAGAATACCCCGTAAGCCACCCATTCAACTTGATCTTGAATATCTCAACTTTATTGAGCTCTTCTCCTGGTTATAAAGCCAGAAGATCTGGCCATAGCTTTTGTAACACTAGGTAATGCTCCAGGAAGGATGATTTTACTCTTCTGGCTGTCTGGGTTTGGTCCTCAGGCCAGGTTCTAAGATAGATAAGACAGTATCATCTTAGCTTGATTTAATGAGCTTAGCTTCAGATTAAAGGGAGTCTAGAAGTTACCGGCGCTGCCTTGGTGACTTCATGGTAAAGAATCCGCCTGCCATGGTAGGAGACGAGGGTTCAATCTCTGGATCAGGAAAAGATCCCCTGGAGAAGGGAAATGACAACCCACTCCAGTATGCTTGCCTGGGAATCCCCATGGACAGGGGAATCTGGTGGACTATAGTCCATGGGGTCACAAACGAGCTGGACACAACTTAGCAGCTAAACAACAGGAAAAAGGGAAGCAGGGATGCAGACATGTCTTTCAGACATCAGACTTCTGACTGATAGCTGTTACAAAGCCTTGACTTTGTGGGACAGGTGAGTAATCATCTTGTAATGATGAAAGCTTGCAAAATAGGTCTCAACATCCAGAGTGACTAGACAGAAGCACCAGCAGCGCTTGGGGACAGCTCAAGTTCACCAGGCACTGCTGGGCAGATGCTGTTCTCTGCTGGGGATGAGGTGTGAGCAGGATGGACTGAGTCTTTGCCTTCAAGGAGTCGCCCTTCTAGCTAGAAGTAATGACTTGAGTCCCTTGGACATTCTGCTCCCTTTTGGTCCCTTCCCACCCTGAGGGTCTGCTCCTTTCTGAGGCATCATCAGAAGAAGTTGCCTCCTGGGCTCCTAGAGAACTCAGAACTCCCTCCATGATGAGATCCCTCCATCTTGGTAGGAATGGTCTCCATAATGAGGCTTTCAAGAAAAGCCATGTTGAAAAGGGTGTGTTCAGAGCAGACAAGCCCACTTTTAAAGCTTGGGAGGTTCTGACCAGAGACTAGATGCCACCAGACCCACTTCTCTGCTGCTTCATCTCTTGCTTCTGCGTGGTCACCAGCATCCTTTTGATCTCACCCTCCTCCTCTTCCCCAAATTCATTTTCCTCATCTCAGGGAATTTCTCACCATATTTACATTCTTCCTTGTTCAACATCAAATCTTTGTCTCTGTTCCCATCACAAAGATCTGTAACATACATACCTGGTTGCCAGGAATGTCCTGCCCAGGCTTCAGGCAGAGCGGTCTCTGGCAATTCTGGCCTCTTACAGTTTAGAAGAAGGGGAGAGAAAAGTAATTTTAAAGTGCCATAAGCTGGAGTTGTTTAGAATAGGGCAGGCAGCCCTCAGTCCTCTGATGAGCAATGTTTTTAATTAGAATCCTGATAGACTAAGAAAATATATGTGGCCTCTCGATTTGAAAAAAAGCAAAAACGTTACCTAGGGAGATTGACTGGGCTGGTCTCGGTAAGTTCAAATTGAATGTTGCTCAGCAGGGAGTAGGCTGATGGTAAGGTCATTGTGTATATGAGCTGGGCTTCTGGTGCAAGACAGATCAAATAACTCAGGTCACAGAAGTGGACTTGAGTGACCTCAAAGTATTAATGCAACCAATTCTTTGAGCCATTGACCCCAAGCAGAGGGAACAAACTTGTTCCTTCTGGTTCGAGTAGGTGGATGGGTAGAGACAGTTATGAAATCTTAGAATTGTCAGAGCTGAGTGGTAACTCAGGCCTCCTTGTGCCATCCAGTCCTCTCTGTAACCTGGGGAAACCAAGGCCCAGAGACAGGAGATGACTTCGTGGAGCCAGAGAACGATGGAGTCAAGACCACCAGACTCCAGGCCACTCGGATTTTCTCCTTCCGTCCTGCCAACCTCTGATTCAAGGTGGAGTTTTATTTTTGCGGACCTTTCATGTGAAGCGCCGTTCATTTTAAGCTCCTTCTGGGTCAGTGTGCAGTTGAGTATGTTCAGTATGAATTCGCGTATTTTCCTCTTAGAGGCTGAGTCTCTCTGGGATGCCCCAGGCGCTCATGGTGGTGATGAGGATGGACTTGTGCAGGCATCTGCTTGGGGTTCACTAGGGAGAAGTGAGCTGGAGAGTCTCAGGGAGTCTTAGGAAGTCTTCCAGCAATGAATGTGCTTTAGCAACACGTGGGAAGTCAGATCTTACGTTCATTCGTGCATTTTGAGTTAACTAGTCTCTGATACAGGATTATATCTTTTTCTACAACCCCACCGACCTTCTTTCCCAGGGAACTCATCTTTAGGAATCCTTTTACAGGGTTGCTTTCTGGGCTTGCGTCTAAAACGCAGAGAAATGTATGAAAATGATCCTTTGAAATCAAGTTTGATACCAGCCCTCTATGATGAACCTCAGAAAGTGTCTGGGTTGGGCGCTGTCAATACCTGATGTCAAGGCAACCCTGCCAGGCAAGAAGAATGCATTCAGGAGTTCAGTGGTGACTTTTCAGTGTTTGCTGAGAACTCGGTTCTGCCCCTTGCGGTCCTACGTCCTGTGACAGAGCCGGTGCTCTGGGTCAAGTTCAGCAAGTTTGTTTTGACTTGCAGCCCGTGATGGCAGTGAAGCTCTCATTATGTAATGTTAAACTGGGCCGGAATGTCAGCTGGGCCAGGCCTGCCAAAGCTTGAAGAGTTGATTGGGAATGGGCTATGTTTAGTGTGACTAATCCATCTTGGCTGGGGAAAGGGGTGGGTAGGTGTCTCTCTGAGGAGGGAGGGAGGTATGATGTGTGCTATTTTGAATGTTAGCACTTTGTGTAAACTCTGCAAGACCCCGCCCCCACAATCCCCTGAGGGGGAAAAAAAATTCAGCCTTTGACCAACTAGTAAAATCCAGGGCTGTTGACTGATAACCAACCCAATGTTGCCGTGGAAAGCTGTGGTCAAGGCACCAGGGTCTGTGTACCACTTGCAGTCAAGGAGTTAGCACTTTGGGTTGATGTGAAATGGTGTTTCTTAAACACCTAGCCTGTATCCATCAAATTTTGCTAGCAGTGGTAGTCAGTAATTTAAGCAGTTATACAAAGTAGATCCTGGGTTCCTTAATAAAAACAGCAGTCAACCCTAATAAAAAATTTAAAGCAAAGAAAGAGGTGGGCTATTTTCCTAATAAAGATTTGAAAGTATAATTTAAGGTCTGTCTAATGACTGACCTTCTTGGTCTTTATTTGGGAGCCTTTTTCTCCCTCTGCCCTCAAGGTCCCCTACCCCTACCTCCCATCTTCCTCTTGGATCTTCTTAGGGGACAGAAGAATCCCATTTTCATGTTAATGTTTTTCGTAGAAGGTAGAAATAATCTGGAACCCCTGTCTGCACTGTGATCCTGAAGCACAATGTGGCCCCTACCCCAGCCAGGAAAGGTTGCATTTTGGTGAGCCTGGCAGAGCCCAGCCTCTGCACTGCCCGAGGCAAATGGCGGATGGAGGGGGGAGGGGCTTGCTTTTGTTTCTTCTCTGATGAACGATAGTAAACTGTGCACTGAACCTGGAAACACCTCCCTTTGTGTTCAGTGCTCTCCTAACACAGGCTGTTAAACTTGGGGCCTCGCTCTTGGTGGGGGATTGAATGGGGCCATTGTGGGGGGGAGGGGCTCACACGGAAGCCATTGAGGGCATAGAGATGCCATTGTTTTGCTGAGTAGTGAGAAAGGGAGGAAGATCGTGGGGACCTCCAGGCATCAGTGAGGCCAGTGCACTGACTGCGTTTCCAGGTTTGCGTTTTCTTCAGGGATCTCCCGACCTGAGTGGTTGGGCGAGGTCAGCCTGGACAGTAAGCTCCTTGGAGAGCCCCCTGCAGTAGAGACCTGGTGCCTGCTGTGTGCATCCGAGTCGTGGACCTTGTTTTCCTCCACATTTGCGGGATGCTGCCCGCCTTGGGCCTACCTGTAAGTCTTCAGGGCAGTGCTGTTCTCCAGGCAGCGGAGTTAAAAACATTTGTTAAAAATCACTCACTTCACCTTAGGGATGACGCCCAGTTCCCTGCCAGCGACGATTTTGTGTTGCTTCCCTTTTGCCGTCTGGTCTTCAGAGGCACTTCTGATCTTAATTATAGCCTTCAGCCTCTGTTTATTTAAAACTCAGAAGATAAATAGGCTATCGAGAGTTTATCTGTAGTCATCGTGCCAACATACCTACCAACTGTCCCCATGGTTAGTAAAGCACATTGCTGTGATCCCTGCCCACACAGTGTCCGCACACGCACACACACGCAGGCCATCTAAACTGATGCGTTGATCACAGGCGGGAATGTACAGCCAGCTTCCAAACCGCTGTGCTGGCATCTCCCATCTAGCACCTCTGCTGTGCAGTATTGCCTAGAGGAAATTTTAGTCGTAGAACTGGGAGGAGTTTGAAGACCTGGGTTCACATTCAGACTCTGCTACTTGCCCTGTTATCCTGGGAAATTATTCCCTAGGAGCTTCCGTTCTGTCCTCTTGAAAATACAGGGACAGTGGCATCAGCACCCAGAGGGATGAGGGATTTAAATGAGGTGTTCGTGGAAGGGCAGAGAACAGCTTTCAGGCATCTTTGCACCGGGCCGTCTTTGCCGTTCAGTGTTCCGTTGTAGAAAGTGAGACCTCACGGGGCTTCAGTAACCTGCAGGTTACAATGCAGTGGCGTCCACTGTCTGTGTTTAGAAATGTAACAATTTTACAGTTCATTTTGCTGTTTTATTTTTTACCTCTGATAATTTTTATATTCCAATTAAACAGTGGTTTAAATCAGAGTATGTAATACCTTACTGTTCTTTTAAAACATGCCTCTGGCTTGAAGACCGTAACACATTTCACAGAGATTATCTTTGCTATACTTGAAAGTGAAAGTTGCTCAGTCGTGTCCAACTCTTTGCGACCCGTGGACTATACAGTCCATGGGATTCTCCAGGCCAGAATACTGGATTGGGTAGCCTTTCTCTTCTTCAGGGGCTCTTCCCAACCCAGGCATTGAACCAGGGTCTCCTGCATTGCAGGCAGATTCTTTACCAACTGAGCTATCAGAGAAGTCCCTGAGCTATCTATCAGGGAAGCTTCCTATTGCTGTACTTAACACTTTGAAAATACACTTGTTGAAGCCACTAAAGAGACATGTTTAGAAAATGTTAAAAAAAAAAATGAGTCTCATTCTCATTTTAAAGCAAGCATGGTTATTGCAGACTTCTCTCCCTGCATTTAAGAAACTCTTCTGTTAGAGGAATCAGTTCTTATAGATCTCTTTGATAACTGTTTGCATAGGAGTAAAGTTTGCATTTTTAGAAAAATAGTATCTTTGTAGATCATAATGAACTTTTAGTCTTTAAACTAGGTCGTGGTACCTTTTCATCAGATATCACATCTGAACAATTGTTTTAAAAAATCAATTTCAGAAACTGTATTTAAAGAATTTTCATCCCAGTATGTGTTTTGAAATATTTAACTATAGAAATATAGAGATTGTCTATTTGGAGTTTAAGGTGTTTTTTTTCTTAAGTGTTTCCTAATAGTAATGTTTTTATATATAAATTTCTGCAACAAACATTTCTTGAACATCTCAGTGCTTCATTTGTTCTGTATGTTTTATATTAAGACACAGCGATAACCATGTAATAAACACACTCTTTTGGTAAAGGAAACTTCTCCTTATAAGCCTGGCTGACCTAAAATTATAGTGAAGGATGAAGTAGATTCTAATGGCTGCTCTTGACCTCTACATCTATATACTTTATCTAATTTATAGTTGGAAAAGTAGCTAAAAGCATTGAGTTTGTGCCAGTAGTTTGAGGAGTTGTAGTTTATATAACCCTGGAATTAAGTACAGAAGTACCAGAAAGACCACGCTATGTACTGGGTCAAAGAGAAGAAATTCAATTAGTGTTAGCTGGGATTCAGGGGCTTCCCTGGTGGGTCAGACAGTAAGAAATAATCTGCCTGCAATGGAGGAGACCTGGGTTTGATCCCTGGGTCAGGAAGATCCCCTGGAGAAGGGAATGGGTACCTACTCCAGTATTCTTGCCTGGAGAATTCCATGGACAGGGGAGCCTGGGGGTTGTAAAGAGTCGGACACAATTGAGCGAGCAACTAACAGTCGCTGCCTGAGTGCCAGTGATGTTTATGTTCAAAGCATAGATTAATTTGGCCAACTGTATGGATCATACGAAATAGTCAGCAGCTCTGAGTTCAGGACAGTGTGAAAAGCTTGGCATCTGAATGTTGCTGCATATTCCCCAAGTCTGTGATGTTCCCTGACCTCCAGTGCAAATAGCTCTTCATCAGTAGGTGATTCAACAGCATCATTTAGCATTTGGGATTCTTTAAAAACTACTAAAAAAGGGGTGATAAAAAACTTATGCTTCTTCTCTAGCGGATAAAGGCTAGATTTTTCAGGCTTTTCAATAACTATTTCTGGGGCAGAATAATTGGCGTTAAACATTGGGCTGGATAGTCAGAGAACTGGTTTCTGTTTGGCTCTGACTAGATTATTCCGTGAGGATCTTCCAGGAGGGCATCTGGTAGCACTTTGACACTTGTAAATTATTACCTCGCTCTCTGATTGTAAGTTCCCCGAGGGCAAGGACTTTTTTCCTCTGATTTATCCGGAGTGCCTAGGATCGTGCCAGGTATGCAGGGACACCAAATCAGTACTGACTGAATCAGTAAGTGAATCTTTAAGGGTAAAATGTAGGGAAGTTTCCTGCCTTCGCTGCAGTCATTTTTCCTCCTTTCCCTTTTTCATTTGCTGAAGTTACTAACCAGCTAATCTCAAATGCATTCTCCCAAGTCCCCCGAACTTGTTTGTTTTTCTGTCTATAAAATGGGACTGTTGTCATGCAAGACTTTATTTGATTATGAGAAATAGTCCCTCCCAAACTTCCTTGAGCAGAGGTGCTAGACAAAAACAAGATGGTTTTGAAAAAAACACCGCAGTCCAGACTATACTAAGATGCTTGGTCGCATCCGAAACCAGTTTCACAGTCTGCTTTAGGCGGGCGGTTGCAACATGCTTTCCATCTGTGCCTCATTGGAGGGAGCGAACTTGAGCTCCAACTCTACACTGTGGCGGGAACACTGGCACCACAGCTCCTTCCCCAGACAGCCCATGGGTGTTGCTATGGGGGAGGCATGACATAATTTAATTTTACTTTATTATTTGCTGGACGTGCCCATTGTATGCTAGCCTCTGGGTGTGTTTGCAAGGAGCTTATTTAGCAAAGAAGTAGAGACTGCAGTTGTCTATAAAGCTATCTTGTCAGTGTTGAGAGTCAGGCATGTATACACACACACACACCCTCTCCTTAGGCACCCGGCATATACACCCCCCACCCCCTGCTTTGGCATCCAGCAGCAGCCAGTACTGGCCAGGGGTGAAATCATTACCATTCAGCAACTGACTCAAAACACTCAGAAAGACCTGCCTTCCTACAATCTCCTCCCCTTAACCCTGTAATTCCCCATGGCAGCAGCTTGGGGCTTGAGTATGTGTGAATCTAATTTCTCAAACATGTGTGCAAAGGGCATAGCGAGTCGCTGTGCTTATTTAGTAGAGTTGAAACCCACTTCCTGGATTTGGGTGACTTTTCTTGGCTGTGTTCCTCAATTTGCTATGAAACGCAAAGGCGGAAACTCCACAAAAACATCATTTATTTGTTAGTGAAAACCATGGACGGGATCATTCTGTCCTGGGCTGTCACCTTCTCTCTGATGTTTTGGTGGCAGGTTGTCTTTATGTCGAGGTGAGCAATCATGTATTTTTAAGCATGGGAAGTGGTAAAAGGAGGTGAATTTGGCCAGTGTCCATATATTCAGATCCTTGGCCTTAAAAAAAAAAAAAAAACGAAAACTGGAAGGCGCTTTTCCTTTATTATGCTTTTTGTGTGTCAGTGTTGTTTATAAAATGACTTCCCTTCTAATTAATTTGTTTTTTTAAAGTTTGTTTGTATTATCACCTGCATCTTTTTGAAAAAATTCTGTTGCAGTATAGCTGACTGAGAATGTTGTGTTTCTTTGTATGACAAAGTGACTGAGTTATCCATGCATGCATATTTCACATTCCCTCCCATTATGGTTTGTCACAGCATATTGCATATAGTTCCCTGTGCTAGTTAGTAGGAGCTTGTTTATCCTCCCCATGTATAATAGTTTGTCCCTGCTAATCCCAAACTCCCAATTCATTGTCAATTTCAACTCTTGGTTCTAGTGGACACAGTTCCCTATAAAACAGATTTCCTTCATTCTCACCAAATTACCTTATTTTTGTTTCAGCAGTATCTAATTAGGGGCCTCATGGGTGACAGGAGTCTTTTTTTTAAGTTCTGTAACCAAAAGCTCCACCCTAGCACTAGCCATCCAGGTTTGCCTTGTCAAGCCAACCCTGACAGCTTGTGGGGTCTTTCCATCACTCCCTGCAAGTCCGTGGAGAAGACTCACAGCAGTGACTGCTGATCCAGCAAATAAATGCAAAAATCCCCATAAGTGTGTTATTCTGGAATATTCAAATTTGACCAGATCAGCAGCTTCTCACTTCTCATTGCATCTTGATGTTCTTATTTAACTTTTTACCCCAGAACTTGATCAGTGCCTATGAGGACATAAATCAGAGGGGAATAAGGAAAGGATGCTTCTGTCCAAGGTGGGTGGACTGGATGCAGTGGCCAGGTTGAGAAGTTCTGAGGGGACCTTGAGAAAGGAAGTGTGCCCCCTTGAGAAATCGTGGCCTGCCGGTCCTGTGTATCTTTGCACCCATTTCTCCTAGTCCCAGGGAGCTTTGCGGTCTCTCTTCTTTTCCACCAGCATTCAAAGAAATTAATTTCCTTTGTTTCCCCATTGTCCACATTAGAGAAACTGGAGATAAAAGATGTCACTCTGGGCATCTTGAAACCCAAGGATTTATACTTTATCTGGCCAAGGATCTCATTTTTTAAGAGAGGAGGGAAACTAAATAATTGAGTCGAGTATTTCAAGATGTTAAATCTTTAAAAAAAAAATCAGCCTTTTAAGAATCAAATGCGAAGTCAGTCACTTTACCTTGAATTTCCCACCGTGATTCCATTTTTCAAAAGCTAGGATGACCATCAGGGTAGATTTAGCTTGGTCAAATATGGTCTCAATAGTTTTTAAAATCTTATTAATGACCCCTCTAATCCTGTGAGTTTCCAGGAGGAAATCTTGATGAACAATCATGGAATTGCTTTGCCTGGTAATGTCTTATTTATTGACAGTATCCCCAGCTGAGCTCTCTTGGTTAATACATTTTCTCTGGCACTGCTCTGGGTTTTTTTGTTTGTTTGTTTTTTGTTGTTTGTTTTAAACCTGAAATGCTTATCAATAGGTTGCAGGGTTAGGAAAATGGCATGTTATGTAGCATTTTCGCAAGGAGTATTTAGAGAATTTTTCTCTAATACCAAATACGTCATGGTCCTTATGCTGAGAACATATTACCATTGTGATCTCCATACAGGAATTTGCTTTATCGACACTGGTGTGTAGGTTCCAGAGACTCCAGTTGACATTCTTTTGCATCCTGATCAGAAACCCTGACTTTCTGGTCCTCAGCAGAGAATACATCCCTTGATGACTTGTGGGTGCTCTTAGTGGAGGCAGTGATGTGTGGTCTTGCGAGAAGTCAGAACCTCAGCAGGTCTGTGTTTCCCTCCAGCATAGAGCTTTGTCATTTCTAATGATGACAATCCATCAGTCCCCACAGTTCAAAATGAAGATAAATTGAATTAATATATGTGAGTTAAATGACTCATTGATATAATTATACTGTGAGGATTTCTTCAGTGTAACCTAACACATTTAGTGGTGTTAATTGTAACGGCTTTGCATGGGAGCATTTAATTTCATAAGCAAACAGAATAATTTATTAAATCTCAAAAAGCTATTTCAAGGCCTAGATGTAGAGAGAAAGTGTGTGTATTTAACTTGCTGTTGACTGTGGTCTGAGTGTGCTTTGCCTCATCAAATTGGAAATGGCTAAGATTTTTTTTTTTTTTTTTTAATTTCAACTTTTATTGGTGCATCCTCATATGTGCCCAAGTCAATAGTGAATTGAAATGAAAGTGGAAAATGGGTACCATCCAGTAAATCTTAATAAGTTATTGAAAATTGAAGAGCACTGAATAATAAAACAGTTCTAATTGCAGTTAAAACTGTATTGGCGGCAGATATGCCTGAACAAGGATGATAAAACAGCCGAGGAAGAGCATTGGATGGCAGAATCGAAGAAGGGTAATAGATTAAATGCAAAACTCAATTCAAATATTTTGTGAAATGCAGGCATGCTGTGTAAACCTATTTTTTGCTGAAAAGCATGTTTTCTCTCATGTCAGAAACGATCACAGGAATCCTTTTAATATTCATTTAAATAGTTTTTAATTGGCTTCAGAGAGTTTAAAGTTCAGCATGAAGGTGAGATCTAAGCTTACTAATTAGATCGAATGCCGTTTGACTCAAAGAGCAGACTTGATAATTAAAGAATTTCATACCAAATATACATTCGGAAAACATTCTTTTCACATCATTGAGGTAAAAATGGTTTTCCTGAAATTCTTCCTATTCTTTTTCCAAGAGAAATATCTCTTACAGAAGGATTATAAAACCTCACGCCACTTGTTAGAAAAGGACAATCTGTATTTTGGAGCAATCCTCTCATTTGATTGTCATATAGCCGACATCCGCTGCTCAGGGCATTCTGATATATATTTTTTCTCTGTCCAAGTGGAAGTCTGACTTGCCTGGAACATTGTGATGAACACAAGTTGTTGTGTCCTGTGTTTTTCTCCCACTAAGTTGTTTGAAGCTGTTGAAATGGAAGGCTGAGGAGAGGGGGCACTTAAGCAGTGAAGGGTTTTTCTTTGTAAATAATAGATCAAGAGCACTGGATCTGTATCTAATGGAGCTGTGTGCGGCCTCCGTTTCAAGGACAGCGCGAGGTTTTAAAAACCACAACTACCGACCAGCCCGTCCGAAACCTGTGGTCAGTTTTGTGAATGTGTGTGTGTCTGCTTGCCTCTTGCCGTGACTCCCCCCCACCCCCCCCAATACATGGTTTGCTGTAATGTCATACTTTATTTCATAAAGTTAAAGAAAACCCCAACAGTATTTTATAAACGTGTGTATATATATTCACATGAGAGAGAGGTCCTTACCAATACCTATCTTCCATAATTATGGAATGATTTAAGGAAGTTTGCTCCTGTTTTACTAACATGTTTGAATGAATCTATTTGACAAGGATGTGCTCTGCTAAGAAAATATTGATGTCTATAGCTGACATTAATGCAGAAATTAGTTTATTGTAACAGCAGAAAAATCGAATTCGTTATGTTTGCAAAACATATGTTACCTTGATAATTGGATGAAAAATTTGATTTGCCATTTTCTCCCCCATTCCTGTTCCTCTTTTGGAGTTTATAAATTTGTTCTTATATTTGCTGGTTTGAATCTGTATTTGAAAAGCATTGAATACTCTGAGTATTGTTGGTATGTTTCATACAATTCTTATAAGCTTAATAGGGCTTTGTTCCTCCTGAGCTTGAATTAGTTGTTATTTTATCATTTGCGATCTAAATATTATACCTAATTGATATTTCTCCTTGTATTGCAAGAGTACAGGCATGTACCAGTATCTTAAATATTTAGTCTCTATCAAGAGCATCATTGGAAATAGAAAAATGAATATTAGATGTTAAATGTCAAACAGGAGCCTGTATAAATAAAATAGAAAAACAAGTACAGATTAAATTTGGAGATTCCTTTGATTATTTCTGAAAAAGTTGTTTATAAGATTAAGTGGTAGTTACTCTCAATGGAACCAGTTCTTTTTTTAAAAAATTGCATCCAACAAATTTGGGCCTATTTTTTAAAAAAAAGATCATTTCCTTATAAAATAGGTTTCTAAATAATAGCGTTTAACCTAAACAGTTTAAATATTTTTATTACATACAAAAACGTGTGCTGGAAACTAAAGCTTCTAACGTACCAGCTCCTTGAAAGAAAATCATTAATCTTCTCAAATGTAAGTGTAAAGTTGATCCATTTTAGCCTCTTGTCCATAAATTGTTGATTATTGGTTTTGAAGGAAAGCGCAGTGTGAGTGTGTTTTGAATTTTAACTTTGAAATCATAGATGTACAACATGTTCATGGCAGTCAAATCACAAGCTGAGAGAACCCATTTGAAATAATTTTTTTAAAGTATTCCTGTCAGGGCATTATTTATAGGAATGATAAGTTTCAGATTTTAGGTTTCAGAAAGTTGAGGTTGGCCGCACTTCAAATCTACAATTTTACTGCTTTGAAAGAATGGCTTTGCTTGTCTTCAGGGGGAAACAAGTAACTTAGGGGACATCCGTTCTTTTTTTTTTTGCAGTCTTTCATCCCTAAGTATAACAAATTGTTTCTTTTATTAATGTGGTACTTGCACTATCGAAGCAGTTCTTAGGGGAAAATAATCAGGAAGATATGCTTTTGCTTCTCAGATGCTACAACCTGAAATATGTTACTTCATTCCTTGAAGAGATTTTCTTTTTTCTTTCCTCTTTCAACAAATAACAGCTAACATAATAGATATTGCAGAAAAGGATACAATAAGATTTTTTCCCCTTCTCGCACAGCATGTTTTGGTTGGCTAGGAGAAGCCGAGGTATTGGAATATGATTGTCCCTATTTAAGGAAAAAAAATGATATAATTTGTCATCTTACCGGTTCTCGGCATTCTGTGCGGCGCGCGCTTAGTCAGTGCTGGGAAAAACAGCGGTCTGACAGCTAATAGATATCTCTGCCCTCAATTGTTTAGACATTTTTGTCTTTTGTGACATTGAAGAAAAGACAAGGAAGGGAATGGAAGCAACTAAAAAATGTCAAAAGATCAAAAAATCAATGGGCCGCAGGAATGCGATCTGTTTACGGGGTGGAGTTGCTCTTTCTGTTCCCCCAGAAGTCGGTCGGGATGTCGGGGGGCAGCCACCGGAGTCGGTCGCTGCCGCCTCCCTCCCTGGGAGAGGTGACACAGCGCTGAGCGATGCTTCACAAAGCTGGCGTGTTAGCTCGCTCCCCGCTCCCCCCACCCCTATGAATAAATAATAAAATAAATAAAAGCTTTGCTTTCAGGACTCTGAAATCTGAGTTTGGGGTGCTGTTCCTCTCCATCCATTTCCAACCATTTCCAGATTCCCTGGGCTGCAGCCCAGCAGATGGGGTAGAGGATTTACTCATGGGCATTTTAATTTTCAGATCAGGGAAGAACACTTGACATTTTTATTATTTATTTATTTGATTTTGGAGGGAAAAAGTCAATATGAGTGAAATGGGTGATGATTAGGTGGGCCACGCCAGGCAGATGAATAATTGTTTTGTCCCTGGCTTAACTGTTTGGACAAGACTTACGTACATATATCTTGGGGTGGTCAGTAGCAAGGAGTTGAGATTTTATGTGAAAACTTGTTTCTTAGAGAGGAGGAGACTGGGTATGTGGATAGTAAAGATGATTTTAATTTAGCAGGGAGAATGAAGTGTTAGTTGCTGTCCATAAAAACTTTTGGGTTTTGAACTGTAGACCTTAGTTGTCTTTTCTCTCTCCTTTTAAAAACTTTTCAACCAACTGGTTGTTTGTTGCCTTGTGCGTCTGTGTGTGTGTGTGTGTGTGTGTGTTCACCTACACATTTGCCTCGCAAACTGTGGCAGCCCAGGAAAATAGATGAACCCTACAAGGCGAGGCCACAGTCCGTTGGGGAAGTTTTTTTTTTTTCCCCCAAGCATTGTAGTTGTTATTTGATAGTAAGTGTGGTCCGTCCAGGCTGCATATTTTATAAACTTTCTATTAAAGTTGGGGCATGTTATCATAAAACTCAATTGCGATACTTTGTATTACGCTCTGGGATTGAGAGATAGACATAGGATTAAAAAAACAATTTCTAGGCATTTCTAGATGATAAATTTAATTTTCTTTGCTATTTGGAGGTCTTCTTTGAAAATGCAATTGTAATGAACGCATTCAGAACTGGAGAATAGATTTACCCTTGGCTTCAAATAGTCGACGTTATCAGGCGCTGTCATTCGCTCCTTCCTATTTTCGGGCTGCTAATTGATGTTTTTGATGTCAGCAAGAAAATTGAAGAAAATGTCATGTG
Source organism: Bison bison bison (assembly GCF_000754665.1). Lineage (NCBI taxonomy): Eukaryota > Metazoa > Chordata > Mammalia > Artiodactyla > Bovidae > Bison > Bison bison. Next base: position 17,860,280 of record NW_011495018.1, on the reverse strand, counting down.
TGAACCAGTGCGGAAGTTAATAAGATTGACTTCGTTGACAGAATTTACAATGAGAGCAGAGACCGCATAATGGGACCGCTGCGAATTCTTTGGAGTCAAAATTGACACCTCACGCTAGGCCAGTGGTCGATAGGAGAGATGGAACATTTGGGAAAGTTCCTAATCTCATTTTTCCCCCCTTACCTTTTGGTCTCCGATGGTTATTTAGTTTCCCCAGCAGCTGTTTATTCAGGGGGCTATTGCTTCGGACCACTCCAGGGCCTCAGTTCAGGCTCCCGGTGTCATCAACAATGCTTGTTTCTTATGCTGTTTTGAGTTTGAAAGCAAAAGAGTCTTAAAAAGGTTAGATTAAGATGTGTCTTAAGGAAAGATATACTAATATCGGTCAGGGTCATTGCAAATGCTTGGGTTATGTGCAATAAAGCCGAAACGCAAATCCCTCCCTGAATAAAGAAACCGAGTTGGCACTGAGATCAGTCCTCAAGCCTCACAGAAGGCTCTAACTTGCAAGCAAAAAAAAAAATTAATAATAATTGAGTTCTTGGCTACATGTCCCCAACCCTCAAAAGAAACATTTTAGCCGTGATGCCCCTTAAACTTTTTTCCTAAGTTATTGAAAGTTTAATGGAATAGTTTAATTTTCCAGTAACGTGGCAAAGTTTATTGGATTTGTGTGTATAATTATGGATTGGATTAGTTGAGTTTGGTTCAGTGCATCTGATTATCTTCTGCCCTTTAGGGAAATGCGCTAAAACCCTAATATGTCCAGTACCCCCAAGCGGTCTCTTTTTGAAGGCACCGCACAAAATGTGGTCTCTACCAGCGCTCGGCCTCCAAGGATCTTCAGTAAGAGACATTATTCTTGGAATATCCAATTAATTCCACGGGCAGTGATCAGTTAGCGCTTCTTCTTCCTTTCTCGCCATTTGAAATGCTAACACAATGAATATTTTCTCATTGGTCTGTGTCCCTCGGCTAAGCTGTTGCCGCGGGCTGAGAATTTCATCGACTGATGAGACCAGAGGCTCCGCCAATAAAAGGTTACAGTACGTGATTTGCATGCCAAGTGGGGTTTGGTTTCATGAGCTTAAAAGTTCTTTAACTTTTATTTGACTTTTTTCTTTTGTTCAAAGTAGATTGAGGGGTGAGTATATTTGTGAGTGTTTAAAGTATGAAAATTACCAGGGACAGTAGGTCACAGCAATATTTTGGACCATCCTTAAGGAGACGGTGGGGGTGGCCCTTTGTGTTATCAGCTTTCATGGAGAGCAACCACGTCCACTCTCTAAGATCCGGTCTACGGAAAGCATCTTTTCAGATGTTGCGATTTTGTGTTGAGTCCTTCTAGTATACTTCAGGAGCTTGACATCTAGGAGAAGGGTACCATTAGAATATCTCGTAAGTACTAGTAATCCAATCCCAGCATTATTTGAAAGGACTATAGAGCATTGAGTAGGGCATTTGGGAGAGGAAGGAATATCCTTTTCTTTGGAATGGTTGGTAAGCAGAGTCTTGAGTATCAAGAAAATAATACCTTCTAGAGGAGTATTCAAAGGCAGAACATCTTCTGTTATCAAGGGTAAGTTGGAGTTTGTTATGGAGTACTGAGGTGCATTGAACACAAGAAAAGCTACAGCCAAGAAAATGATCAGCACCACTTTCACCAGAGAAGGTTCTAATGGATTAGATGATAGCTTGCAAAACCTAGTTTCCCAACTATTTCTCAACTAGATGAAGCCCCGCAAAGTATGGGGCCGGCAGCACATACGTTCAGTTGGCTCAGAAAGACAACACCCGATGGTGTCACTGTTATCTCTTTGGTCTTCCACAGTCTTCCAGACTTGGGTTTTATTAAGTCAGGATGCTCCTTGTTGATTTAAAGCCATTAGAGGTGTCTTCTGATCTGAGGAGTATGGGTTGACAAAAAGAGGGAGGCGGTGGAGTTCTAATCAAGGTACCTCATCCCTTGCTCAAAATGGGGGGAAAAGGGGATTGAGGGAAAAGAAAGAGGCAGCCTTCAAACCACTGTTATCTTAGAGGAAGGATAATATGATTGGAGACTTGACATATTTCAACCGAATGAAAAATCATGATACCTTTACCAAAGTTGTTAGCAAAAGGGAACTGGCAAGGCTAGGAATGGTGAGCGGTTCCCTTCTCTCCCCTCCCGCCCTCTTCCTCCTTCCTTCCCTAGCTGTCTGTGAGGAGCAAAGCAGGTGGCTCCCTGTGGCTGACTTTTCATGACAACATGCCATTAGAAATTGCCGTCCTGTTGATCAATCCTCTCGACATGACAGATTTGCCGCAAGGCCTGGCTCTTTGAGCGCCAGCACTGTGGCTTTTCCCTCCTTTTTTCCTGCACTAATTGGTGAAAGTTTTTTTACTGTGCTAGTGGCAGAGGAAATTCTTTTGAACGTTGTCACAATCAAGTGTTGACTTCTTTAGAATTGCAAGTAGGTT
>NW_011495018.1:17855234-17857720 GCF_000754665.1 Bison bison bison | reverse complement strand
GGGTGGGAGGAGGGAAAACTGTAACACAAAGTTAATACCACCTAAATTTTATGATTAGAGTCACATTGGAAAACAAACTAATTGGATTACTTACACACACACACACACACACACACACACACACACACACACAAATGAAGACAAGTATCAAATGATCCTTTTAAACTTTTCTTATGTTTGGTCCTTTTGGGGGGCTCCGGTCCTGACATTAGGAATTGGGGAAAGTACATTGTCGTGTTGATGGAGAGAATATATCTAATTCTGCCTCCTTAGTTTCTTCGTGTAATAAATGTATTCAGAATAGCAAGAGCACAGACATTATATAACATACTGTAAATCAAAAGAGGTACATAGAGCTTCTATTAGGGGAGCTCATTTTCCTCTGAACTACTGATATTCTTCTGTCCAAAATCAACATACAAAGAACAACCTCTTAGCAAAGCATTTGTCCTCAGATATTAATTCTTTTGATTCAAAAGTTGTAATTCTGCTTAAATTTTGCTGTTCCGGTTATATATAAGATTGTTTTTTAGCCTAGACTATAATAACCTTTCGTATTATTTAAATCCAAACTTCTCAGGGAAACTGAGAATTAGGATGCTTTTCTTTCTTTTTAGATCATTTGAACTTGAAACTTATTTTTAATAACAAGGATTTTCTTACTGAAGGAAGTTGTAGAATCAATGTATGTTTAAAGACATATTCTCTGGTGATAAAGATAACTGTTAGAAGAATAGTTTTGTTTAGCCAGATTGAGTGAGAGGGTATGCGTGTGTGAATTTTCCAGGTCGCAGAGTCTGTGTAGTTCATTCTGATTCTTGACCACGTACCATTTCAGATTATTCCTAATCAGAAAAAAAGAAGTAGTGGAGGGTGTGAAATCCCTACAACTCTACTGTGGGTTTGTGGTAACCATCGAGAAGAAATCCTACATAAAAATAAGGATTTTGTACTGACTTGTGATATAAACGTAGAAGCCTTGTGTGCAGAGTAGGTTACTTCTATTGCACAGTTGATATTTACTAGGAAATGAGAATTACAGAATACAAGTCACTAAGATTATGAATGGGATTTTTGGTTAATTATTTTGGTTCTAAGTACAAAATGAAAAGGTAAAAGAAGGCAGTAAAACGTTGTCTGGAATTGCGTGGGCCTCGACCCCCTTCGTAGCCATCCTATTTGCTCTAGTTGTTATGTTATAAGGGAGAGAAGTGCAGAAACCCCTATTGCAAGAAGCATCCATTCATATAATTAATTTTGCCATTGTAAAAATCATTTGTAAAATTTGCATTATTAACATTATCAAGTCACTAGTTGGTAAGACATCAGACATGACGAGAGTGAAGGGCAGCTTAGGGAGAGCTGGGCTTTAAACCCTCAGTAGATCGGAGTCAGGATCAAAGGCGCTTGCTTTATGTGGCTGTGCTAGACTTTGAAGTCCTGACTGCACCTACAGCACTCATTTCATCAAGTTCACTGGTGTCTTAATAGCAGATCAATAAGTTTCAAAGTCGGAGAGTTAATTTGATACTAGTGCTGATGCGGTCGTGCTGGGGAAGCCGAGAGAGAGGCAGAGAAGGCTGCCTATTAACAACTCCAGTACGGAGCGCACAAAGATGCAGATTACCGATCTCTCCCTGACCCTGAAAAGACAGGCTTCGGCCAGGAATGGGGAAACTGTGAATTGGTAAAGCAAGGAGTCCTTAATTTAGACATCTCAGGTTATCTGGAAGCCCGTCCATGCTTGAAAAATCTTTGACTTGGCTACACATGTACTGGGATGGGCACAGTGTCCGTTTGGTAGAGATAAACATGTGACCACAGAAACGCACACACACCTTTCTAAAATAAAAGGGGAGATCTACATAAGGACCACTGTAGGTTTTAAGAGGTGGTGTGTGTGGGGGAAAAGGCACATAATCTGTTTTTGGTTTTTAAAGGGAGCTTTGAAAGTATGCTTACATCATAGGGGGTTATGTTGCTTTTTTTTTTTAAGTGGCATTGGGAATATCTCCTGATGTGAATAATAATAGGCAATAATAATTTGATACAAGTCCATTTTGATCCACTTTTTTTTTTTTTAAAGGAAATTCTTCAGGAAAAGTCTTAGCCCCAAATTTCTTTCCTTCTTTGTAGCATAACTTGATATGCGGGCAAACAAATGGGATTCTTTATGGAACTCTATCTTTGTTCCCTTTCTCGAGTTTGAATTAAGTCTCTTCATTTTTATGATATGGTACATTTTTACAATACATTCCAAGGGTTTGTTGAACATGATATAAACCACTAGGTAAAGGCAGTGGAAAACTGAAAGAGAGGAGATAAGTTGGGTCAAAGGCAAATGTTTTTATATTTTTTAGGATTTTTCTTTGTTTTCAGTGGTTTGGTTTAGGTTCTTCTTAAAGGATAAGCATAAACATTGTAGGGTGTGTGGTAGAGATGACATCAGTGGCTATTGCAGGAGAGGATTTGGGGAGAGGTTTTTT
>NW_011495018.1:17847810-17852467 GCF_000754665.1 Bison bison bison | reverse complement strand
CCGGCCCGCTGCGTCCCCGCGTCTGCCCCGCCGCGTCCCGGTTTGTCCAAGGCCCTTGCATGCTCCTGCTCCCAGCCTCCGTGGGGTTTGCTGTCACTTTGCAGTAACTTTAAGGTTGATGTCCCTTGACTGGTAAGGTGCCCGATGGAGTTGGACTTTTTAGTTTTGTTTTTTTTTTTTAACTCTAAACCATACACACACACACACCACACACACAGCGGAAAAAGAAAAATGACATGACTTTTTCGTTCTGAACTTTTAGCCCGTGACTATAAAAACATGCTTTATGATTATTGTTTAATTCGGACGTGAATATTCGGGACGGGGGAGGGGGGTTGTTTCTTTTGGCCCCATCAAGTTAAATTCACTTAAATGCTGCAGCTTCCTGACTCCCCTCCTCCCTGGCTCTCCCCAAATATTTTCCTAAAGGATCGGCCCTTTTCTACTTTTTGTATATATTCTTTCAAGACCCAGTTCCTCTCACCTCCATCTCAAACTTCTTTATCTAAAACAACGTAAACAGAACTTTGTTGCTGATGTGGAAGAGAACCGTGGGATGTAAATGGGCTGTCCCTTCTGTTCTGAGTTTATTTCTTCTCCACGCTATTGTTAATTGCATGCTGAAAGGAAAGGGTCCTGGGTTGGGTTTTTTTTGGTGAGGGGGCAGAAGAGAAGCATTTGGGAAAGTTTACCAAAAAAATCCCACAGAACTTTGCAGCCTTCGGTCACCCTTTTTTTTTTTTTAATGGAAATGTTCTAAGCGTGGATGTACTTCTGACAAATCGGGGTGCCTAGGGGACCAACTGGGAACAGTCGGACGGTGGGACAGCATATTTCCAGGAGCATTTTCTTAGGAGGGGTTAGTTTGAAGAAATTCATGAGATTTCCGTGTCCTTTTGAAGGAGGAGGAGGTCTGTCTGGAATGTGTTGGCTCCTCTGGCTGTTTCCATTTTCCTTGTCTTTTGAGACAGCCAGAAAATACATTTCTAGTCCAAGTTGCCCATCCTGTTTGCTGCACTTTATAAGTTATTGTTGCTGAGTGATTGGGAGCTGTCCATCAGCGGGAAAGGAACTTGCAGTTTACTTAAGAAATTGCATGTGTGACAAAGGCAGCTGCCTAGTGTGGTGGTCCCCGTGAATAGAGGGAGGGGAGGCAATTAGGGGGCTGTGTGGTTGGGGCTTTTTACTTGTCAAACTGGAGCCTCATTGCTTTTGTTACCGCCGTGTAAAGGGAAATGGCAGGGTTTTGTTTTGGTATTAAGGGCCTTAAAGCTTACTGCCTGACACTTACACAGGAAGGCCGAATAAAGTCCAGAAACTGGGGCCACGGAGCAGTATTTTAAAAAAGAAGAAGAGAAAAATTAAGAATCCTCACTTTTTTGTTACCCTGAAGCCCTTCCAGTCCTTATGGGGTTTTTTTGTGGAAGGGGACATTGTGGGGAGGTGGAAGTTGCGAGGGGTACCAACTTGTCTGATATAGTAACAGTTGCTTAAAGACCGACATCAGGAAAAACAGCCGTGTGGGTTTGCAGATAAACAGCTGGACAGTCGAGTCGGTAAATTAAAAACATCTCCTGTATGTTAGGTGTCCCGCGCCAGAAGAAACAATCTTTGCCACCGGTCTTGCTTGAAGCAATACCGGGCGGCCGGGACCCCATGTGGCAGCCGGGTGTTTTCTTACCTGCATGCAAATCGGAGTTGTGTGTTTGCTTTTGAAGAGGGTGAAAAGATTTCACACTTGGGGAGGGGAAGAACCGGAAAGGCGCTCTGGGTGAGTGTTGTCCTCTGCAACTTTCTTCTGTCTTTAACCCCTCCTGGAGCAGACACCCTCCCACAGTCCCCTCCTTCATGGAAAAGAGGATGATTTCAGGCCTGTGATGTCCGGGTCTCTCAACTCCAATTAAGTTAAACCCACACACATGTACCCAGTCCTGGATCCTAGGAGAGACCCGGGAAAAGTAAGTCGGGTTGGGGGGACTCAGGGATTGCCTTTTTTCTCCTTCTCCTCTCTTCCCCCTCTCTCTCTCATTCTGGGGAGAAAGCTCACAGAACTTACAGTCAGAAAGCCAGTGAGCGTTCAGACTCCTGGAATGTCAGTGAACGCGGGAAGCTTCCGTTCTTCTGCTTCCAGAGAGGTCAACTGAAAAATCTTACAGGCTCAGTCTCTTGCGCTGGAAGGAGAAGAAGGGTGTGTGTGTGTGGCAGGCAAGGCCCTACCGAGTGTCACTCCCGTGTCATTGACAAGAAAACACACTTTCCTCTCCCCATCCCCCAACCCATGGCAGCCCTCACCCTAAGAAATTTGTTTTGAGGGATTTGACATTCTTGTAGATAAAGTGCCTGCCTCCTGCCTTCGGTTGATCATTTTCCCTCATGGCTGACCGTAATTTCTTAGCTACTCTTAGCGGTGGCTCTGGCCCCGCTGCCCAAGGTAACGGGTGAGGGAGGGGGGACTCTGTTTAGAGCTCGAGCTGGCTGGGGAAATGGGCCTCCCCCTTCCTTCAGGGATTTTGCAGTGGTACAGGGTAGAAACTGGGAGGAATTTCTTTTCATTAATTTTTAAAAAATTTAATCTGTAACCAGTCGAACTAGATGATTTGGTTTCTTTTTGTTTGTTTTTGCCTTTTTTTTGGTTTCAGAGGGATGTGTGTGGAGAGGGAAGAATTAACCAAATAACTGCAGGCATCGTGAGCGAGAACTTGGGGAGCATTTTGAGTGTCCCAGGGCAGAAATTGGGAGCCATCTCCATCTTTTAAGATGCCTTTTTTCAGTTCTTTAAAATGAAAGGGAGAAAGGGAGGGGAAGTGGGGAGGAAGAAGAAAAGTGAGAAAAGCAATAAGGGAGGAGAAAAAAAGCTGGCCCAGTCCCATCTTGAAGGTACAGAGAAAGTTTTTTTTTGAGGTGGAGAGAAAGAAAACCAAAGCTATTATGGACCCTAGGAATACCATCTTAGTGGGAGTGGAAGATCTGAGTGGGAAGGGAGGCGCGGTGGCCTCTGGGCTCACTCTCTTCCACCAGTTGGGCGGTTGGCACCTCAATTTGAATTGCTGGGTGAGTAGTGGGGTGTGTGTGTGTGTGTGTGTGTGTGTGTGTGTGTGTGTGTTCATGTCCTTGCTTATATATAGTCTTGACCATTAAACCTTTGTGTGTGTTTTTTTTTTTTTTAATTCAGGCAGTGGGAAGGAAAAACAAGACAAGAGTAAATGGTCAACTCAAGCTATGCTCTCTCACTATGTACTTTTCATAGTGGCTTTTTTGGGGAAGCAGGGGAAAGGGTTAAAAAAAAGATGGGGAGTAGAGAAAGCTTGACTTTTATCACCATCCTTACGATTCTATAGCAACGCAGACCGGGCTCCCCAAGTGCAAGTGAGCTATAATCTGGAAAAGGGTGGTGGGATTTGGGATTTCTTCTAATAAATAATCCGCCCCCCCGCTTCATCCACCAGGGTGGGCTCCACTGGAAGAAAGAGAAGGAAAAATGACATGTTCTCCTGGAAGAGCATACTTTGGAAGCTTGAAACGTTTTTGAGCAATAAGGCTTTTCCAGTAGCAGGGCTTGTGTAAACTGTGTATTTTGATTTCATATTTAATGCTAACTTTGTGTCGCTCTGTCTTTGGTTGTATTTATTTTCAATCTCCAAATTTAGATGCTGCCAGCCTTTTAGGGCTCCAGTCTTGCTTGTGGTGTTTGTATTTTGTAACTGTAATATAAAATGTGTTTTGGAAATGTGAGCAAAGACTGATGACAGCCTATTGTGCTATTAATGATCAGGGAGAAGGCCCCTTTGCAGTACCTATTTGGGGCTTAGAATACTTGATACTCTGTTCAACTCTCAGGTCAAATCCTTTGCCACAAGCTGTAAGGGCATTCTCTTGGAGGTGATTCCTTACTTGTCTTAATTATTGCTTTTTGTTATTAATTTTTGTTGTTGTCGAATGGCCAAGGAAACATTGGCAGTGGTCAGTCAACTCTTAGATCTAATATTTAGGGGAAGAAGGAATGAAATATACTACAGACTATAAGAGTCCTTATGTTTTCAAAATCATGAATTAAAATCCTCTGTGTCATATTGAACTAAATGGTAGGTAGTTCTCTAGTCGAGCGTGAAGGAATGGCAAACGTGTGTCTTAGTTTCCCTTCTGGTTCTGTGCAACTTTCCAGCTCAGTGTATGGTGGTGTAAACTGTCAAGAATTGTGGGGAGAAGAGTGCAGGCTGGCACTGCAAATGTATAAATTGTCTTGCCACAAATTTCCCACCATTCCCAGATTCCTGAAAGGTTCCAGACCTTTGTTTACTCAAATTACTGGGGTTACTTCATAGCAGTCCTGCTGTGTTGGTATAGGGAAGCCTCTATTCTTGATGGCTTATGGGAAGGGAGTTCCTTTGAAAGGGTAAATTCCTGACTCTGATGATACAGATATTATGATCTTTGTATTGTCACAACAGGCTGCTGCCTCCGCATTTTCTGGAAGCAACAGAGCCTGCAACCTTATATTTTTAAGGAAACCTCCCCTCTGTGGTTTGGGGATGGTGGGGGGCCTAGCTGAGCTATGTCATGGAATTCTTTCCTTCTGCAATATTTTGGAATGTGATGAAATCCTGACATACCGTCCAGATTACATACTTCTGCACACATTTGAAAACTTTTTTTTTTT
>NW_011495018.1:17813054-17847663 GCF_000754665.1 Bison bison bison | reverse complement strand
TGTCCTTCTCCGTGCATCGTTTATGGAGGCTGTAGATGTCCGTTAAGGAATGCCTATGTTTGGGACACTAACAGGACAAAACAGAGCAGAACAGTTCCGTTTTGCATTTGAATTCGTCTTCCCTTTAGTCTGGTTTTGCTGATTTCCTGTCGAATCCGAGTTTTGGTCCTTTGTATCTGTGGGGCCACATGAAAATGTCTATCCTACCTGTCAGTTCATCTGTTTGTTACTAGGGAGAAATTTACCTGCTCTCTGAAGGTGACTTGTTTCTTGAGCTCTTATCAGACTCATGTAACAGGTATGGCTTTCAAATACCACCTAGGTTGGAAAGTTAGGCACAGAGTGTTTAAGAAACGCTAAAGACATTTTTATATAGCTGGGCATTGTAAATAAATTAGAAAGGTGGTATCAAATTTTGTTCACTGCTTCTTTCTTGAAATCCCCAGGATGTAATAACCATTATGTACTTAAAATTTATTCAAAATCAAAATTGGTGATTTCCTTTCCATCCTATTTAGGAATCCTTAGATTTGGGGTGGTTGTGTTTTAGGGGAGATGGTCTGGAAATCATTATTTTTTTAAAAGTTGTTTTGAATTTGAGCTTTTGGATTTCTTCATTTGGAATAGGTTAGTTTTATCCCTGGCTCTGTTTTGAAAATTGACTCTCCTAGAAACAGCTGTACCCTCTTACCCAAGTCCCAAACATTCCCTGCAAACTCGGACACTTAACAAGATTGATTATGCTAACACTAATCATTTAATGCCCAAGTAGTAGAAAAATATCTTGCTGGCTGGAAGGTGGAGGTTGCAAATTCCTGGGAAATTACTTCAGGGTGAAGTGGTTGGTCCTTCATCTCTGAGACCCGGTGGAGGGTTAGGACTGTCAGAGGGCCCCCTTGCACTGCTGTGCACACCACCCTCCCCCTGCCCCCACCCTCCAGGATGCTGTGGCAAGATACTGAAGGGAGGCAGGAGTCAGGAAGAAAACCCTGGGAACTCAGTGGTCAGGGACGAGCCTGGACCGGGTGGGCCAAGGCATAAGCTCCCAAGTGCTTTTTAAAGGTTAGTTGGGGGAAGCACAATGGGATGCTTTCTTTTTATTGGAGAATAAATGTGAGTGAGTGGAAATAAATTCTGTTTAATGAACTTAACTGGAAGTAATTGTTCAAGAGTCTGTGAATGCACAGGTTTCCTGGGTTGGGCCTTGGCTGCAACATTCCCAAAACCAGGCAGCTGGACCACATCTTTATTTTCAAGGTTTAAATGTTCCCCTTCATGCATTCACTCCCCACCCTGACACCTCCAGTCCCCCGCCTCCCTTCCCCTCCTCCTTTTGGGGGACTGAGACAGGGTCATTAAGAACAGCTGAATTTGGCCCCCTAGACCCTTAATGCTCAGCAGTCTGGTTATGATACTTGCTATGTTGTTGTACTATAGAAGGGCCAAAAAAAAAAACCCCAAAAAACAACAACAACAACAAAAAACCCACCCAATAAAGGCCAAGGGCTCAGGATGGTTTGTGTTAGTTCTATGTATATTCATGTGTGTGTGAGAATTTGGATGAAAATTGGCTGCACATTTATCCTCTCCCTGCCTGCCCTGTTCAATCATTTCCCTGCACAAAGAATTTTAATGCTTGTGTGAGTGCGGGAGGAACTGTGAATCGGCAGAATTTCGTAGATGGCTGGGGGAATCTTCTCTCTCCCTCTTCTTGCTGTCTAAATGGATCTGATTCCAGAGAAAGAAGAGAGGAAGGGGGAAGAAAAAGTCAGCCGTTCATAGTTGACAAAACCAACAACATCCTGAGTGTCAGACTCTGGCGCTAGTAGAAGCTATAACTTTGCAGTCTTGTGGGCGCATGACTCAGGCCAGGCAGTGCACGGTGGGTACCACAGTTGCAGGGTCGTGTTTCTTTTCTGCATCTCACAGGCAGACCTCTTTTCTCTGAACCACCTCATTTCTTCAACAAAACTCAAACCCTGCGCAGCTTTCTTGGTTTTACCATTTCCAACGGGCAGTGCTGTAGCCATCCATAGAAGTCTGACCCCCAGGAAACAATGCCCCCTTGGCCCAGGTTGGGGGGGGTGGGACAGAGTCTTAGGCACAGAGGAGCAGCGCCCAACCGTGAACAGCCCCTGCACGTGGGGGAGGCGGGGAGACCCTCGCTGGCTGGGCACAGGGTTACAACGAAGGTGGGAAACAGCCCTTGCGGCCCCAGCCCCGGTGGAGGGCCGCCCACCACCTTTCCCTTCTGTGCATGCTTGCGTGCCTGTAGGAGGTTTACAGGATAGAGTAGTGAGATGCTCAGCAGGTAAGTCTGGCTGTGAGTGCAGGCCTGGTTCTAGGGCACTCCCTGACGTCATCATCTCAGCACTGAAGTGGCTGCTCACTGTTGGTGTGATGGGTTTTTGAGGCAGGAAGACTACCATAGCTGGCCCTTCCACTCTGGATCATAGCCCCCCCAAAATAGGACTAGTTGAATCACGGGGTCGGTGGGGGGCGGGTGGTTGATAAGGAAGAAACAGCGCTTCTTTGTCCCAACCTCTCCTGCCCATCAGTGCTCCATGGCCCCAGTGACATGCAGCATCTGTTACTGTTTTGCTAGGTGCCATTGGCCTTGGTACAGCCATAGGAAGCAGTGTCCCGGAAAAATGTATCAAGATGAGTCATAAACTCATTTAAAAAAAAAAAACAGTAAACAGAGCTTGAAGAGTGTTCCTTCCTGATGCTGATTTCAGACCCTGGGAGGGCTGGTCATCTAAGACCCTGAAGACCCTCCCTACCCACCCCCGGGAGGGGAGAAGGCTGACAAGTGCTCCTCTGTGCTGCTTTTGTTTTATTGTGCTGGGCTCCTAAAGGCACTTTCTGGCCCCATTTTTCTTGTGCAGAAAGGGAGAGCCATAGGGGAGTATTGAAGAGGAGGGCCGGCCGCCCGAGAGGCCAGGGCCAGCAATGGCTCTATTTGTTTTCAACGTCTGTTGATTAATAGGTTGCGAGGTGAATGGCAAGCTTTCATTCCCTTTGGGTTCCCCACAGTTAGGGAAGGTGGAGGGGTTGGGGTGAGCGGAGGGCCGGCAGGGGGATCTCGAAGGGCCTGAATCACCCTTTCACTTGCTGGGTTCCCCATCTCGAACAGCATTCGGTGGACGGGTGTGTGGGCGCGATGAGGGTGGCAGGGCCAAGTTGCAGAACACCGGGCTTAAGGGTTCTCCAGGGGTCAAAGGTCAGCCACAGGGGTCCCCCTCCCCACTGCCCCTCCCCCCCGCCCCCGCCACTGCAGTGGATTGAATACTTCGGGTGCTTTGAGGTCTGTTAAAAGACCCTTTCTTTCTAATTTAACCATTCAGTGCTCAAAATCCAGAGAGCTTGATGAACGAACCGGCAAGAAATGAGTCACAGCCATGCCTCCAGGTAGAAAACAGAAAGGCTCCATGATTTAAAGTCACAGGAAGATTTTTATTCCTTTTAGTTACTGTTTGCCTCATAAGTTCGGGTTTTAAGCTGACTTTTCCTTTTCTGCTGGGACTGACCATATCTGTCCCTGATGTCACTTGTGTCTGTTTGAGAAGCAGAAATATCCCCACTGAATGTTTCATACCCCTCCCTCTATAAGCAGCCACATGGTATGAAAATCCCTACTAAAAATGCTTCGTGCTCCGTGGCAAGGGAGTGCCTGACTAAGGCGGAGAGCCCTGGGCTTACTCCTAATTGGGAGTTCGGGGGAGCACTGTGTGCCGAGCTGGTCTGGGTTCCAGAGTGTCCCCTTGTGATCCTGAAGCATCTGTATCCAGTGCGGGAGGTCGGCCCAGGCTGCGTTTGTTGGGTGCAGTTCACGACCTCCACCTGGCAGTCAGCCCCATCCAGGGCCCATGTCTGCAGACACAGCAGCGGAAGGTGGACCTGGGACCCGTGTCCTCACCTGCTGGGTGGAACTGATAACAAACGCAGCTACCGTGTAGGTTTGTGAGGACTGAACAGTCTGTCGCAGTCAACACAGGGGCCGGGGCTCCCTTAGATGTGGCAGCGCGAGCTGCGCCACTGTGAGCTGGAGAGGCCTCAGTGAGACGGCCGTCTCAACAAGGGGTCCGAGCGGCCCTCTGGGTGAGTTTCAGGCATTGCTCGTGCTGGTGCGTGTGGGCAGCTGCGGCCTCACTCCCTGAACTTCCATTCTATGAATGTTTTATGAATGTTTGCTGGGTTTTTTTTTTCCTGGCTCACAGATTCCTAGTGCTCATCATATTCTTTAAGGCTTAAGCTCTCCAGGCAGCCTCCCATGATTGCCATTCTCTCAACCTTGAACTATAGTTAGCTGTCCCTGAAAGTGATGATTTCGACCAAATGCATGGGTGGTTTTGAAGATATATTTAATATTTAGATAACACACTTACTAAGAGGCACCTGGTTTTATGTTACGGTTGTTTGTCTTGAACACTGGACTCTGTAAAAAGATTAAAGAGGGAGGAGATATGTTTTTCAGCTTGTTTGCCCCACCAGCACTCCCAGCATACAGTGTGCCTTTGATTTAGATTTCCCGGATGCATTTCTGGAAGGTTTTCTGTTGTCCTCCACAAAAGGAACTTTTCACATCCAAATTTTCTTAGGGTGGTACGGTTTTGAACACAGTCCATAAAGACCTCCTTAAAGAAGCGGGAACAACACTGGAGGAGGAGGATATCGAGTCACATTCATCCCTAAGGCCTTAAACTGAAAAGAATTATTTCTAGTGATGATTTCATTGTAGCAGTTATAACCCAGTTCCATTATGACCCAGTGACTTGGAAAATCCACAAAAACTTTTAAAACGGAGTTTTGCCTCTTTATGTTGTGTCTAGTATATAGTGGTACTCTTAACACATTCAGTTAAAGAGTTCTAAAAGTGTTTGCTGGAAAACCAAAGCTTCTCATTAAAAAAACAAAAGGAAAACTATTTTAATTAAAAAAAACCATAAAGTGGGAGCTGGTCGTAGAGAAGGGGGAAGTGTAAGGGACTTTTCCTATGTGGGTGGTGGTTCTGTGTATCACCTGTATCAGCTTCTGCTTCAAGGCCCTTCCCCTAATTCTTGAAGGACCTTGGTCATCTCCAGCTATTCTTATTTGACTTCCAACTCTTCTGTGACAGTGTTATTTATTAGCATAATCAAGTGATGGTTTTTCTCAAATGACATAATTAACTATTTGTGTGGACTAACTGTTGCATTTTCAAGAAAGGCGTGCACCCAAGGCAAGGTGGCCACAAAACACCCCTGTGCTCTTGCCCTGCCCTGCACGTCTTGGCCTTTGCAGTAAGGAGTGCGGGCTATGGCTGCCTTGCCCCCTGTGAATTTAATTAGAAGAAACTGGAAGGGTAGCGAACGTGACCTTCACCGAGCCCTTATCGTTAGCACTGGAATGTATTTTTCATTTTTCAAAGCTTCTTTGCCTTACATGTGTGGATGTGTGAGGCGCTGGGCTAATACACACTTCCCAAGCATGATCTCTTTAGATTTTCACAACAACCCTCTTAGGTAGACCTAGTTCTCACCAGGAGTTTGCACAGAAATGAAGGCTTGCTTGCGAGAGGTTACACAGCTGGATTGAAACAGGATTTAAACGCGGGTCTTCCTGGAATGTTCTCACTTCACTCTTGGTCACCGTGTACAAGCCAATGGGCTTGAAAACCAATTCTTCCCGCCCCCCCCCCCCCACCCTGAAAGACACTTGTAATAAGGTATTAGACTGGATGGTTACTGAAGGCTTCCCCTGCCCCCAGCTCTGTTCTGTGATGTTGAGTAGACTCCATTTAAGAGCACTGCCATTTGAATGAAATGAATCTGGGAGACTGGCTCTAGCCTTCTCTTCTTCTGATGCTTACTGTTGCAATTTCGAAGAGTGTACTCACCACTCCCACAGGCTGAGCAATACAGGGACACAAAGGTCTATAAGACACTATCTTTGTCCTTCAGGGACTTAGCTATGGTAGGACCGAGGAAGGTGCCTCATGATCCCAGCAGTGGACACAGTGTGGTGTAGACAGAAAGGATTGTGGGCATCTGAAGCTGGAGAGACACGGGCATTTTCCAGAAGAACATCCTCCCATCATAAAAGCAGTCCAAGTATAGCCAGGTTCATTGGGAGTGGCAGTTAGACCCTGGTTTCTGCACACACGGCTGCATTCCCCCTACCTTGTTTGGGAACCACCCAACGGGTAAAGACTGTATTGTTTCTAGGGACCTGCCTAGTATGTAGTCACATCAGAAAAGAGCTCCATGTCCCAATAGCCCTCTCCCTCCCCCCGAAAGCCAGGCAGCAGTTCAAACGTCATATCTCTTCACTCCTTTCTGACCCCCACCCATACTATAGAGTTTTGAACGAATAGGACAAAACTAGTTGGCTTGCAGACTCAGGTGTCCAAAATAATATATGATAGTGATGCTGGGCATAACAGGTGTCCAGCTTTTGTTGGAATCCTCTTCTCATGCATGTGTCTGACTGGAAGAGGGAGAATTAATTTTTCTCATGCATCTGTGAACTTCACTATTGCCGAAACACTATCTTCATCCTTCGACGCACAAGTAGAGAGGGTTTCCCCTGCATTTCTTGCCTGGAAGACAGTCATGGAATTTGCGCTTCTGAACTGCGAAACGGAACTGTGCCATCCTTCGAACAGCTTCTCCCAAAGAACAAAAATAACAATAAACCAGCATTCCTGTGCTTACCGTGTCTCAGGTTTTATATTTAATACTAAGCCCTTCCCATGAATTCTTTCAGGACTAATACTTGATCCATGATTAGGATTCAAGTCTCTTAACCTTTTGTGCTTGTATGGAACCTTGTGGTTCTCTGGTCTAGGGGTCATGGCTGAACAGAAGAGGTACCTGTGGCCCTCCATAGGCAGATCCAAGATACCTGGGTCCTGAGCCCAGACCCACTGAGTCAGGTCCCTGAGAAGCTTTCTTAGTAATAGGAACCCATGCCTGTGATAATCATCTTGAGAGGTGCTTGACTCAGCAGAGAAATACAAGTCGCACTGCTCTTCTCCCGTCATAGACTTACACACTTGTTTTCTTCCATTGTTTTGTGGTCCCATCCCCTCAAAGTCCTTCAGCTCCTCAGTGACAGTCTCCCCTCCCCTGGCCTATCCGTGGTTCTTCCCAAGGTCCCAGAGTTTTTCCACAGTTATTCTAAACTGGGGCTGGTCTGTATTCATTTCAGCAGTTGTGTGTCTCTCCAGATAGAAAACTTGTAGAAGGCAGCAACTCTCATTTTCCTTTCCTCCTGATGGTCTCAAGTTCATCTGATATGTGTGCTCCTTGCTCTATTCCATCTCCACCCCAGCACACAGTGGGAGCGTTTTTGTTGGGTAGTTTTCAAGTTGTCCTAGACAGAAATGGTTCCTGAAAACTCAGTGCATGTCTGTGAGATGCTGGCCCTGGCCTTGGAGTGGCAGTCCTGCGCTCTGCTCTCTTTGGTCATGCCCAGACTTTCGTGGCTGCTGACGAAGGAAGTGTTACTGGGTGCTTTGAATTTCAGTGTTCTGATTGCAGAATGATAATTCACAGTCCAAGGCTTCTGTGAGCCACTAGTTTCCATCTGTCTTTCTCTGAAAGTATCCAGTTGTTTGTA
Source organism: Bison bison bison (assembly GCF_000754665.1). Taxonomy (NCBI): domain Eukaryota; kingdom Metazoa; phylum Chordata; class Mammalia; order Artiodactyla; family Bovidae; genus Bison; species Bison bison. The sequence continues at coordinate 17,840,061 of NW_011495018.1, read as the reverse complement.
GGAATCATTAAGCCTGGCTCTTGGGCATGTGACTTCTTTTTCTGTTTTCGTTTTTTGTTTTTTTCCGGGAGCATCTAGAAAGTACATATTTTCCTTTCCAAACATACCCATGGAAAAGTTAGAAGCACCTTTTAAAATGCCTTCCGCACAATTAACTGTGGTAAGAAATACTCTTACTCTATGACACACCTTCTTCACCTATTTTTATTTATTTATTTTTAAAAAAGACAAGAAAAGCGTAAAGAGGACTAACTGCTTGGTTGTCCCTGAACTCAAGAGGCGCTAGTGGGCAGCACTGGAACCTTCCTTCTTTTCTTTTAATGCAATTCCTTTTCCTTGATGTTAATGCAAGTTGTGCCTTCCTAAAAGTAATAAAAGGAAATGAAGACACGTTCTAAAATGAAAGTTGACTCTAATCCATTCATCATCTAATACTAGCCTCTTTATCTTCGCTGGTACCTAATCTGGTTAAATGTCCCTGTTGTAGGATTTTAGTGAAAATCCTCTATTGGGAATAGGGTTTTTTGCAATTGGATTACTCTCGGTAAATGGCCCAGTAGTTCGCTTGTTTCAGCTTAATTTTTTCTTTGTGATCTTGCTGGGCTAAGTTACAGCATCGCATAGGGAGGGGGAGGGATGATTGAGAGTAGGGTAGGGGAAGGAATGGAGAATAATTTGGGCAGGTCTGATCATTGCAACTAGAAAAATCTTTAAGATGCTTTTCTTTTCTTTTTTAATCCTCCTTCTCTTAACCTGTCAACACTTCCCAAACATAAAAATCGCCTGTATGTTGTTTTCCAGAACTGCTTGTTTCTAAAATGTGTACATACCCTTTATTAGCTCAATTCATCATCATCCAGTTAATTTGTTAGCATTCCCTGTGACTTCCTAATGAGATTCTCATAATGAATCCAGGCTGCTGTAATCTGCATAAAATATGCAGGTGCTCGCCTGGCAGTTTAGAGCTTTCTGGTAAAGTTCACACTCCCAACCAGACCAGAGAGAGGCTTTTCATCCTCGCTGCCTGTGAAGGATTGTAGCTTGCCCACTGGTTCTAAGGAGGTGGGAGGGGTTCAGAGCCTGGGGTGCTGGATGAGGTGGCTGGGATTAGGGCCCTGCCAGTTTCTTATAACGGAAGCCTTCTCCCGTGAAGCCTGCCTTCCTCCCGTGGGGCCCTGGGGTGGGAGAGACCACCACCTGCAGAAGCACAGTAGGCCTGGGGGATTAAAGCCATCGCTTCCGATTTACCTGCCGATGGGAAAAGTGCATATTCTTGGGCTCTGTGACAGGGTGGTGGTGGTGGTGGTGGAGAAGGTATTTTAAAAGCCAGGCTCAGTGGTGGGGGTGGGGTGGGGGCGTAAAGACCAAGGCACACCTGCCCAGAGAGCTGAATCATCACCCTCTGCTATTTTAGTACAGGGACCAGGGCCAGGCGGGGTTGACTGCACTTAGGGAATCCAGGTGGGAGGGTGTGGTCAGGGCTGCCGAGGTCGGGCTCCTGGGCCGCTGGAGCCGGCCTGACTGTGTCCCCTTCTGTGCTTATTAATCCAGGTGGGAGGGTGTGGGCGGGCCTGCCCGGGTCGGGCTCCTGGGCCGCCGGAGCTGGCCTGACTGTGTCTTTCCCTCTTTGCAGTCGAACAAAGTGCCGGTTGTGCAGCACCCGCATCATGTCCACCCTCTCACGCCTCTTATCACGTACAGCAATGAACACTTCACGCCGGGAAACCCACCTCCACACTTACCAGCGGACGTAGACCCCAAAACAGGTAGGACGCGTGCTTGGGTGCAGAGGAGGCGTGTGTCCCGGGACCACTGGAGGATGTGCTGCGGTGCGGGGGGTGGTTTGGGGACTTGGGCTGGGGGCACCAGTGGAGGGGCCCCTGTTCCTCTCCCACGTGTTGGCCGGGAACCTCTTTCGGGAAACCAGAGCCTGGTGAGGGCGTGGATCTCTCCTCCCCTTTGGAGAAGTCCATTTTCAGTGCTCAGGTCTCTCCAGAGCTCCAGGTACCCCTGAGGGGCTCTGTTGGGAACCTTGCTATGAGTTCTGTTCTCAGGGGTGGCTATTCTCAGGAGTGGCTTATAACTCCAAGAATCTCAGACAGACTCGGAGGCAGTAATGGTTTTGGAGGCATCTCATGGACTCCTCCTCAGCTCCATGGGAGTCTAAGAGCCCTAACAGCATGGTTCCCTGAAGCCCCAGCTCCCTTGCTGGCTAAGGGACCATAGTCCCTTGGCAATGACTTAGTGCACCCTTGAGAGATCACATCACTGGGTTCTGCATTCTCTTTGCTGATGTATTTGGGCTCTTCCTCCCCTGTAATATCCTGAGTCTTTATTCTCAAGCCCATTTTACAGACAGGAAAACCCAAGTCCAAGATGATTTCCTCATTGCATCAAGGAACAGCCGTTAGGGTCTCAGGCAGAAGACGCCACATGACTCCAGCTTTTATGCTTGTCCTCTCCTTTCCATCAAAGTGCCTTTTCCCAAAAGTGGGAAGAGGAAGAAGGCGAGGTTACTTGTAGCTCCCCTGAAACAAGATTTAAAACAAATTGGGGTGGTCTTGGGAGAACAGCTAAGGCCAGTCTCTTTCCGGCCTGGCGATGCACTTGCTGGCGTTGGTTTCTCTTCTCAGCTGGTTAATTAGCAGGATGAATTCAGAATGGCTATTCCATGTCACTTGATCGGAAGGAATTGTTGGGTGCTGGGCCGAGGTAGACTGCCTGTTCAGGCCGTCTTTGCTGCCCCTGAATGAAGCCACACATTAGCTGGTTTTCAGCAGCCTCTGAGCCCCCTTTGTGCTCGTGGGGGACCGAGCCTGGCGCTGGGATGGCTGGAGGAGGCCGCCAGCCGGCCCCAGGCTCCACGAATGAATGGCAGTTTCAACGTCTCATTTAAATAATGGTAGTACAGGGAATAGCTTTTAAATGGTTATCGTAAAACATATGATTAACGTCTGCGGACTGTTTACTTTTCCTCTGCGAACATTCTTTCAAGTGTTCGAGTGGCTTGGTGTAGGGTCCAAGCCCAGCTAATCTGTTTGGTTTTTGTAATAGAGAGAAAGCAGTGTCTGCATGAAAATGTCACCCAGGGAGGCTTAATTTACAGATTAAAAGCTTCCTGAACGAATTTTAAAAAAATGAAATAGTTTTCATCTGCGAACACACAGCTCATTCCCTTCAGTCCTGTTTTAATTCTGAGGAATTGTTCATTTTGCTTTCCACTTGAGCGGTGTAGGTCTACTGCTCTGGGCCTGAATTGTTCCCAGCCCTCTTGATTTCTAAGAAACCAAGGATTTCTCAGTTGCAGGATATGTGCCTGTGGAGCTAATGGGTGTGTGGCACATGGACCTTCAGAGCTCGCTCCTCAGCCCCATGGTCCCACAGTACCCGTCCGCAGTGGCCTCTGTCCTCTAGAAGGCCAGGTTCTAGAGCCAGATGTACCAGGCCTCCAGCATCTCCTGGTCTGGTCAGTTCAGATTTTCCTTAGATAAGGTTCCAAGGCATTGGTTGAGTTTCTCCTACAGCTCATCTTCAATCAGAGTTCGACAGATTTAAACAGTGGTAAAGAACCCGCCTGCCAATGCAGGAGATGTAAGAGACACTGGTTCGATCCCTGGGTTGGGAAGAGCCCCTGGAAGAGGGAAATGGCAACCCACCCTGGACTTCCCACTTGCCTGGAAAGTCCCATGGACAAAGGAGCCTGGTGGGCTACAGTCCACAGGGTCACAAAGTCGGACACGATTGAAGTGACTTAGCACAACTTTTTTAGATGTTAATTTTTAGAAGCTGATTTCCTTTTTAGAAAGAAGTAACCTTTCTAAAAGCCATAACTCCGAAAGTATGTTAGAAACCAGAGGAATAACTCTCATGCAGGAAAGTCATTAGAATTAAAGAGAAGAAAAGGACAAGCTCTGGGGATAAAGGGATCTAATATTACTCGATCCCCTACTATGTGCCAGCCCCTTCAGATTTTTTTTTCCCCAATTCAAATAATCACACTGATCCCATGAGGCAGAAATATTCAAGCTGGCATTTTCTAAGTCTGTATGTGTTTAGCCAGTGTATGATCCATCTAGAAGAAGATGAATTTTTCAAGCTGGTGCAGAGGGATAATGAGATGAAACTTACCGACAAGTCTTAGGATCAGACTCATGGAAAACCGCTCGTGCTAGGATTACAGAGGTGATATCTCTCTTTATCCTCTCCCTGTTTCCATCACTTTATGGTTTCTCTTCACTTCTCTCTTTCTCTTGCACCTAAACTGTGGCTTCTTCTTCCAGGAATCCCACGGCCTCCGCACCCTCCAGATATATCTCCGTACTACCCACTGTCACCTGGCACCGTAGGACAAATCCCCCATCCGCTAGGATGGTTAGTACCACAGTAAGGAGTTCCATTTTTTAATTTCCTTTTTGTTTCTTACACGGGCATGCTTATTATTTATTCTGTGTGTGTGTGTGTGTCTTTAGAAGACATGAGAGGGGAGGGAGGGCCATGGGTGGGGAGTTGTGGGGAAGATGCTTGCTGATCTGCCCAATGGAAAAGCAGGCAAGTCAATAGCCATTCAGATGGATAATATAAGAGAAAAGCTATTGATATTCAGCATTCTTAACCCATGGTCACCAAAGGCTGTAGGTTCTTCTCTGGGAACATAGATACCCTTAAGGTACTTTGGGAATTGCAGAAGACTGAGGGCTTCTCTCCTGTGAAGCCTATCATGCCTCTTCAGGTGGCAGCCCAAACTGGAGTCCTGTCATTGGACTGAGGCAGCAGAGGAGTGGGTTAGTTTTGAAATCCGGGAGTGGGAGTCAGAGGGTCACAACCCCACCCCCGACCCCAGCCATCATTCCCGAGCTTGACAGCCACAGTGGAAATTTGCATCTGTTGAGAAGTTCCATGTTCTCCAACCAGCATCTCTCTCTGAGAGTCTTTGCATGTTAAGTGGCTCACCAAACTCTGAGGGGAGGGAGTGTGGGGTCGTTGGAGTCCTCACTACAGGGCACGGGGCCTTCCTGAGTATCAGCCCTAGGTCCTGGCAGCGCTCCACATCATCAGACTGCTTTTACAGTTTGCCTTCCTATCACCTAGTCTGCTTTTCTGGCACCACCCATTAACCTTTCCTAGACAACTCTGACATGTGTTTTAAAGTCAGAGCAGAGGGCCCTTTAACGTATGGGCATACTGTGCCTGTATTTGTGTGCGTGCATGTAACCGTGACTTCTGACGGAGTGCTTCTGTGTATATCTTTCTCCACGTTGATCGGTGATCTCTACTACTTAAAAACACAGGACAATTTGTTGAATCCTATCAGGAATAAATCCTGGAAAAACTCTCAAGTTTGGGTCTTGGGGAAGTTAACCTTTCATGACCTTAAAGAAGATACAGTTTCAAAGTGGTTCACCTCTTCTCCCCAGTTGCACCTTGATTTCTCCAGCTCAGCATATTCTACAATTTCTTTCTTTTTTTTTTTTTTTAAAGGAAAAAAAAAACCTTGTGTTACACAGTAGCTGTACTAAATACCAACCCAGGTGTAGTTTCAGTTCATTTTTTGCTCCTGAACTTTATTAGGAAGGGTAGATGTAGATGGGAGTGTGTGTCCTATTTCTTCTTCTTCAGTGGGCGGGGCCATGCCTCCACTAGTCCTCAGTCATCAGTTGCCCCATTCAGCTGATGGGGAGATATTTGAAGGCTAGATAAAAAGGAATAGCCAACTCAGACAACCCTCTGTCAGGAAGAGTTGTGTGTCTTTCATGAGGATGCTATTTTGCATGTTGCTGTATTTTTTAATTATTGTAATGAGGTGTGATTGTCTATTGGTTACCCACAATTCTTCTTGGGGATTCTCCCCCCGGTAACTCTTGTCAACACTTGTTAATTTGACAAAAGGCTACAAATTAAGCTCTGTTAATTTAATGTTTTCTCACCGAGATCTAAATACCGAAAGAGGCCCAAAGCGCAACTGAAGTCCTTTGATTCACTGTACTTTATTTTGGTATAAATTTACATTCATTATTGTTTTCCTTTGGATGTGTAGCCCTCAATTAGTGTGATGGCTCCATTAAAGCAAGCGAGACTTCGCCTTTAATTATTACAACAAAACACCTACTTTCAGCTTGGGGAGAGGGTCTCTATTGACATAAGCAAAGGTTATAAAATTTAATTAGCCATTCCTATCAGATTTATGGCATTCAAATTGTTCTGTGTTTCTTCCCTTTGATCCTTCCTGTACAATCCCCAAGATTTTTGTTCTGATCAAATGAGAATAAAGCTTACTGTGCAGAGAGAACTTTTCCTTTTTCTTCTTTTCCTTTTCCCCACCCCACCCCCATTTGCACGTTCTCACCGTGTACCCCGCTCTTTGTAGGCAAGGCCAGCCCGTGTACCCCATCACGACAGGAGGATTCCGTCACCCCTACCCCACAGCCCTGACTGTCAACGCTTCCATGTCCAGGTGAGTTCCAAGACCCAGCGCCTTCAACCACAGCCATGAGTCACTTTGCAGAAAGTTCTCTGGATGCTCCCAGACCATCCGGGCATGTCTGCTACGTGTAGGTCTAAGGCTGTAAGACCCATAGAGTGTTAGGCTTTTCTCCTAGAAAATATTGAAAAAATTGCTCTGAACTAACTTCCCAGGTGGGTGATGCCAGAATTTTAAGGTTGAATTTCTGAGTCAGTATTTTTAAGAACTTAAGAAGGCAGGAAGAAATAATTAGAACACGGGGAGCTTTTTAAAGTGTTATTTCTCTGTTACCCTAAACCAGGGAAGAAAGGAAAGGGTGTAGGTAAGTTTATTATTGTATATACAAAGAATTTGAGGGAGGGTTATTGGTCTTTTCAAAGCTCCAGGCTCTTAAGCATAAACAAAAAAGAGCATTCCCCTCCCGCCCACTTCCTCCCCTACCCAAACACATCTCTGTCTAAAGTAGCAGTGTCCAGTAGAAATGGAAGGTGAGCCTTATATGTAGGGAATATACAAAGGGAATTTTAAGTTTTCTAGTAACCCTATTTTTTAAAAGAAGAGGAAAGAAAACTTAGACAAAATTATTTTTAATGATTGATTTTATTCAACCTAATTAGTCAAAACATCATTCTGACACATTATCTCTGTAAAGCAACTGTTAATGAGTTCTTAACTCTTTGTGTACTTAGTTTTGGAATCTGATGTATATTTTACACTTATAACACTTTTCAGTTTGGCCTGGACACATTTCAAGTACACAGTAGCCATATGTGGCTGATGGAGACCATGTTGGCCTTTGCGGCTCTATATTTTTTGAAGTTTAAAAAAAATCCTCCCTGGTGGCTCAGAGGGTAAAGCATCTGCTTGCATTGTGGGAGACCTGGGTTCGATCCCTGGGTCGGGAAGATGCCCTGGAGAAGGAAATGGCAGCCCACTCCAGTATTCTTGCCTGGAAAACCCCATGGACCTCCGTAGCCTGGTAGCCTATAGCCTGGTAGGCTACAGTCCATGGGGTCGCAAAGAGTCGGACACGACTGAGCGACTTCACTTTGATTATGTATACATTCACATATCTTTAAGCATATAATGTATATAGAACACATATACACAAATACCCGCATGTGTGTACCTACATCTTTTTAATCCCCATGTTCTCCTTTCCCCCCCTTTCTAATTAATTCTGGCTAATTTTTCAGTGACTGCTAGTTTATTTACAAACTGGTTGGCAGCAGTATGTTTAAGTAGTCACTAATTGCTCCTAATGATAGTTTTATTTTCTGTTCATCTGATTTTCAGTCAAGTTAATTAAATCGGTGGAGGTTTAGACTTTCCTGATGGGCTGCAACAACAAATCCATTTTGAGGATGGCCCCTAATTAAATTAGCATGCATTTACATGGCAGGGATGCCATCTCCCAGCCTCCTTCCCCAATCTCTGTAGCCAGTGTGAGGACCCTAGACCAAAGGAAGGGTTGGAAAGACGGGCCATGATGCCTCTTTTCCTACTTACGAAACAGTGATTTTGGTGGAGGAGAGAGAACCACACTCATGAAGAAGCATAAATTGTAGCATCTCTAACGTTTGTCATCATGCCATGGGTATTGTGCAGCCGTAAAGAATTTATCTGTTTCCCACCTGTGATAAATCATGTCAATTTCTAAATCCACACCAGTATCGGTTAGGCGGGAAAATGCTTGTGTGTCCTCTTCTCTAGCAAGAAGAGGAAGGTTATTCTCATTAAATAATGTCACCACAACCTCGCAAAGCCTGGGAACGAATAGGGAGTCTCCCAGGAGGAGAACTGCTTCTGAGCACCTTGGACCCACGGCTTGCCTCCTCTGAACCAGCATTCCTCCCACGCACCGGATTGTTTTTCGTGTTTGTTTCTGGTGCATTCCAGAGGTTCAAAGCGGTGCAGTAATCGTAGGATAGGGATTGAGGTTAAGCTTATCGATTGAATTATCATTAGGAGGTTAGCCGATGATTTCTAGGTGGGCAGGGGGTGGAGGAGAGGAAGGGAACGGTGGGAGAGAAGGTTAGGGGGCTCGAGGTGCGGGGGGTAGGCAGCCGATTCCCCAGGTAGGCCTTATGAAAGGTAGCTAGTTAAAAAGCGTATACAGCAAATTAAATACATTATTGTGGTAATGGGGCGACAGAAGTGTGGGTCTATTATACTTATGGCAGTTATAGGGAATGTAGGCAGCTTGCCCTGTTCCAGAACACCCTTTGATATTCATTCTCTTCAGCAGCGGGGCCAGGGCTTCTCAGAATTAAGTGATGGGTCATTATACTTTAAACACCATGGAGAAGCCTAGATTGGCAATTAAACAGCTCTTGCTGACACTCACTTGTGCCACCCTGTGACCCCCTTTAGATTGAGATGTTGGAGCTCCGGGCCCTCAGCCTGCTAAATTGGCGCAAGGCTCTTCTCCTGACGAGAGCGGGCTCTGAAATCTGCCGGCTTCAAAGGGAGCGAGATCATGTATAAACCATAATGTGGGTGCACCGTGGCTCACAAAAAATAAGGCAGGAAGAGATGAAATGTTACAAGTGCAAGGGGGGAAATGAGAGAATAATGACAAACCTAATGCAGCTCAAAGCAGGCTTGTTGCACAGGAAAATGCATCCCACTGCTTGTGCATAAAATCAAGGCCGGCAGATGACATCCAGTTAACAGAAACGTGTCAACAGTGAAGGAAAGCGCGAGTGGGGAAGGCAGAAGCCCCTGAGACAGCCAGAAACAAAAATTAGTTGTCCTTAACAAGTTAAGGTTCATCATTGTATTCTGGCTTGGAGCCATGAAAGCAGACGGGGGGATATAATGAGCTGCTTAGAATTTTTAGGGTGTTTATTGCATTGCACGAAATAGTTGTCTGCAGAAAGGAATTTCTTACATGAAAGTATGTGTATAGCCCATACACACACACAAACACACGCGAGTCCCTTTCTCGGTCATACATTTCTCAGGTATAGGGATACGGGTGTAGGTATGTGAACTTGGCAGTATTTGGTCTTCATGGCGACACTAGAAATGTTTCCCCACCCCAGCATGTACTCACATTCTGGTGTCTGACTGTGGTGTTTGGTGCACACACACACACAGACATAAATGCACACAGAGTATTTTTTCTCTCTCCCCCTTCTCTCTCTCTCTGTCTGTCTGTACACATATTCTCAGTCAGCAGGAAGGGAACATATGTATTTGAGGAATGTCAAGCCTTTAAAATTCACAGTAAAAGCTGCCACTCCACCCACTGCTTCACCCAAGGGCTTCGAAGAACACATGTTCTTAGCTTACATTTTCTCAGAGGCCTTCAAACTCTGGGAAGGAACAGGGTGTAACTTGGGAGCCCAAGTACCTCCCAAGCTTTGTTCTTTATTTTTTGTTGGGGGAGAGGGGATGGGGATGGAAGTTACTTTTTTTTTTCTCAGTCTCTCTCTCTCTCAGGGTTTTTCTTTTCTTTTTTTCTTTTTCTTGACACCCTAAAAGAACTTGCATGACTCTTATTTAAAAAATCATGCTATTGTTACCAAACTGTGGTAAATTTGTCAAGGCAGCTATGGGAGAAAGCCGCATCAGGGTAGAAATTCCAAGTCAAATGTCCACTGTGATTTTGGGCCCTCTTCAAAACTCTGCATTATTTATTGGTAGTTTCTCTGTTGATCTGTGCAGAGTCAGTTAGGACTTTAATTTTTCATCTTTTTTTCTGATGAACATTTGCTGCATTCTTTTGGTAAAATGAAAACTACTTAGATTTCCAGTCCACATAGGAAAAGAACCTTGTAAATAAGTACAGGATCCTTGTGAACTAACTGTCACAATAAAGTCTCATTAGCACCTCCAGTGACCAGCAGAATTGACTTCCTAAAGAGCAGGTGGTCCTTCCCTGGTTTGTACGTGGGGTGGTCATGGTTTGGATTTATGCTGAAAGCAGCAGTTGCTTGATCTGGGTTCCCCCTTCACCTAAACTTGCCTAATCTTGTCAGGGCAGAACCTGAGGGCTGCCCTTTTGTTTTCTTTGGGGGAATCACCCCTTATAATCCCTCATTCCACCTTTCTCTACAGTAATGTACATTCCTTTAAGGAGGGTAGTTCTTCTAACCGAGAACAAATTGTGACTCCAAGTGTATCAGAAAAGACGAGAGCTGTAGGTTGCATCCTGAGAAGGCGATGGCGCCCACTCCCGTACTCTTGCCTGGAAAATCCCATGGACGGAGGAGCCTGGTGGGCTGCAGTCCATGGGGTAGCTAAGAGTTGGACATGACTGAGTGATTTCACTTTCACTTTTCACTTTCATGCACTGGAGAAGGAAATGGCAACCCACCCCAGTGTTCTTGCCTGGAGAATCCCAGGGATGGGGGAGTCTGGTGGGCTGCTGTCTACGGGGTCGCACAGAGTCAGACACAACTGAAGCGACTTAGCAGCAGCAGCAGCATGGGTTGCATCCCGTTGTCAGTTTGGAGATGAACTAAGAGCATTTTAAAATAAGCTCTGAATGTTCTGGCTAGTTTGCATGGTTGAGAAATGCCGATTTATGGCTTAAACCATGTCCAAAATAACATGCCTGAAAGTAAACAGTATTAGAGGAAAAACACAGACTATTCTTTTCTTTATTAATAATTCTTATCATCCTTTGTAAGATCTTCTAATGCATAGGCAGTATTTTAAGTAAAAGTAATTTAGGAACCCTAGAATTTTAGAGTGGGAGAGGATATACAAATCCCAGAATTCAAAGCTTCACTCAGGGGGGTTGTCTGTGTAAAATGCTCTTTTGGGGCCATCTCTGATACAAAGTTATTTAAAACATCTGTGACGTATGTTGGGAACCAGATGGCAGTGATTTGGATTCCCCCCATCTTTCTGCCTCACTCTCTCCCATTACTGTCAAAACGATGGGACCACAGCAGCAAAAGAGAAATAAAAATTTTATTGCGTTCCCATCAACAGAATGAGGCCTAATGAGGCATGCGCGGCGTTGTCAAAAAATGTATGTATACTTCAGCCGCGTTAATATTTTATTTAGCTGTCAATATGCAACAAAAGATTTCATCTTTCATTCTAGTGCTGATTAGGACTTAAGAAATAGTCTTAGATGCCACTAACAGTGTCCTCCCAAACCAGTGGACTTGTGATCTCCAGCAAGTAGTCCAAGCCTACTTTGTCTTCCAAGTATACCGGCTGAACTTGCCTTTTGCTGAAGATGTTAGCAATTGTAATGTCTCATGTCAGTAGCAATAATGAAGGGGAAGATTGGCTTTAATGACATTATGAGAATCATTATGTTTAATTTATCACTAATTAATGCTGACAGGTTTCATATGCCTTGGGTTGCTTTCATGTGAGTGTTACGTGCTGTTTCTTTCTTTTTTTTTTTCTTTTAATTGTGTGTACACATCCCTCCCCATTCATTCATTTTGATTCTGACGATTTACACAGCTTTCTGTCTTCTAGGTTCCCTCCCCATATGGTCCCACCACATCACACTCTACACACGACCGGCATTCCCCACCCGGCCATAGTCACGCCGACTGTCAAACAGGAGTCCTCTCAGAGTGAAGTCGGCTCACTCCACAGCGCGTAAGTGTCCTCTTCTTCTCCTTCACCGTGCGTTTAGCCCGTGGTGCCTGGGTGGTGGCCCTACCCGAGGTTGGTCAGACTTCAGTAAGCACCTGCCTTACAGAGAGGGAGGCATGTGCCCACTGTGGGGGAGAACACAGCTCTTTCTTGGAGGGACTGGGATTTGCAAGCACTTCTGCCTGCCAATGGAGGAGACACAGGAGACTCAGGTTCGATCCCTGGGCTGAGAAGGTTCCCTGGAGGAGAAAATGGCAACCCAGTCCAGTATCCTTGCCTGGGAAATCCCATTGACAGGGAAGACTGGTGGGCTACAGTCTTTGGGGTCACAAAGAGTCAGACACGACTGAGCGCACACGCACCTACCGTCCCTGATCCCGCAAGAGACACTGGCTGAGGTGGGAACAGTCACAATGTGCTTTTCCCTCTGGGAAAATTTTGTGTTTCTAAACCTTGAGAGTCCCTTGGACTGCAAGGAGATCCAACCAGTCCATCCTAAAGGAAATCAGTCCTGGGTATTCATTGGAAGGACTGATGTTGAAGCTGAAACTCCAATACATTGGCCACCTGATGCGAAGAGCTGACTCATTTGAAAAGACCCTGATGCTGGGAGGGATTGAGGGCAGGAGGAGAAGGGGACGACAGAGGATGAGATGGCTGGATGGCATCACTGACTCAATGGACATGAGTTTGGGTAAACTTCGGGAGTTGATGATGGACAGGGAGGCCTAGCGTGCTGCGGTTCATGGAGTCGCGAAGAGTCGGACACAGCTGAGCGACTGAACTGAACTGAAACCTTGAGGAAGTGATGACAAAATCCCCCTCATCCCCCATCCCCCAGGATGTTTTTGTTCCATTTCCCAGGATGGAGAAGACCCAGTAGAAGTGTGCTTCTCCTTCTGAATTGCTTAGGGCGTTGAGCAGGCAAGGAGGCGGGCTTTCTGCTGTGGAGGAAGCTGACCTCGGGATTGTTCATCGGGTTGTTCATTGGGTTGCGTCTGTCTGTTTTGTCCCTATCCAGAAAGCATCAGGACTCCAAAAAGGAAGAAGAAAAGAAGAAGCCCCACATAAAGAAACCTCTTAATGCATTCATGTTGTATATGAAGGAAATGAGAGCAAAGGTTGTAGCTGAGTGCACGTTGAAAGAAAGTGCAGCCATCAACCAGATCCTGGGCCGGAGGGTAAGTGGCGTGCCTGCTGGGAGAAGAGGGCCAGAATAGGACATGGTGGGTGGGGTGTCATGTCCCTGTCCCCATTGGTTTGGAGCGTCCTTTCCCTTGAGCCGTACTTTGACTCCTTCCATGGTCTTTGTGGAGTTGGAAGCAGTAACTCTGCCTTCAAATGATGTTCACAACAGCCACACCCTGGTCTTCTCCACCTGCAGAGAGCAAAGACTCAAACATCATAGACGACAAGCCAGGTTTGGTCTGGGCCCTGCTGTTAGTGCCAGGCCCCTGCAGACCATAGGCATCTTCAGATGACACCGTTTGCGACGGAAGCGCTGTCCGTCCCCAGCCACAGTGTGGTTTGTGACGTTTCTGCGTGTCTCTCTGTCTCTCACCCTGTCCCCTCCAGTGGCATGCGCTGTCCCGAGAAGAGCAAGCAAAGTACTATGAGCTGGCCCGGAAGGAGCGACAGCTTCACATGCAGCTGTACCCCGGCTGGTCCGCACGGGATAACTATGTAGGTGGCTCCTTTTTCTCGGGACTAGATGCTGTAGAGATGTGGTGGATGTCCATCTGGACAAAGGAAATGCAACCTGCCAACCTGAATTGGGCTTCAGTACCACTCAGTCTGCCCAGCTGTGACTGTTAGCACCTTACGTCAGCACCAGATTGGAGGATTCTGTCTTAGCCTCCTGCAGGGTTCTATCAACATGGGATAGTTCTTCAAGGAGGAGGAAGGGGGCTGGTGTTCCATCTCAGGGGACCTGTGGGGCCAGGTTAGGGCTGTTCATACCTTCTTGCCCACATCTTTGAAGAGGCATGGCTGTAGAATACACCCAGTGAGGCCTGTGTGTTTCTCAGCAGTGATGCCAGCTGAAAGGAGAGCATTTACTTCTTCACAGCTGTTCTAGCAGGGCCTTCACCCTTAAGAGGGAAAAAAACTGTTGGTTTAGGATGTGGTACAATAGAAGTTGGAAGCCTAGTGCATCTTGAGAGAGGCATGATGGGAATATCTCTGAGTGTAAGTAGGCAGTAGAAGCCATCTTTTGGCAGAATGGATGAAGTGACACAGGGAGGTGTGTGTGTTGGGTGCTGTGTGTGTCCCTCAGCTTTTTGTTGGCTCTGGGATTTGCCTAATCCCCTCTCCTACTTTTTAGAAAACACTGTAGGGGTTGTTGTCTTTACTAATCACAGTGCTTGTAACACTCTGGATTCTTCTCCTCCCATGAACTGGCTGTCTTCTGTCACCTCACCATTCTTTCTTACTCTGGTTTTTCGCCCAGGAACTCAAGTTCTGGGCTCATTCTCCTCTCTAATGGATGAAATGTCTCTTATTTTGCTTCGTACTTCATTACCTGGCATTTAGTTTCATGAAGTGATTTTTACCATCCACTCTTTGGGGGCAAACAGAACCCGTCTTAATGCTGGCAGCAGGCATCTCCTCCTGTTTCTTGTTGATGGTACTGAGCCATGGATGATTCTTCTACCATCCGTGCTCCCTGACCTAGCTCTCCTCTGGCCTTCCCCTGTGGTGGGGAAGCTCTCTGTGTATGTGAGTTGAGATCCATTCAGTTACTGCTGTTTGTGAGCTTACTGTCAACACAGTATTGTGGGGATTGAGTTAAATCAGAGCTCTCTCAGAACTTAACCAGGAAGCATAAGACATCTGCATTGAATGTGTGGGTCCTGGAATAAGACTGTTTTCTGCTTCCACTGCCCTGCTGTTCCAAGTGTCATCACTCTTTAGTCTCACACCTTTACACACACGCGTGTATGTAATGTGGATGGGGAGGACCGAGACACCTGTGTCTTCATCTCCACAGCCACCCGTCTCCTCGTAGGTCCCATGCACTTCACTCAGCAATAGAACAGATTCCTCCTGGGGAGTCGAAACAGGAGTCAGTGCTTGTACTTCCCAATGACACACTGGCTCCTCTCAGAGCCCTCGTCACTCACAGACGGTCAGGCGCAGGCTCTTAGCTGTTTGGGACCTCTCCATTCGACCTCAGCATGTGTGCGGTGGAGGAGCCTTTCTTCTGGAGCTGAAAGGAAGAGGATAAGAAAGCTAACGCTCTCCCACAGGCTTGCTGTTCACCCTCACCTGACCTCGAGGTGGAGACTGCCAGCAGCAGGCAGGCCCTGCAGCTCCCCACACATAGAGCCATCTCATTTCAGGACAGCTGCTCTCCTGGTTTCGGGTCAGAAGTTCTTAGAGTTCATCTCCAGCTTCTCCCTGCTACAGATCCAATTCTTTGAGGAATCTAGAATGGTACCACAGAGAGGAATTCAGCTACTCTCTAGGTATCCTATCCCCAGTAGACATTTTGGGTCAGACGAGAGCCTTCATGTACAGCTGTGCAGGGCCTGCACTGCACAACCTTAGGGTGTGCCATGCACACTGTGGTCTGTGTGTGTGCTGCCTCCTGGAGTCCTATAGGCTGATATCTCCACAAAGGTATGGGCTGGCTTTGTGAGAGCTTCAGAAGAATACTGCCGTGGTCTTCCTGGACTCAAGACAAGATATTGCCCAAGGCTTCTTAAGAAGTGTTTTCTAGGTTTCAGAAGGTTCTCAAGACACTTGAAATGATTTTAGCTTGGTTTTACATTGGGACAAGGTTTGGTGTAATAGGGCAACCCCTGAAAAGACTTGAGATCAAGTCTAGAGGTAATATCTGGATTTGGGGCTATAGGAGCTTTACCACTCATAAGGGGTACTGTCAGATTCCTTTATCAGCGGCTCATTGCACGTGGCTTTGAACACACGTAGCCCTCCATTTGTTCCTTCTTTCATTCTTTCCTTCTTCTCTCATTCACTTCCTCTCTCATCTCAGGAAGTGGTCTAGAATAAGAATTAAACTGTTTAGAGATTGAATTGTGGTGGGAACTATTTAGCTTTTTTTTTTTTTTTACTGACTTGACATAGAAGCTTCTATAAATTACTCTGGGTGTTGTTGTCAAGTTCTGAAGGTTCTTCTGGGAAAAGTTTTCTGAACTGATATCCTTATGCCTCTTGCACGATCCTGCTTTTCTAGCCCAGTGGTGATAGAAGCCTTTATACGCTACCTTAGCTGAATAGAATTGAGTAAAACAGTCACATTTGGGGGGTTGGACTTGGTGCACACTCTGGAACACACAAGAAAAGATTTCAGTCAGAGAGTGATGTCTAACCCGTGACATTGTAATAGAAGTTACTTCCTTTCTAGCTCTTCTATACTGAGTCAACGAGATAAATCCCCAGTAATTTGCATATCGTGAGTTTTTCCCTCTCTCACCATCATATTTGAGGCCTTTTCTTCTTTTGTTACATTTAAAGAGATAACAAGGGGGCCGCCTCCCTTGAAAGGCATCTCCCTATTCACTTCATGATGTTGATTCGTTCCTTCATATCCTCTTCCAGTTAAGACACAGTCCCTGCCCTCTAGAAGCATTTAGTCTGAACGGTCATTGCCTCAGTCATGAACATCTCAGTTTTGTATCCCACATGGATGGCTTCCCAGGGGTGAAGGAATTGTCACCTGCCTTCCAGAATATATTTCAGGAGATTGAACACGGGTGAGCCCTATATTGGAGATGACTGGGAAGCCCTTGACTGCGTGGATGCCGCACTGCCTGGAACTGAACCATTTCTGTGCCTGGCTGAGGTTTTCTTTCAGGTTCCTAAATAAACTGAAGCTTGCTCCTCCTGCTGTTCCAGGATGGCCGGGTAGCGCTTTGCTCCTGGCGTAGGAGAGGCACAGACATGAAGGTGGGCAGCTGGGGCTCATGAGAAAACACACAAACTCCTTCCTTTGCTTCTTCTTTAAAGTTGTATGCCAAGGAACGGAACATGTTTCTAGTGGAAACAATGAGGGCCCAGAGAGATTTCCCTGATGCCACAGGCCCCCAGATTTGAGAGGATTTCTCTAGGACTCTTGACCCTCAGCCCTCATGTAGATCTAAGACTCTGAGGCATCCCTGCCTTGGTGTCCCCCTCACAGAGCCAGGTGGGTTTTCAGGTTTTCTGCCTATGGCTTTTCTTTCTTGTTTCTTCTTGAGTTGATGTCAACACACCATGAGAACTTCTGAAAGTCACTCAGTCGTGTCCAGCTGTTTGCGACCCCATGAACTATATATAGTCCATGGAATTCTCCAGGCCAGAATACTGGAGTGAGCAGCCTTTCTCTTCTCCAGGGGATCTTCCCAACCCAGGGATCAAACCCAGGTCTCCCACATTACAGGTAGATTCTTTACCAGCTGAGCCACCAGAGAAGCCCAAGAATACTGGAGTGGGTAGCCTGTCCCTTTTCCAGCAGATCTTTCCAACCCAGGAATTGAAGGGGGGTCTTCTGCATTGCAGACAGATTCTTCACCAGCTGAGCTACTAGGGAAGCGCAAACTAAGCCAACCACCAGGCAAAGGATGTTTGCATATTCTGAAACAAATAGACGTGACATTTTGCTTGTGACATTTCATATAGACCAGGCGGCTAATTCATGTGGATGGGACCAGAGCTATCGGGGTGAGGGAAAACTAGTTTCAGATAAGGAGGGGAGGTGGTTACCTCTGCAGAATTCATCCCCAATCCCATTGCACATTCACATCTGTGGGCAGACCGTCAAGATAGCAGGGAGGGTCAGGTGGGGAATGTGAACGACTCCATGCAATGCTTGACCCGTAATCCATTAAGAGCCTTCCTCAGACGACAAGGCCGTAAATATGAAGGCAGCGTAGTCTAGTGGATAAGGGCTGTGGAACTGAGGTCACCTGGGTTCCCGTCGACAGCATCATCTGATAGCTATGTCATTTCAGGAAACTGCGTGCACCCCTGTATCTCAGCGTCCTTATCTGTAAAATCTGATGGTGATCGTGCTTGTTAAATAGGATTGTGCGAGGATAAATGGGTCACTGGGCATAGCACACTAGAGCCATGTCTGGCACATAGTATGTGCTCAGTAAATGGTAGCTGTCATTACTAGTAGTATAACATGTGTGTTAGTCGCTCAGTCGTGTCCGATTCTCTGCGACCCCATGAACTGTAGCCTGCCAGTCTTCTCTGTCCATGGAATTCTCCAGGCAAGAATACTGGAGTGGATTGCCATTCCCTTCTCCAGAGGAACTTCCCAACCCAGGGATCGAACCCTGGTCTCCTGCATTGCAGGCAGTTTCTTTACTGTTTGAGCTACAGGGAAGTCCATATTACTAGGAGTATTACAGTCATTACATAAGTGGAAAATGGTTAGGACCAAATGTTCTTCTTTATGGATGTCCACTCAGCAGTTTGAAAAGGAGCTCAGATGGTTTCTGGGTTTATTTCGCTTTTTTTTTCCCCTTCTGACTTTAAAATCAAGACCCATGCTACAGTGCTAAGAAAATCCCCTACCAAGTCTTAATTTTTTGATTCCGAGCGAGCAGCTTTTGGCCTTAGTAAGAGATTTGCATCGGGCAAGGGGTTCTCGTGGCCATCTCAAAAATCACTCATTCGTCCCTTGGCTCTTGGGCCACTTCCAATCCTGTCTCTCCACACCTCTCTGAATCTTTCCCCATCCAGGCCTCATTCCCCCTTTTATGGATGCTCTGGATCAGGTTCGAGGGTGGACACAGATGTACAGGAAAAGAAGTCTTCCCCTCTGCCCCACTGATACCAGCTCTTCCGCTAGGCATGCGTTCCTCTAGCTGGAGCACAGTCGAAGGGCACCTGGACTAAAGGGAACTGGGGTTTTTTGGAAAACACTCAGGAGTGGGTGTGGCTGGAGATGGCAGGTGGTGTCCCTCCTCCTGCCACCGCCTCTCCAGGTGAGCCCAGACGTTGTCGTCCTCCCGTCTGTTTCCTGAAGTAATGCCCTGTGTTTCATCTGTTTATCTAGGGGAAAAAGAAGAAGAGGAAAAGGGACAAGCAGCCCGGGGAGACCAATGGTAAGTTAGAATAAGCAGGATAGAGGAAGGGAGCTGTACTCTGAGGACCACTCTTTTATGTCAGGCTTCTATCTGGGGGAGGCAGGAGAAATTCAAGGCCAGGACGTTGTGGGGCGGGGGGAACCCATCTTAGCCAGCCTTTTTGTTTATGCATTTTAATTAATTGCTTCATGACTGCCCTTTTAAAGCTAGTAACATTCATTGTTGCATGAAAAGCACATTGTAAGTCTAGTGGAATGTGTTTTTAAATAACTGCAGAGCCTGTAAGCGGAGAGCGGTAGGCATGCCTAGACGGGGATTTATACAGTCTGCTTATTTTGTATGTGTCTGAGTAAGGATGAGGAGGGGGCTAGGGGAGCAGAGGGGGTGTGTGCGAGTGTTTGATGTTAACTGGGCTGTTCCTGAATGTTCTGATGCATGCCTTTACAGTGGTCTATTGCACCCGATTTAAATTAAGGAGGTTTGTCATTCTCTAGAAGAAATTAGAAATACTGCATAGGCAATCTCAGAGGGCCCTTCGAGAAGGCCAGGCTTTTACAAACAACGACAAAAACATTGTGAAGGCTTTGTATAATTTGTTCTTTTTTTTCAGAACACAGCGAATGTTTCCTAAATCCTTGCCTTTCACTTCCTCCGATTACAGGTGCTAATGTCATTTTGAGTCATTAAAATAGTTGATAAACTGTTTTTTAATTTTTCTTGCCATTATAGTTTTATTAACATGAAAACACGTATGACCTTTGAACATTCTTTAAAATGACCATCTACATGATTTTGTATGTTTCAGTAGATTTTTTTTTTTGCTTTTGTTGTTTTTTTTTTTTGAATTTAATTTAACTTCTGCTTTGTTTATTTATTTTTCCCGTAACAGTTGTTTAAGCCATGATGACAGTGATTTAGAGTTGAACTAACTGTGCAAATTGAATATGCAGTATTTCTTTCAAAGAGACTGGTTTAAAAAAAAAAAAAACCAACAACAACAAAATGGAAGGAATTCAGTAATAAACCTCCTTAATCTAATGGCATTTTTTCATCGCTCCCACTAAGTTTTCTCACGCAAGCATGCATCCGCAGTATGATTATTTTTTTCCTTTGCTTTTTTTTTTTATTTTCGTTTTTTTTCTTCTTTCACTTTTCTGCTCATAACTTGCAAATCCACTAGCATTTCACTGATTGTACCTGCTTAAATGCCGCTGTGAGCTTCTAACTAACTCCTAACAGCTCATTCACACAGCCTATTGACCTTTATCTGTTCCTCTCTTAATATTAATGAAAATAGATTTAAAGAAAAGATGAACATTCCAAAAGCTGCAATATCCCAGTACCACAACCCCTTTTCTTTCTTTCTTTCTGTTTCGTTTTGTTTTGTTCTGGTTTTATTTGTAGTTTTTTGTTTTTTGTTTTTTTCCTTTTTAAACTGTTGTACTCTGAGAAGAAAAGAGCATGTGACAAACTTAATTCCCTCCTTTGCTTTATTTTCTTCTTTAAGAAAAACAAATTGAGAGGAAAAAAAAAAGAAAAAGCAGAACCAAAAGAAGAAAAACATTATTTAAAAGCTAGTTCTTGAGGAGCTAACATCCCTTTATCAGTTCAAACGAATCGGAGAGACAGTCCTCAAAGAAGGGATACTGCAGCTTTATTTGCAACAGCTAATTTCACGAGTTGAATAAGAATGTGATTTTTTTTTACCTTTTTTGTTTTTTAATTAAAGAAAGTTAAAAATCAAAAGTCAATATTTTGTAATTAGTAACCAGGTCATTGATTTATTCCCTTTTTTATTTTTATTTTTTTCTTATTTGTATCTTTCTCTTCCCCCCTTCCCTCTCTCTCCCTCCCTCTCTCTCTCTTTTCTCTTCTCTCCCTCTCCCTCTCTCCCACGTCCTTCTCCTCTGCTCGCTTCTCTCTTGAACTCATTCAGACCTGAGCGCTCCTAAGAAATGCCGAGCGCGCTTTGGCCTTGATCAACAGAATAACTGGTGCGGCCCTTGCAGGTGTGTATAGATTTCCCAGATTCGCTGTGCTGGTTTGCAGCTGGTCTATTCGGTCCTTTCCCCCTCCTCCGGCCTGTTGCTTTGTGGCTCTGTGTGTGGATCTTAGGAGACAGGAGGGCGCGGGACACTGCTCTGTGAGGGACGTGCTTGTCCTCCTCGCTGCTGCTAGCCACAATGCCACTGTAAAACAGCATCATTTGTGCCTCCTCGGGTCAGCGACAGCAAACCCCAGCGCGCCCCCTCCCAGGGAATGTTGCCTGCCAGCCCCCTCTTCCTGACCGCCCGGGACGGGGGCTCGGTGACATCCATCGTGAGCCTGGCCTAGGTAGAAACAAACGACGTCACCTTCTCCCCCTCCTCTTCTCTCTCTGTTTTTGTTTTTTTATTTTTTCCTGGTTGTTTTTTGGTTTCTGGTTGTTGTTTTTTCTTTTTGTGTTTTATCATTTTATTTTATTATTTTTTCTTTTGGCGCTTAGAAGTCCTTTCCCTTCATGTCCTTGGTGAGGGAAGACAGGCACAGAGAGCCAAGGTGATAGTGAAGACGAGTCAGCTGTAGCCGAGATTTTACATCCAACTGAGCACGACCCACCATTGTGTTGTGTTTTTTTGTGTTTACCTTATGCTAACAGATGCAAATACTCCAAAGAAGTGTCGGGCACTGTTCGGGCTTGACCGACAGACTTTATGGTGCAAACCATGCAGGTATATCCCCTACTGCAAGGCCTTTGGGAAAAATCAAAGCATTCTGTCCTTCTGGTACCTTAGTGCGTCAATGTATTTTGACCTCATTCCCATCTACTTCCCCGCTGGCATCAATGACTAATGATCCTCATTCTTCAAAATTTCCTTGCTAATTTTATGCTGTGTCCTCTACTTTTCTCTTTCTCTCTTTCCCCTGCTCTTATAAATAACATATCCCTGGTGGTAGGACCTAGACCACAGACATCACAGACCAGGACGGGCACTTACCCTTTTGCTCTGAAAGCCGGCATCCTGGATCTGGCCTGGCCCTGTCAGTGCTTCTGTGGCATGTCTGCAGGACAGAGGGAGACCCACCGTGTCCCGAGGTTTGAAGGAGCTCAGATTGGCAGTGATAGCATTCCCGTGTACTTGGAGTCTAGACACTTGGAGAAGGGCTCTGGGGGAAGGCTTCTTTTAGTTTTGTTTTGTGTTTTTGTTTATTTTCTGTTTTAAAACTACATCTCTGGACAGAGGAGCTTGGTTAGCTGACATTGTTTTACAGTGCTGAAAAGAAGCGTGGCATTCAACGGCATGCACCAGCTACAGGGCCACAAGCAGAGGTCACGCACTGCAGCGCCGCTGGCCTGCACGATGGAGAAAAAGAAATATGTATATGTATCTATACATATATTTAGAGAGACAGAGCTCTGGTTCCAAAGGGAATCAGCAGAGTCCAAATTAAACGCCTGTGTTCCACCTGCAGGTTCCATCCAACCTGTAATTTCAGGGAAGGTATAGGTACTTCCTTCTTGGTGGAGGGATACCAGCTAGTTCCTGTCTCATTTCCTTTCCTTTAATGACCACCTTTGGTTAAATTTGTTGTTTCTTTGTTCTGATACAAGCAGTCTTTGAATTTGGAATATTATGATGGTAGGTATCTCAACACCCAAACACACCCCCTGTCTGTAGTGCCTCCCCTGTCACGTGTCCCCTTCCTCCATGCCCTTGCCGTGTGTTCCATGTTTAGACTCTAGCTCCCATGTCCATTCCATCACATGCATGCCCACCAGTCTCCTGCGCCTCTCTCCCCCTCCCCGAACGCCTTACGAGAGAAGCACCTCGTGTTGACCAGACGTTGAGGGGAGCTAGGGCCCAAGAGCCTTTCTTGAGAGAGACCTCCCTCCACAGGCAACCCTCTGCCCATTGAGTGAGGACGGGGGGCCTTGGGTGCTCATCCAGCAGGAGAGGGAACCCCCACCCGTTCTGTGAGACAACAGTGTCCCTGGAGGTGACAAATAGTTTTGCCACTCAGTCCTGGGATCTTGTCTGTGCAACAGAAAAGAGTTTTCATGGTGCAGCTGGTGGAGGGTGTCAGAGCTTTCCCTAGGGCTGGCCTAGAAGATGGAACCTCTGATGACCCTTTATAGGCAGTGAATTTGTATCAGACCTTTATTTGTGCTGAGTAGAAAGACGACTAGCTGCTGAATCACCACTCTGCCATGGCGAGAGGTTAGCTTATCCCAGGGCACGCTCCTAAGTGGGTGCTCCTCACGCTCTGTAGAAAGGTGCGGCTGACACCGTTGTGTGCCCCTCGCAATGTGGTTTGTGGCCTGGTTTGTGTATTTTATTTGTAGGGCGTGAGTGGTGGTGTATGAATCCCTCTTACTGCTTTGGAAGCAGTTAACTGCGAGTTAGACCTGGCACTTTGGGGGGCTGAAAGTTATCATGTCCAACATTTACTAACTAGATTGTCCCTTCTCAGACCTAGCTCCAACCTCATTTAAACCCTGAGTGTGGAATCCTCCTCAGAAACAAGAGTTTTCGTGACGTTTTTAACAAAGCAAAACAAAACAAACGACCCCAAGGCTTCGGAGCTGCTTCATAAACATGGTTTTCTACAGTGCAGCTCGGGGGCAGCCGTCCGTGTGCAGCGTGGCTGCTCAGGCGCTGAGCCGCCCCGCCCCAGCGCCATCTTTCCTCTTTTCTGCCTCAGCACCCTTAGACCTTCCCCGGGGCCATTTTTCCTTCATTGGGGTGCTTGTTTCCCACTCTAAAAGCTTTAGCAATACAGTATCTGCTCCTTTAAGGGTGTGATTCCAAAATAGGATCAGGAAGAACTCTTACTTTCCTTTCAGAATGAATCCATAAGAAGCTAAAAACCGATTTTTCAGGGGCCACACCTTGATGAGAGGTGGAGCCTAGGTGGAGGAGGATAAGAGAATGGGTCTTGTCCCTTTTGTCCTCCACTTTTTCTCTTGACTTTGCTAGGATCTCTGGCTTGATGCTAAATTAGTAATACAAGATGTGTTTTTAAAAAATAATAAAAGGATTTGCAAAACAAGGCATTTTCTGGCCTGTCCGAAATGTGTGGGTTCCAACTGCCATCTGCTCTGCCACCTCTTAGAAGGAGCGGTCACCGTGTCATTCATAGTCACGTGTCTTGTGTTCAAATGCCCCCCACTAATCCCCAGGACATGGAAACTTCAAACCATGAGGAGGGCAGAACGGGGGAGGGGAGCACCAGAAATGTTCCCAGCTAATCAGGGCTCCTCGCTCCCTGCACAGGGTTTCTAATTTTACTTGACATTTGAGGACATTTTAACAAGATTCTGTTTTGAGCCCACCAAGTTGCTTTTCCCATCTTTTCACTCTGCCCTAATATAGCATGGAACGCTGCTGGATGTCATTCCCTTGTTTCCTGTTATTTCCCCTGTTCTTTCTTTGTCCCTCTCCTCTTTCCCCTCTCTCTCATTTGTCCCTGTTGCTTTCTCACTTTTGCTTATGCCCCTCCCTTTCTTCTCCCATTTTTAAAATGCATGGACATCTTAGTTTTTTGAGCATGTTTTGATCTGCAGGCTAAGGTGGTTTAAAACTCTTAAGAGGCTTAATTACTTTATCTTGGGTTTCTGGGATGGGAACAGAACCCACAGTCCATTTCAGTCTATCCTGGAGGAGGAAAAGGAACCTTGGCAACTGGAAGGTGAAGGCAGAGTGTCCTCACTTTCCTTCTGACCCAGAGCAGGGATGGAGAGGCCCTGAAGCCACTGGCCCAATGGGTCTCGGCCTCTGGGAGGCAGGAAGGACTGAGCATGTGCCCTTTCGCCCCCCGCCTCCCCTCCCTCCTGCCATCTTGCTGAGTCCACACCCCACGCACTGAGGGGCATCATCAGGCAGCTCTGGGGCACAAACCCAAGGAGGGACTCAGTGCACTCACTTCCTTTCAAAGGTCACTGACATCTGACAGTGGTGGCCTTCAACTGGGCAGCATCTTGGTTGCTTTCCCATGACCGGAAGCCAGCCGGTACTCACACACTTGTTTTTAGACAGTGTTATCGGCCGCGGTTCGGACTGTATTCTTAGGTCAGCACATCCCCTGTATCTGCATTATTTTTAATAGCATGAGTGGGGTTGATTGCCAGGATCACCTGTCCTACCACATACGATCCCATCAAACTGGGATGAATACTAGGGGGAAGCTGTGAGGTCACACACTCAGTGTCTTGAACTGACTTCGCCCACCTCAGGTGGATAAGCACAAGAGGCTCTGAAATTATCAATCCTATTTCTTATGTAAACAGGAAATGGAGAGGGGAGACTCTGGTTTTGGCGCAGGGCAAAATTAGTCTTTCTGGTTTAAACACTACTCCTGATAACCCCCCCACCCCCACCCCCGATTCAAGAAAGTCCATGCTGCGACTCCCTGGCACGTCTTCTTGGTTGTCACTTCCTTGTGACGGGCTGAACCCTTACTCATTGGCCCTGGCATACGGACCACGGCGAGTTGCCCCTCCATCCCCATTCTCACCATCTCTCCTTCTAGCCTTCTCACTATGGGGTGGGGGAGGGGAAGACCCCAAATCCTAAAAAAAAAAAAGTTTGAATCATAATTTAATCCACAACCTGCAGGCCATACAACCAGTTATTCTTGTTCCTTTGGATCATTTTCTGTTTTTCTTATTCTTCCCCCTCCCCCACCTTTGTTTATCCTCTTCTACCTGTTTTTTGGTGGTTTTATTTTTTTTGTTATTTTTGTTTTGTTTTTTAGTTTATTTGGTTTTCTTTTCGTTTCCCTCTCCCCCCCGTCCACGCCCCCCTTCACAACTGATTCTGACCTCTCTTGATTTGGTGTGGTTCTTAACAGACAAGCCCAAAAAGTTCTCTGGGCGCCAGCAGCCTCTGGTGGTGGTGGTGGTTGGTGGTGGTGATGGTGGTGGTGGGATAAAACCTTTTCAGCCTCTTGCTCGCGCTGCCTTTAAGCTCTGTGGGCTCAACAGTCAGCATTTTGAGTTTCAGATGGATATGAGGCGCCTGGGGAGGGAGCTCTGTCTGTCTCTTTTACACACATGTACACACACACACACCCATTGAGGGGTGGGGGCAGTAGTGGTGGAAATGGAGGGGAATGGTTACCACGGGAAATGAAGGGATGTCTAAGCCAAAAAAGAAACGAACAAGCTCTTGAGCGCCTCTCAGCGTGGACGCAGCCGCTGTCTGTCACGGCCCACAGGTGGCGCCCTTGAGCCTGCTCGCTTGTATTTGGTCAGTGGGAAGGCGGGTGTTTAGCGGGGCAGGGGAAGCAGGTAGGTAGGGAGCTGTGCGGTCTGACACTTCATTTGCCAGAGCGGGCATATAGCTCAGTGAGCCGGGCACCCCAGCGTGGCGTTAAACGTCCCCTGGCCGCTGGGCGATGTCTCCCCGGGGGCACCGTTAGGTGGCGGTCCTCTTGGCTCTGAGCAGTAGATAACTCTCTCCCTTGGCATCTTTGCCCTTTATTCACAGATAACTCTCTCCCCTCCCTCCCCTGTTTCTAGGAGAAAAAAAAAGTGCGTTCGCTACATACAAGGTGAAGGCAGCTGCCTCAGTCCACCCTCTTCAGATGGAAGCTTACTAGACTCGCCTCCTTCCTCCCCCAACCTGCTAGGCTCCCCCCCCCAGGACGCCAAGTCACAGACTGAGCAGACCCAGCCTCTCTCGCTGTCCCTGAAGCCCGACCCCCTGGCCCACCTGTCCATGATGCCTCCGCCGCCCGCCCTCCTGCTTGCCGAGGCCGCCCACGGCAAGGCCCCCGCCCTCTGTGCCAACGGGGCCCTGGACCTGCCTCCCGCCGCTCTGCAGCCGCCTGCCATCCCCCCCGCATCTCTGGCACAGCCGTCGACATCTTCCTTACATTCCCACGGCGCTCTGGCCGGGACCCAGCCCCAGCCACTGTCCCTCGTCACCAAGTCTTTAGAATAGCTTTACCC
>NW_011495018.1:17783175-17812954 GCF_000754665.1 Bison bison bison | reverse complement strand
GGCTACATTAGTTAATGTTTATCGAGTTCATTGGTCAATATTTGACCCATTCTTATTTCAATTTCTCCTTTTAAATATGTAGATGAGAGAAGAACCTCATGATTCTACCAAAATTTTTATCAACAGCTGTTTAAAGTCTTTGTAGCGTTTAAAATATATATATATATACATAACTGTTATGTAGTTCGGATAGCTTAGTTTTAAAAGACTGATTAAAAAACAAAAAGAAAAAAAAAAGAAGCAATTTTGAAGCAGCCCTCCAAAAGGAGTTGGTTCTGTATTATTTGTATTAAATACGAGCTTGCGAACCAATCATTTTACATCTGGTTTTTAAACCATAAGGGCACAAGGAATGCAGTGCCATTTACTTTTTTTTTTTTTTTTTCTGTGTGAAACAACTTTTATTGTGATGTTACTTGTTATTGTTTAAATGTACAGAAACAAAGGGTTAAAATGTGTTAATATACCTTGTTCCATGGTGTTGTTCTTTTGGGGGGAGGGGGTTGCTATTCAACAATTAATGGAATCACATTGCTGTTGGACCAGTAGTATTTATTGCTTTAGAGATTGCTCGTCGAACCTGTACGTTGTCCCTTTTAAAATATGTTTTCCTTTTTCTTGAAACTGTATAAAGTTTTTTTCCCCTTAGCATAAGCATCTTATATATAACAACTCATTTGTACAAGGTTTTTAAGTTTATATATAAAATGTGTATATATATATTTTTTGTTTCCCTTTTGGACTTTTTTTTTTTTTTTTTTGCCGTATGAAACCCAGATACCGCCAAATGGACATTAATAGTTGCATTAAAGGATCAGTAGCATTAACGAAAGTTGCTTTAAAAGCCATTATGTAAAACAAGACTTGAACATTAGTGAGGGAATCTTAGAACGCTGTACCAGCAGCAGTGGGAATTGTCCCGTTTCCCCTGTGAACTCACAGGCAAGCACCCTGCACCCTGAGGACATGGACTGACCGTGTGCAAAACTTTTTATGTGCCAAAATTCTCAGTGACTTTAGCTTTCTCCCTCTTTTTGATGCTGTAATTTTCGTTCATCATGTTTTGCTGTGATGTTACATAGGTAGATTTGTATGTAGTTTTAATGTCACCTATAACAAGACGTGTTTGGTAGCAGATTGTCCAGAAAGCATTTTAAATGAAGAGGTATAAACCCTTAAGGGCCAAAAATTCTGTATATTAGATTACTCTTAAAGGAAAAACCAGCTGCCGCTTTTATGTACCTGTATGACATACAAGTAGGTAGCACACTTTAAAAATAAAAAAAAAACCTAGGCATGTTGATGTTACAAAATGCTGTATAAAGCTAAAACCTGTTCATTCAGTGCCATTGTAGTTGACATGAAGCGATTGTAAAACTGTCTCCGGTTTTTCTCTGGTTTATTAAAATGCTAACTATAACATTTTTTTGTGAATACTTTGAATGTTTCCTAACAATTGTGATGTTACTGTTCCGTTTTATGCTCTTATTCCAATTTCATTTTTAATGGTTTGGAAGCCATTTTTGTAATGAATAAATGTTCATGCTGTACAGTATCTGTAGCATGCCATTCTGGATTAATAAAAGCAACTTAGTATGTGCAGATAAAGGCTGGTCACTTGTTTCTATAATTTGGGTTTTATCTCTGGGGAAACTAGATCTGCCTTCAGCAAGAGAAATGTGTTCCCAAGGTGGAACTTGAGACCCTGTGGTTGGTGTGGGTGATGGGTGGTGACGTGGATACCAGAAAGGGTCCCTGAACTCTCTTTATTTTCCCATCTCATTCTTAATGCCTGTTTGGCATAGTTTGTGTACCTGGTTAGTTCATTTCTGAAAGCAAAAGTCACTCTTAGGGCTATATGACTGTCACTCTGATACATCTGAGTTGGCCCTCTGAGTATCAAGCAGAAATGATTTAATTCTTATTAATGAAACTTAGTTCACCAGGAGGGAATTTAAGAAAG
Organism: Bison bison bison; assembly: GCF_000754665.1. Classification (NCBI taxonomy): domain Eukaryota; kingdom Metazoa; phylum Chordata; class Mammalia; order Artiodactyla; family Bovidae; genus Bison; species Bison bison. The sequence continues at coordinate 17,810,991 of NW_011495018.1, read as the reverse complement.
CACATCATTACCATTTAAGGATCATTGATGTGAAAGTGTCCTTATTTCTTTGTAAGAATCACATGCAGGAAGGAGGGTTCAGGATGGGGAACACATGTATACCTGTGGCGGATTCATGTTGATATATGGCAAAACCAATACAATATTGTAAAGTTAAAAAATAAAATAAAAAAGAATCACATGCAAGGAGAGATGCCAGCGTGAGCGATTGTTAAGCAAGAAGGCTTTTAGAAAACGGATCAAGGTACTTCTGTTACAAGTTTGCAGGGAGGACTCTTGCTATCCCTGAGACTCAAGTTCAGGACTCCACCCTGGCCAGCATGCAAGTTCACCGTCATCACCAACAAGGGCCACAGTAAAGATCTTCCCAAGGTTTCCACTGCGTTCATTCCTCATGCTGGCTGGGATCAATGGTTGGATAGATGGGTGCATATGTAGCTCCACTTGTCTGGATAACCTCACCTTCAAAGGACGTGATTTCACTGGACACAGAAGCAGTCTGTGTCACCGCCCTGTTACTTCCAATTACACAGTATCGTCATCAAGGACTTTAAAGCTCCTTGGAAGCTCTGCTTTGCTCAGGTTGGTTTTTGTTCTGTAAAATCTTGGTATTTTTGTCTTCAGTTGTTTTGCATATCCAGGAAAAAGTGATTCTGGTTGTCCTTCCCTATTTTATTTTGCACACTGGGGCCAGGGTAACCTTTGAAAACATTTGTGTTATTTGACAGTATCTTTTTTTTGTGGCAGTGTGCCAAGCCACTGATGAGCATTTTCTCATTTCTTCCTAACACTACCGCTTGAGGTAGATTTTATCCTCTACTTCCACCCTCTGCTTTATTTTCTAAAACTGGGTTTAGGAACTCAAGAGTGTGTGTCTTGTTCAAGACCACACAGCCTATAGGGTGGTGGAGCTGGGATTTAAGTTTAGCCCTGACTCCAAACCCATGCTCTTAATACTAAGATATATTTCCTTGCATAATGAAGATGGTCCTTCTCCCAAACAGAGTGATGGGATTGGAGACTTCCTTGTTTGCCCCATCCCTTCCTTCCCAGCACATACTCAGTTTCCCGTAAATGTATTTTTGCTCTTCTGCTTTCAAAGATGTGGTTGCTCTCTGCCTGGAAGGTCTGCTCTGCTCCTGCAGCCTCGCTGCTCCTCATCCTTCAGTTCCCCTCGTAGATGATGGTGATGATGTCTCTCTTCTGTGTGACCTTTCAGCTTCCTGTTTTTCTCTCCCATTAATGCTCTCACCCACCATCGTGCCCACTGGACATGGCTGAGTTAGGCCAGTAATAGCACCACTGAGTTTCATGGACATTTTGGGCTGGATAACTCTCTGTGGTAGGGGACTGTCCTATGCCTTGTAGGGTGTTCGCACCCATGGCCTCTACCCAGTAGATGTCAGAAGCACCCCACTCCCCGGCAGTCATGACAATCAGAACTGTCCTCCGACATTGCCAAATGCCTCCTCGGGATCAAAAATCACACCCAGTTGAGACCCATTGCTCTAGAGAGTCCCTCAGGAGGACAGGAGCTTTGCTGCTCACTGCTCTATACTAGGGTTCTGTTTGAGCACCTGGCACATAGATGGTGTTCCATTCATGTTTGTTGGGGGAAAGAATAAATGAAGTTGGCCAACTCCACACCTGTATTGCAGGAAGCAAGAAAATGGAAGCTTTCCATAATGCTTCCAAATGTGTTCCTAGAACTTTCAAGTTCTCAGTTACTTCCTTAATCCTTTCAGCTTTGCTGGAATATAACCCATTGCCCTTGTTATAAAGGCTGAAAAATGCCAGGTGGAGGTAGGGGTTGATCCTCCATCATCAGCCCAGCCTGGGTACAGATCTCTTCCTAAAATTCAAACTACAGATCACCCAGCTATGTGCTTCCTGACCTATAACACTTGAGCTTTGAGGATCTTCTCTCTACCCCAATGTAGAAGTTCCTTTCCCTCCAAGCTTGTCAAATGCCCAGCCAAGTCCTTGCCCTTCATCTCTTCTCTTGACATCAGTTTGGTTTCTTCCTACCTATGGAGTTTACTTGCAAATTGAACATCTTCCCATTTCATCCATGGGAAGAATCTGTGGCTTTTTGTTACTAAGAGACCCTAAGACAACATCTAGGAGCCCGTGACTCAGTCACTGAGCCATAGGCTTCCTGACCTCTACTGGGACCTGGCCAAGGAAGTTTGTGTAGTTGTTGTTCAGTCGCCAAGTCATGTCCAGCTCTTTGCAACCCCACGGACTGTGGCATACCAGGCCTCCCTGTACCTCACCTCTCTCGGAGTTTGCCCAAGTTCATGTCCATTGAATCAGTGATGCCATCCAACCATCTCATCCTCTGTTGCCCTCTTCTTCTGCCCTTGATCTTTCCCAGCATCAGGGTCTTTTCCAATGAGTTGGCTCTTTGCATCAGATGGCCAAAGTATTGGAGCTTCAGCTTCAGCATTAGTCCTTCCAGTGAGTATTCAGGGTTGATTTCCTTTAGGATTGACAGGTTTGATCTCCTTGCTTTCCAAGGGACTCTCAAGAGTCTTCTCCTGCACCGCAGTTTGAAAGCATCAATTCTTTGGCACTCTGCCTTCTTTATGGTTCACTTCACATCCGTACATGACAACTGGGAAAACTATAGTCTTGACTATATGGACATCTGTTGGCAAAGTGATGTTTTTGCTTTTTAATACAATGTTTAGTTTTGTTTTAGGTTTCCTGCCAAGAAGCAGTGGTCCTCTAGTTTCATGGCTGCAGTCATCATCCACAGTGATTTTAGAGTCCAGGAAGAGGAAATGTGTCACTGCTTCAACCTTTTCCCCATCTATTTGCCATGGAATGATGGGACTGGATGCCATGATCTTAGTTTTTTAAATGTTGAGTTTCAAGCCAGATTTTTCACTCTCTTCTTTCACTGCTTTCAAGAGGCTCTTTTGTTCCTCTTTGCTTTCTGCCTTTAGAGTGGTATCATCTTCATGTCTGAGGCTGTTGGTCTTTCTCCCCATAGTGGTAGTGTGTATTAGTCACCCGTGGCTGCTTTAACAAATGAACACACACTTGGTGGCCTAGCTCTCACAGCTCTGGGGCCAGAAGTCGAAGCCAGTGTGTGCTTCCTCCAGATGTTCTGGTGGCTGCCAACAGTCCTGGGTGTTCCCTGTCTTGTAGCCACATCACTCAGATCTCTGCCTCTACCTTCTCATCACAGCTTCCTCTGCATCTGTCCTGAAAGTTCCCCTGCCTCTGTCTTATAAGGATACCTGGGATTATGTTTGTGCTCCCTGGATGATCCTGGATAAGCCACTTCTCTCTAGGTCCTTAACTCAATCATATCTTCTGCCATATAAAGTAATAAAGGTTCTAGAATTAGGATAGGGACATATACTTTAAGGGGCTACCCTTCAGCCCACAACAGAGGCATTTGCCAATTCTGGGACAATTGGCAGGGTTTTAGAACAGAATCCTCCAGAATGAGTAGTTGTTCCACTGTTGGTGGTGGTTTTGGACAATCCCATGCCAAGAGGGATTATTATAGTAAATGTGTTTCCATTTCAGATAATGGAAAATTCACTTTTTATTCTGATGATGTAGATGCATAGAGGGTCAGAGCCTTTTGTCTGGATCCAGGATTTGAAGAGGGGAAGCATGTGGGAGCAGTGGCATGAACCTGAGCTTGGAGTATCCTCCATCTGACTCTCTCACCGTGTGGCCTTGGGCAATGCCTCCATCTCTCTGAGCCTCTGTGTCTTCATCTAACACCTGGTGACAGTATGTCATTTTGTCAATATGACAAGTGTCATTTTGACAGATCCTGATGAGAGCTGGAATGCAGAGTGCCTGGAATAATAAATCATAGTGTTTATTATTATCACAAAAGCAGAAGGCTGGTCATAATTATTTGTTTTCCTTATTTCTCCTTGGGATTCCACTAATCTGAATCTTTAAACCCAGGTTGCTGCTGCTGCTAAGTCACTTCAGTCGTGTCCGACTCTGTGTGACCCCATAGACGGTGGCCCACCAGGCTCCCCCGTCCCTGGGATTCTCCAGGCAAGAACACTGGAGTGGGTTGCCATTTCCTTCTCCAATGCATGAAAGTGAAAAGTGAAAGTGAAGTCGCTCAGTCGTGTCCAACTCTTAGCGACCGCATGGACTGCAGCCTACCAGGCTCCTCCATCCATGGGATTTTCCAGGCAAGAGTACTGGAGTGGGTTGCCATTAGAGAATTACAGACATCTGGATGCGGAAAATGAAAGTCAAAATCAAAGTCACTCAGTCGTGTCCAACTCTTTGTGACCCCATGGACTAGTCCATGGAGTTCCCCAGGCCAGAATACTGGAGTGGGTAGCCTTTCTGTTCTCCAGGGGATCTTCCCAACTGAGAAATCAAACCCAGGTCTCCCACATTGCAGGTGGACTGTTTACCAGCTGAGCCACCAGGGAAGCCCCTGGATGTGGAAGACCCGTCCTTATTGTAGTCAAGGGACCATAGGCCTGGGATACTGTGACTGTCCACGGTCATTCACTTTACCTGGAACTTCACGGTCCAAGGAATAATACTACCTTTTGGAGAGCCATAGCTCTGGCTGACATGCTTCTTGTGACATGGACGTATGTTTTTAATTAAAGCCTTTTGGAAAGAAACTAAAGAATAGCCTAAAGGTCTTGTGCGTCAAGGCAAGTGCTAGAAACCGAAGCTTGGAATCACTAATAAACAAAGCTAGAGGTCTGATGCTCTAGAGGGCTCCCCTCTGGGGTTGGCGTCATCATCTCCCATTTCAGATCAGGTCCCGCATTCCCTGGTGTGTGGTGATGGCAGAGGCCGGCATGAACCCTGGTGTGGGTCTGATGGCCAACTTTGGTGAACTCTGAGTCTGGGTTTTTTAAAGCTAGAATTTTGTGAGTGCACTTAATGGGAGCTGTAAGCACACTGATTCATTGATTCACTCATTCATTCATTTAACAACTATTTCTTGAGCACCAATTTGAACCAAGCACTGAGAAATCTGTATGTGGGTCAAGAAGCAACAGTTAGAACTGGACATGAAACAACAGATGGGTTCCAAATCAGGAAAAAAAGCACGTCAAAGCTGTATATTGTCACCCTGCTTATTTAACTTATATACAGAGTACATTATGAGAAATGCCAGGCTGGATGAAGCACAAGCTGGAATCAAGATTGCCAGGAGAAATATCAGTAACCTCAGATACGCAGATGACACCACCCTTATGGCAGAAAGTGAAGAACTAAAGAGTCTCTTGATGAAAGTGAAAGAGGAGAGTGAAAAAGCTGGCTTAAAATTCAACATTCAAGAAACGAAGATCATGGCATCCGGTCCCATCACTTCATGGCAAATAGATGGGGAAACAGTGGAAACAGTGACAGACTTTATTTTGGGTGGGCTCCAAAATCACTGCAGATGGTGACTGCAGACATGAAATTAAAAGATACTTGTTCCTCGGAAGAAAAGCTATGACCAACCTAGACAGTATATTAAAAAACAGAGACATTACTTTGCCAACAAAAGTCTGTCTAGTCAAAACTATGGTTTTTCCAGTAGTCGTATATGGATGTGAGAGTTCGAATATAAAGAAAGCTGAGTGCCGAAGAATTGATGCTTTTGAACTGGGGTGTTGGAGAAGACTCATGAGAGTCCCTTGGACAGCAAGGAGATCCAACCAGTCCATCCTAAAGGAAATCAGTCCTGATTATTCACTGGAAGGACTGATGCTGAAGCTGAAACTCCAATACTTTGGCCACCTGATGCAAAGAACTGACTCATTTGAAAAGACCCTGATGCTGGGAAAGATTGAAGGCTGGAGGAGAAGGGGATGCCAGAGGATGAGATGACTGGATGGCGTCACCAACTCAATGGACCTGAGTTTGAGTAAGCTCCAGAAGTTGATGATGGACAGGGAAGCCTGGAGTGCTGCAGTCCATGGGGTCGCAAAGAGTCGGACATGACTGAGCGACTGAACTGAACTGAACTGAACTGGCACAGTGGTCTGGGTAAAGTCAGCTTGGTCTCTGGTTTTCCCTCTGAGCTCAATCCTGCAGTATCTAAATAGGACACAGTCTTTAAGAAAAGGGGCCATCAACATTCCTGAAGCCTGGACAAGCCACTCACCTGGAAAGTGGCTTCATAGAAGGATAATGACCAGAGGATGTGCTAAAAACTCTACCCGTGTTTCTCATTTAATCCTCATGGGAATAGAGACTCCTTTTATGTTCATTTTACAAGTGTAGAAATTTTGAGACTTAGCAAGGCTAAGTTGCTTACTCAAAGACACATATCTGGATCTTCTTACCTTAATTGCATCTTTAAAGGCCATATCTTCAAATACAGTCACATTCTGAGGTACAAGGGATTAGGAGTTCAACATATGAATTTGATGGGGGATACAATTTAGTCCAGGTGGCTCAGTGGTAAAGAATCTGCCTTCCGATGCAGGAGATGCAGGAGACATGGGTTTGATGCTGGGTTGGAAAGATTCCCCTGGAGGAGGAAATGGCACTCTACTCCACTATTCTTTCTGGTATGATCCCATGGACAGAGGAGCCTGGCAGGTTATAGTTCTTGGGGTTGCAAAGAGTTGGATGCACACTCAGGCACACACACAATTTAGCCCATAACAAAAGTTTTTTTCTTTAAAATTTATTTTAATTGGAGGCTAATTACTTTACAATATTGTGGTGGTTTTTGCCATGCATTCACATGAATCAGCCATGGGTGTACATGTGTTCCCCACTCTGACCCTCCATCCCACCTCCCTCCCCATCCCATCCCTCTGGGTCATCCCAGTGCACTAGCCCTGAGCACCCTGTCTCATGCATCGAACCTGGACTGGCGATCTATTTCACATATGGTAATATACATGTTTCAATGCCTTTCTCTCAAATCATCCCGCCCTTGCCTTCTCCCAGAGTCCAAAAGTCTGTTCTGTCTCTTTTGCAGTCTCGCATATAGGGTCATCATTACCATCTTTCTAAATTCCATATATACGCGTTAATATACTGTATTGGTGTTTTTCTTTCTGACTTACTTTGTGTAATAGGCTCCAGTTTCATCTACCTCATTAGAACTGATTCAAATGCATTCTTTTTAATAGCTGAGTAAAGGTCCATCTAGTCAAGGCTATGGTTTTTCCAGTGGTCATGTATGGATGTGAGAGTTGGACTATAAAGAAAGCTGAGCGCCAAAGAATTGATGCTTTTGAACTGTGGTGTTGGAGAAGACTCTTGAGAGTCCCTTGGACTGCAAGGAGATCCAACCAGTCCATCCTAAAGGAGATCAGTCCTGGGTGTTCATTGGAAGGACTGATGTTGAAGCTGAAACTCCAATACTTTGGCCACCTCATGCGAAGAGCTGACTCATTTGAAAAGACCCTGATGCTGGGAAAGATTGAGGGCAGGAAGAGAAGGGGACGACAGAGGATGAGATGGTCCTCGATGGAAATGGATTTGGGTGGACTCTGGGAGTTGGGAGGCCTGGCGTGCTGCAGTTCATGGGGTTACAAAGAGTTGGACACAACTGAGCGACTGAACTGAACTGAACTGAATATTTCATCATGAATATGTACCACAGCTTTCTTAACCATTCGTCTGCTGATGGCCATCTAGGTTGCTTCCATGTCCTAGCTATTATAAACGGTGCTACAATGAACATTGGGGTACACGTGTCTCTTTCATTTCTGGTTTCCTCAGTGTGTATGCCCAGCAGTGGGATTGTTGGGTCATGTGGCAGTTCTATTTCCAGTTTTTTAAGGAATCTCCACACTGTTCTCCATAGCGGCTGTACTAGTTTGCATTCCCACCAACAGTGTAAGAGGGTTCCTTTGTCTCCGCACCCTCTCCAGCATTTATTGTTTGTATTTTTGATAGCAGCCATTCTGACCAGCGTGGGATGGTACCTCATTGTGGTTTTGATTTGCATTTCTTTGATAATGAGTGATGTTGAGCATCTTTTCATGTGTTTGTTAGCCATCTGTATGTCTTCTTTGGAGAAATGTCTGTTTAGTTCTTTGGCCCATTTTTTGATTGGGTTGTTTATTTTTCTGGAATTGAGCTGCAGGTGTTGTAGCCCATAACAAAAGTTTTTATAGTTTTATGTATAGAGATTTTGCATGTCTTTCATCCAACTTATCCCCAAATATTTCATGTTTTTTGAAATGATCATAAGTGGTATTTAAAAAATTTTATGTTCTATTTGATTGATGCTAGTATATCAAATTATACTTGATTTTTTTATATTAACCTTTCATCCAATAGCCTTGCTAAATTCACGTATGGATTCTTATAGGTTAGCTACAGCTTTTTTGGATGTTTCTATCCACACCATTGTATTATCTGCAAATACTGATAATGTTATTTCTTCTCTTCCAATCTTTATACGCCCTCTTCTGCTTTTTTGTTTTTTTCTTTATTACACTGGCAAGGGCCTCCAATAGAACGTTGAATAGAAGTGCTGATATTGGACTTCCTTGTCTTTTTTCTGAACTCAGGGGAAAGCATTCACTATTTTACCATATGTATAAAAGCTGTCTTAAAACTCAACATTCAAAAAACAAAGATCATGGCATACGGTCCCATCACTTCATGCAAATAGATGGGGAAACAATGGAAACAGTGACAGACTTTATTTTCTTGGGCTCCAAAATCACTGCAGAGACAATGCAGCCACGAAATGCAAAGACCCTTGATCCTTGGAAGAAAAGCTGTGATAAACCTAGACAGTGTATTAAAAAGCAGAGGCGTTACTTTGCTGACAAAGGTCCATATAGTCAAAGCTATGGTTTTTCCAGTAGTCATGTATGGATGTGAGAATTGGACCATAAAGAAGGCTGAACGACAATGAATTGATGCTTTTGAATTGTGGTGTTGGAGAAGACTCCTGAGAGTCCCTTGGACAGCAAGGAGATCAAACCAGTTAATCCTAAAGGAATTAATCCTGAATATTCATTAGAAGGATTGATGCTGAAGCTGAAGCTCCAATACTTTGGCCACCTAATGTGAAGAGCCAACTCATTACAAAAGACAGTGATGCTGGGAAAGATTGAAGGCAGGATGAGAAGAAGGGGACAACAGAGGACCAGATGGTTGGATGGCATCACCAACTCAATGCACATGAGTTGGAGCAAACTCTGGGAGATAATGAAGGACAGGGAAGTCTGGCGTGGTGCAGTCCATGGGGTCACAAAGAGTCAGACACGATTGAGCGACTGAACGACAATAATGTGTGTTGTCGGCTGCTTTTGTAGATTGTTGTTTAATTGCTAAGTTGGGTCTGACTCTTTGTGACCCCTGGTACTGCAGCACGCCAGGCTTCCCTGTCCATGGGATTTCCCAGGCAAGAATACTGGAGTGGGTTACCACTTCCTTCTCCAGGAGATCTTCCCAATCCAGGGATCAAACCCATGTCTCCCGCATTGGCAGGCAGATTCTTTACCACTGAACCATCAGGGAAGCCCTCTTTTGTAGATACGTGCTTTTTTAAGTCTTAGTTTGTTGAGAACATTTATCATAAACTCAAAGGGTAAAAAGGCAAGGCACAGGTAGATAATATTTGTAACACATTTATCTCATGAAGGACTGATATCTAGGAGAATAAAAAAGTTCCTAAAAATCAAAAGGAGAGATAGCTTAATCAACTGAAAGTGGGCAAAACCTAAAACCAAACCAAACCAAACAAAAATGAGACCACGTGATTCACAAAAAAAGAGAGGATATTCCAATAGCATAAGTTTACCTTTAGTAGATGATCATAGCAGCTTTATTCATAATGACCATAAACTGGACTCATACACACTGTCCATCAATAATAGTTTGGACAAATTGTGGTTTTCATACAATGGGTAGTTCTCATCCAGTGTGCTCACAATCCCTCTGGACTCTTCCCATAGACGATACACACTCCATTCCACTGAAATGCTGGAGGTGATGTTGGGCAGGTGAGGGGGACAGAAGTCCTCTCGGTGGTTTGTCTTGCCTGGAGCAGGAATAAAAGACTGCAGCTATGATCACCATGTGGTCTGCAGCCTAGGGCCTGGTAGGCGAGCGACCACAGCCAGAAGTCATGAAACAAACCTTTTGAAAAAAAATGTAATGCCCCCTGTTCACTCAGTTTATGGAATTATGAAGAATTCGGGTTAAGCAATGTTAACTTCCTCTGGATTCTAAAGGTAGCAGTGGTTACTACTTAAAACAAGCTAAGTACTGCCCACCTCTCACCCATATCCTTGGTAGCTTTATGAGACCAAGGGTGGAAGGAAATTCACAGTGAAAAAATGTGGATGGAGTGGGGCTACTGGAATGGCCCCTAAGGATAAATACTAAACTTACACATTAAATTCCTATTAATAACTTTGCAGATAATATCCTGCTAGAAACCACTCTGGTTCTGTATTTGCTTTTCAGGGTGCAAGGGTTGGAGGGGAGGGTGGAAATGGGAAATCATGGGTTTGTTATGAAATTAGAGCCTACCATTGGCATCAAGGTGTGGAGGGGGGCTCCTGTTTAGACCCCCACCTCCACCCAGGATATCAGAATTCCCAGAAGGGAGCTGAGGAAACATGTAAGTTGTATCCTTCTGGATAGGAGTTCCAGGAGGGCCTTGTAAGGCCAAGAACAGCTGCTCTAAACAGAGTCAGACTGCTTCATCTCCAAGAGCTGGAAAGAGGGACCAGAGGAAACTGTAGCCCGGAGAAGGGGCCCCAAGTGTGTCTTGCCTGAAACCACACAGCTGGGTGCTGGCAGGTTCTAGGCTAGATGCCAGGATTCCTTGCAATCTAGACCAGGGATCTCTCCAGTAACGACCCCAGCCTTGAATCCTCTACTGACTGGCTTTGAGGATGGGGGATTTGCATCCTGCTGCCAGCTCTGAGACTCACTCCCAGTCTTGGGTCAGTGTCCAGGTTTGCAGACACCAATGCAATGGAGGACTGGCATGTGCAGCTTATAGGAATTCAGGAGCCACCTGTTAGCGGGCACCTCTGTCGTGCCAGGCACCATACTAGGCTTCTGGGCATCTGGCACAGCACACATGATTTTATTTGTTCTTCACCCAAATACTACAATGAGAATCTTCCTGTTTCCACGGTCATGAGAAGGAGCTCAGCAACACATTCAGCATCAGTCAGCGGAAAAGTGTTGGAGCTGGGTTTAATGCTGATTCTCTTCGGTTACCTTGCACATGAGAATCTTAAAAGAGAAACCGAGTCCCGACACCTCTCCAAGGTTTAGGAAAAGCTGTTAGGGACGAGGCTGGACTGGGACATCTGTCCACTTGGGAGAAACAGGGCTGCCCTGTGGGGAACCCTATGTCCCGTGGCTGCTCTGCCCTAGGGTTAGGGTGCTGTGTTGTGGGAGGGTACTAAGTGGCCCTGGCTCCAGGGCTAAGAGGGCGTCTCCTTCTCTTGGTTCCGGGAGCCGTGACTTCACTGCGTGCTACCAGCTGTGGTGAGCAGTAGGGAGAGTCCAGTCCAGTCCTGAGTGCAACCCCCAGATGGTTGATCCCGGAGGCCAGGTGCACGATGGATGTCTGTAGTTACCAGAGCCTGGCATTTGGGGGCTCTTGAATGCAACTCACTAAGGTGATACTGGAAAGTCTCTCGAGTGCCTTGAGGTTGGTTGCTGGGCATCTGAGGAAGAGCGCTCAGCCTTAGGAGCAGACAGTCTGGCCTCTGCAGACATCCTCTGTTCTCCCAGGAAGGGGCTGGGCCACCACACTGCATCCTTCTGCCTGGCCTTCCCCTCCGCCCCTCCTCCACCTTATATAATGGCACATTATACAACATTGCAAAGCAGGTGGTATTTTTAAAGACAGCAAGTGAGCATTTTTTTGGCCTAAATTTGGGAATGAAACAGATGGATTTTTAAGACTCTGAGCTTTTCCTATGAATAGTAACCCTTGTTCTCCTCTGCTTTTAAACACCAGTTTCAAGACCACCTCTAGCAACCAATCAGCACTCTATTTAATTATAACAAAATTCTTAGCTCTGTCTGCTGCTGCTCGGACAAGTGGGGGGCACTGGATCAATTTCTGGAGCCAGGCAGACTTGCCAACAACAATTTTCTTTTTCCCAGAGGGCCTCGGAGGCCGGCAGCAGGTTCCAAGCCCTTCCTCTCCTGCCCGCTCGGCGTGGGCTCCCTGACAGCGAGTTTGAAAAGGGTTACAGAGAGGCAGATAAATGCCCAGCTTGTTGCAGCCTTCCTGACAGCGCCGACCCCCGCGCCAGTGAGCTCATGCCCGCCTCATTACGCGTGGTGCCAGATTTTTTCCATTAACAGGTAATTGAGTAGAAACTAAAATAAGCGAAGTTTGTTCATCCCTTGGATTTTCTTGCCGGGGTTTGAAAGAAAAACACTTTAGCTTCGTTAGTGGAGGAGTGTCCTTGAAAACGTATTTATGTTTTCCAAGTGATTTGTCGCTTGGTAGGTGTAATGAGCCTGTTCCCCTGGCCTCTCCCTTCTTGTTTTTCTTCTTTAAGGGCCATGATGTTCAGAGAATAGGAGCTGGTTTCCTGGGCCCCTGGCTGTCTGACACCCTGTTTTAAGAGTGGATGGTGAAGTATGCTCTGTTCATGGTAGAGAGCTTATTTTTCTCTCTTCTCTCTCCCTATTGCACTCGCATGGTGTGCGTGCACACACACCCTGGAAAATCACCCATAGAAGCCTGTTGATGGATCACACAGTCTTAGCCTGCAACCTACAGGGCCCAGCTGTCAGGTGCCCTCAGGACAACTGGCCCCGCCCCCAGGGGCCCCAGGCTGGCCCCGCCCCCAAGCGTCCCAGGCCAGCCCCGCCCCCGTCTCCGTGCCCTGCGCCTGCGCGCAGGTGCTGCAGGTGGATGGCCTGCCCCTCTGAGGGGCATTCAGAAGCAAAGCGAGGTTCGGTCTCCTTTTCTCTCTTTGCGGCTTTCCTCATGCGTGCCCAGCCCAAGTTCTAATTGCACAATTTGCTATTCCAGGAACAGATGTGTGAGCCCTGAGGTCTCCAGTCTTCCTGTTTCCCATCTTGCTGGGCTCCTATCTCAGCTGGTCTGTTTTCAGCTTCATGAAGAAGATTCCTCACCACTGCCCAGCCCCAAGTTCTCCGTTAGTGTTGGAGCTTCGGATGAGATGTGTGTGTGTGTTTGGTACTTGAAATACAGAGAAAGAGAGTAAGTAGAGGCATGTCCTCCATACTTAGGAGTCTCCATTTTACCTGGAAAGCACCAGAGAATCATGGCTTTATTTACCATCATGAACCCTTTGAAATTCTGATCCGTGCTAATAACCATCACCCTACCTCACCCCGGAAATGTATATGTTTGATTACAAACAACAGGCTGCATCTGATTTCAGTAGTTCATGACCCGCCGTGGCCTTCAGGCCATGAATCACCACAGCAGTCAGGTAGGGCCAGTGAATCAATGTCATTAAAGCAATTTTTTTTTTTTCTCTAGGATTGTTCACCCCTCTACACACCTGACATAGAGGTCTTTGTGAAGGAAAGACAGCTCCAGAAACTTGCGACTTTCGGCTTGAAAACTTAGCTTGCAAGCCTTAGTTCATTGGGTATTCTGCCAGTAATAATAATAATAACCACAGCTAACATTTTTACATCACGGCTCTGTGCTAGTGCGGGGTGTCCTTCTTACAGGGATGGTGTTGATTAGGTCCCTGCCCGCCTAGAGCTAACATTCCAGGGGAGGGTGGGGAGACTGACAATCACCGAGTAAGCAAAAGGGCCCCTTGAGATTTCAGTAAGTGCCACAGGGAAGAAACCGATGTCACGATGGGCAAGAGCCCACATGGGCAAGAGCCTCCAGGCATCAAGGGGGCCCCTCAGGGAGGTGCCGTGTCATCTGAGGCTTGAAGGTTGAGAGGTTGTCTAGGCCTGTCTCACTCTTTGGTGCCTGGCTCACCGCATCCCCCAGCTTCCCAAGGCTCTCCTCGCAGCTCCATTTCATAGTTGAGCACACTGAAAGCCCAGAGGGAGCTGCCTGGGCCACGGGAGTGAGGGAACCAGAACCGGAGCTAGGCCTCTCAGAGCCCCAAGCCCGTGTTCTTCCTATTTTTTTAAAAATAGCTTTATTGAAGTATAGTTTCAATACCAGAAAACTCACTCATCTTACAGTACAATTCAGTGACTTTGAGGAAATTTACAGAGTTGTGCAACCGTCACCACAGTTCAAATTTAGAACATTCTCATCACTCCAGAAAGGTCCTTTTTGCTCATTTGCAGTCACACCCTGTTCCCACGCCCAGCCTTGGGCAACTGCTCATCTTCTTTCTCTGTAGGTTTGCCTTTTCTTCCCATTTCCTACGTGTGGAGTCACACATTATATGGTCTTTTGCGTCTGGCTTCTTTCATTTAGCGCAGTGCTTCTCAACCTTTCTTTCATCATCCACACCTTCTCCAAGGGGAAAAATTATATTTAAAATTCTCCCAAAAGACAGAAATTATATACTGAGGAATATGATTTTGTCAGGTTGAATTGAGCTTTGGAAAACCACAAATTATTGTAATAGCTTAGAATTTTTTGCCCCCAACTTTCTCCCTTTTAGGGTTCATATCATTTGGTGGAGAATGTAGGACTTAGTGTAATTTTATTTTATATATATATATATATATATATATAATATTTTTGGCTGTACCACGTGGCATGTGGGACCTTAGTTCCCAACCAGGGATCAAATCCACTTGCCGTGCCTTGGAAGCATGGAGTCTTAACTGCTGGACGCCAGAAAAGTCCCAGCATAATGTTGAGGTCCATCCAGATTGTGCTTTCCCCTTGATTGTTGTGTAGTATTCGATTGTATGGATTTGCTGCATTTTGTTTAGCCACTCACTAATTAATGGGCTTTGGCTATTAAAGTCCTTGCTCTTAAACACCATACTGAAGCCCTCAGCCTGCTCCCCATTTGAGGAAGAGCCCTTGGGCATCTCAGTGCTGCTTTGGGAGGATGAAATCACCCTCGTTCTCTCAGTATTCCCATCCACAGACTGGAGGCAATAATCTTTAGGCCACGGGGTTGTCATGGCAACAATCTACTGCCCACCGCCTAGTAGATGGCAACAGCTCAGTGTACGTCAGTGACCCTGTCCACCCCCTCATCCTTTCCGTGGGGAAAGGTGACCCCTTTGAAATCTCCCCCGCTGTGCTTCTTCCAGCTCCAGCTTCCTTCTGCGTCTCCACAGATTATGTAATGTCTGACATTATTATTTTCTCCTTTTTCTCTGGTGTTATTCAGGTCAAACCCAACATTGTTCTTTAACAGGAATCTCAACTATTTCTTTCCTCCTGGCACTTGTCTCCTGGTCTCAGCGGTTGACACATTTCCAAGGACCAATTGATTTCATCTGCTTCTAAGAAACTAGGCCTCCTGCAGGGCGAGGTGGGGGCAGGTGGGTAGGGTTGTGCATGCGGATGCTGCTGTAAAGTGAGCACTGGACTGCAAGTCCAGAGGCCACGCTTCAGGCCAGCTGGGCTGAGCAGCCCAGGCCCAACCCCAGAGGCATTTGTATAAACTTCTCCTTCTGCAAAAGGTGTTCTCGTTACACAGGCTGGCCTCACAAGATCATAAAGAGCAAATCAGAAACTGACTTTGAAAGTGCCTTGTAGGTGTTGGGGCCACTGGGGGAGAAAAGACTGTGGTATATCCCCACTGTTGTTAGGGGGGGCCTGTTCAGCGATGCTCTCCATTTTGGGGAGAGGGGAGTGTGTGTGCCCAGTGCCGAGGACCTCAGGCTGCTGCCCTTCAAGACCTGAAACAATTCCACGTGGGCCTCAGGCCCCATGTGTCAGGGGAGGAGGGACGTTCTAGGAGTGAGCCTCACCCTACAGAAGTGTTGTTGTTGTTTAATTGCTTAGTCAAGTTTGCCTCTGTGCGACCCCCTGGACTGCAGCACACCAGGCTTCCCTGTCCTTTACCATCTCCTGGAGCTTCCCCAAGTTCATGTCCATTGAATTGGTGATGCTATCCAGCCATCTCATCCTCTGCTGCCCTCTTCTCCTTTTGCCTTCAAGGACTGGGTACCCCTGTAAACTCTTAAGCCTCAGGGGCCAAGGGAATGCCCAGTGTAGGCGTCAGGATAACAGCTATGCCTCCTCCTACTTTGGTTTTCACCCCATTTCTGGCCTCCTTGTCTTCACCCCTACCCCTGTTTCCTGCCTTTTTCCTGTTTCCCATTGACTAGAACTTGGTGGTGGGGAGCCAGCTAGGCTTATATCTTTGGGTCAGAAAGGATAATTCTTGGGAACCAGTTAAGCAGAGTGGTTAAGAAGGAGAACTCGGGTTAGCCTGGCTGGGTGTGAACCCCATCCTGCGGCTTCCTGTATGAGCCTATTGGCCAGGTTAAGGACCTGCTCTGTGCCTGTTTCCTCAGCCGTCAAGTGGAATTAAGACACTGAGCCTGTTTCCGGGAAGCCCAGTGAGATGGAAATGCTTGGGCCAGCGACGGACACGTGGAGTCTGTTCCTTGAACACGGGTTGTCATTACTGCTCCTGTTGCCCTGTGCTGTCTGGGGCAGGAGAGAGAAGGACCCTGACCAAGGGCAGTGTTCTAGGACAAGAAGACCGTGGCCCACATGATATGCTTTTGGAAGGCCGCAAGACTCAAATTTGCACAGTGCCCCCAAGGCCTAGACCCGTGCCATGGAATTGTTCAGGGTGGCCCTGAAGACATTTCAGTCTCCCCAGACCCCTGTTCAAGCGCAGACACCCCAGGGGAGGGCTGATGGCTTCAGCCCTCTCAGCTGAGGCCCAGAGAGGGAGAGGCCTTGGGAGGACACAGGTGGGCTCAAGGGCAGGTGATGTCCCCAGAGCCTGAAACTTGGCCTCTGGCCCCCATTCCTGAGCCCAGCATGCAGATCCACTTTTTTGGCCTTGAATTATCCTGGCTAAAGGCAGACATTGGAAAAGATTATTTATAAAAAGGTCTTGGAACGAGAAATGATTTCTATTTTGCTAATGCGATATTTTTGAGTGAGAAACAGAAAAGAGGGGATGAATGGGTGAGGGCGTGAATGAAGGGCAAGAAACTCAGAAGCTCTTGTAGATTTATACAGTTTGTCTTCAAATCCACCCACCATTCCATCTCTTCTTCCTCTTGTTTCAGAGCGACAGTAACTGAGTCTAGTGACCAAGGAGCTGGGCCAGACCACTTCCCTCCCCAAACCAGGGCACTGATAAATGTTTAACAACTTCAAGAGGAAAAGCCCTGGTTTGTAGCATTTGCCGATTTCTATGGTGTAAATGAAATACTCTACCATGGCCAATTGCTGTCTATCCATGTGACTATATGGAGTTAGATACAGATGCTCAGAAACGTACATTACACAATATTCCTACTATACTTCCCTGGTGGCTCAGATGGTAAAGAATCTGCCTGCAGTGTGGGAGACACGGGTTTGATCCCTGGGTGGGGAAGATCCCCTGGAGAAGGGGATGGTAACCCACTCTAGTATTGTTGCCTGGAGAATCCCACAGACAGAGGAGCCTGGTGGACTACAGTCCATGGGGTCACAAAGAGTCAGATATGACTGAGTTATTAATGCTTTCACTTTCACTTTCATAGGTGTAATAAACGTGCACCATCACAAAAGCATAGATAATAGTAAAATAAGTGATGCTTTGAATGTTTATCACCTTTGCTGTTAATATGATGTATCTGGTTGTAAGTTTACACAACTTAATTTTTAAAAACCGTCTCTTGGCACACAGAGGGATGGGCATGGGAAGTATGCAAGCCAAGGAGAGAAGCCTCAGGAGAAACCAACCCTGCTGACATCTTGACCTTGGACTTCCAGCCTCCAGAACTGTGAAAAAATACATTTGTGGTAAGTGGAAAAATAAAACTGCATGCAGAATTACTGGAAATCAGCTCTCCTAAGCCAGCTAGAGCTGGATTCAGCATATTCCTGCCTTCATCCCCATGGCCATTAGAAGCCAGGGAAACGTTCTTCAGACCAGCTCTGAAACCTTCCCCTGGCTGGTCTCTGAAGCATTCACACTACAGGCCCAGCCAGGATGGCTACCCCGTTACCAGTCCTTAGAGTCCTGAGCAGAATGGGAGGTCACCAGTTTACAAACGTGTCCTCTATCGTGCACCATCTCCTCCAAGCCGAGTTCATCTTGTCTGAGGCCAGACTGCTTCAGAAAGAGGATTCAAAGATACCTAACTTTCTGTCTGTTCAATACTTGAGAAAATTCTAGCAGCCCTCACAAAGGGAGATTCCTATAAAAGGAAGAGTGCTCAGAAGTCCAGAGAAATCAGCGTGGGGAATTCCACTCTCCTTCAGGGATATTGAAGAGACGTTCCAGAGGTCACATCTATTCTCTTGACTTCTTGTCAGGGGAGAGAGGTGCTTGGGGTATCCTCCTCCTGGAACAAGAAGCCAGGCCAGGGCTGAGGCCCCCTGTAGGCATGGGGCCCCTTGCTCCGGGGCCCTGTGCTGGGCCTGGTGAGAGAGAGCTGGCTGGCAGGAAGCTGTTCCTTTCAGAGCACCCCGCCTCCCCAAGCCTCACTCAGGGCTCCCCTGGGCTCTGGCTGCTCCAGGGGCCCCACCGGAGCATTATCAGGGAAGAAAGCCATCCGGGTTGAAAGAGCAGCATCCGCTTTCAGGAGGAGCCGCTCTGCTGCCCAACGCCTGCCTGGCTCCTGGCCCTGGGCCATTGTGGAAGGACAAAGCTGACACACGCAGCAATCCCACGACAGTCTCCCCTCTCAGCCCTTTCTTCTTTATTGTTGTTATTATTACCTTTCAAACACTCCAGCTTCTTGGGCTCGTTATCTCTGGTGAGGCCTTTGGCCAAAGTTCCTGGGGGCCACCTCTTCCCTCCTCTGCACCCCCTCACCCTCACAGGCCCAGCTTCACTGCCGTCTCTTTGACAAAACACATAAAACCAATACTGATCGGTTAACATACATGACATCTTTAAACTTTAATCCCTTTTCCCTCTCTCGACGCGGCGGGCTGGCCTCTGTAGAGGTGCCGCGCATTGTTCCCTGTCAAAGCCTTCTTGAGTGGGGCTCCCACTGAGTCACTTTTGTGTGAGTCAAATCAAGATTATAGGTAGCGGAGAAGAAAAAGCCGAGAAGAGAAGGTTAGCCCCTCATTTTCGACTTTAAGAAAAATCTGCCAGCGGGGGCCAGTCGGAGTGGGTAACGCACATGAAAGCCCCAGTCCAAGCTGGGTCGCGCATGTCACCCAAGGAGTTTTTCAAGGAGAAGCACACAAAACACGCATTGTCGTGATCGCACACAGAGACATAAATTTAGGAACATGTTCGCCCTCCGCCTGAACATAGTTAGCTCTGATAATGAGGAACAATGAGCCCGAACGAAACCTCCCGGACTGAGTTAGAGCTTGACACAGGCTCATTTCCCCTGCAAAAGTGGCCTCTTTCTTCTCCCATCTCTTCTTAGCTCCCTCCTGGGGCCAAATGACCCTCTGGTGCTCTCCACTGTCCTCTCTTACCCATGCTTGGTGGAACAGAGGACAGGTCAGATGGCCAAAAGAAGGACGGCAGACCTCTGTGGCTTGGCTGCATCTCCCAAAGGGGAGAAAAATCCTTTTGGACATCCAGAGTCCCTCTGGGGAAAGCTCCATAGAGGTTACGGCTGACACGTGGACAAAAGATGTAACCAGCAATTCTTACTTTGCAGATGGCAGGGGAAAGTTGAGATGGGAGTGCTTAGGTTCAATTCTGGCTCTAATGGGGTGACAGAGAATGAGATGGTTAGATGGCATCACTGACTCAATGGACATGAGTTTGAGCGAACACGAGATAGTAAAGGACAGGGAAGCCTGGCGTGCTGCAGTCCATGGGGTTGCAAAAAGTCAGAGACAACTTAGCAACTGAACAACTGTTTCATTTAGTTGTGGAATCTAAGTGCCTTATTGTCCTGTTGTATTATATGAGATAGTACCACCTCAAGGCGCAGGAGCAGGATTGATGTTTGTGAAATGTGTAGTGCGTCGTACATACTCAGTAAGTATTCACTATTATTTATCAGCACCAGCAGGATGAATCAGTCCCCTGAGATAAAGCAGTTGAGGCCTTCCCTGGTGGTCCAGTGGTTAAAATTTCGCCTTTCAATGCAGGGAGAAGGGGTTCCATCCCTGGTTGGGGAGCTGAGTTCCTACATGCCTCCAGCCAAAAACTCAAAACATGAAACAGAAGCAAGATTGTAACAAATTCAATAAAAAACAAAAAATAGTTCACATCAGAAAAAAAAAAAAAAAAGAGAGATCTTAAAAAAAAAGAGAAGGCAGTTGAATTACATCACGAAGATCTAAAACTCTTGGTTCTAGGAATCTCTTTTAATCTTCCTATTTCCTCTAGAGGGGTGTGAAGTTGTCCACCTCTTGTGGATAAGGAAGCTGGGGTCTGAAAGGAGTGAATGACATATCCAGGCTGACACAGCAAATAGTGACAGATAAAGGAAGGTGACCAGATCCTTCAAACTGTGGGCGTGCACCTCTGCACAATTCTCAAACATTTCAGAGTTAGTAACCTGTGGAGTAAGACATGGCAGTATTTTCAGATAACTGAAAAACATTTGTAGCAAGAGGGGCTGAAAAAAGTGATCTGTAGATAACCTTTCAGTTAACTTTTTTTTTTTTGAAAGCCAGCTCCCCAGAACCGACCATTCTCTAAGTATCCTGGGGCATCCAGGTCTTTTGATGAAGCAGGCTTGGATCAGATGATCTCCAGTTTAGTGGTGAGAGAGCTGGATTTAAATCTCAACTGTGCCACTTCCTGACTAGTTGCCTTTGGGCAAGTTACTTGATCTCCTTGAACTTCTAATTTTTTTCTCATTAGAAAGAAAAAAATCAAGGTTTAATTTGCATCTAGCAATACTCACCCCTTTGAGTGTGCAGTTCTGCTGGTTTTGATAAACACGTACGCAAGGGTGGAACCACTCCCACAATCAAGATATATAGAGACTGTTTCCAAAACCCTCCTAAGATTCACCCATGCCCCTTTATATCCAGCCCCCTCCACCACCAACCCCCCTAGTCCCTGGCAGCCATTGGTCTGTTTTCTCTCCCTATAGTTTTTCCTTCATGAGAATGTCATGTATTGATAAATGGAGTCATATAACATGTAACCATTTGATTTCAGTTTTCTTTCATTTAGCATAATGCAGTTGAGATTCATCTATATTTTTCCTATATTAACAGTCTGTTTCTTTTTATTGCTGACTAATATTCTGTGGCATTGAAGAGCTAGTTTATCCGTTCCTCTGTTGAAGGACGTTTGGGTGGCTTCCAATTTGGGTGATTGTGAATAAAGCTGCTACAAACATTTACATACAGATTTCATTTCACTTGGATAAATAACTAGGAGTTGGCTTGCTGGCTCATATGGTTTGTGTGTATTTAACTTTACAGGAAACCGCCAAGTTGTATTCCACAGTGGCTGCACCACTTTGCCTTGCCACCAGCGATGCGTGAGTCCCCATTCTGCATCCTCACCAGGGCTTGATATTATCAGTTTACAAAAATGTTAGTCATTGGACTAGGTGTGTGAACCTTGGTTTCTAATCTCTAAGGTGGAGACCTGTGGGGCCTTCGTGGCGTTCTTGTGCATGTCATTTGACACAGTGCCTGGCAGGTAAGGTGGGGGAGGCTGTTGCTGAATGAGAGCTGCATTATTTGTTATTCTGTCCAAGCCCAGCATTCGTGCATGTAATGGACGTTGTACATTATGCTTCTCAAGGTCCCTTCCCTCCATGAGAGCATCCGTCTGTCTTGGTCCAAATTGCTGCAGGGCTCTCTGAAGAGACCACTTTGTGTCTCTCTTAAAACCAGGCTCTGTTTTGTCTCCCTGGCTCTCTGCAAAGGGACCAGGCCACAGTTGCTGGCACCCGGCCAACTGGGTCCCTGGGAGCTCTGAGGCCAGGCTCTGGTGGGCAGGCCATCCGGGCAGCCCTCCTGCCACCGCTGGAGGCCTGGGGGTTTTTCTTGGCCCACTCCTACCCCTGCTGCTGGCCATTCGTTGTCTGCTTGCCCTGCCAGCACTGAGCCCCGGGTTGCAGGCACAGGGCACTATACACACGGCTCCCTATTAAACATGGATTACCAAAAAAAAAAGAAAAGCAAATGGGTACATGAATCGGTCTCAGGGGGATTTGGCCTTGGAGGTATCACACAGGGAAACAAACCGCACAAATGCGCCTTTCAAAGCCCGGCTGAGCCCCTGGCCTACTCACGGTGGTCACCCTTGGAGGCCAGAGAGGGGGTCCTGACTTCTCCTCCTGACAGCGCCCCCAGAGAGCAGCGTTCATGTGCCACGTAGCTCTGATATTCAGCAGCAGCCGCAGTTCCCAGGTCTTTGGGAAATCTGGCAGCAGGCCTAGAGTTATGACACAACAGGCTTCAATAATCCAGAAAGCTAACCTAAAAGAGTGTGGGGTGGCCCCCAGGCATCAGGAGGCCTGCCCAGGCGCTGGGCAGCATGCCTGAAGAGGGCACGTGGTCGGCTTAAAGATAATGGCGATGGGCCTGTGGACCTCAGGCTGTGGGCCTAAAGAAACCAGGCAGTGAACTCAGAGAGGCTGAAGTGTCAGGAACAAGGAGACAGGCTCAAAGAGGGGTCTGTGGCACTACTCCTAGGGTGCTTTTGTGTGAACAAGAATCAATTTACAAATGGAGATCTGAGGGCACCCTCCTTTGACAAGCAGAGCATCCCAGTGACAAGACATGTCACGGACAACCCACACCACAGCCCGGGGCCTGAGGCCCTTATGTGTCCCTGACGCTCCTCTGGGTCTTCCCCAGGGGTTTCTTGTGGCCCCGGATGTGCCCCACCTCTGAGTTACGCTCTGAGCCGACTCCCTGCATCCCTGGCATTGTCTCCAGAGACCCCAGATCTATGGTCTGTTGTGGGGGAAGGCCCCACAAGAGGAGAAATGGAAGCCACGTCCGAGCAAAGCCCAGACTTGGAGAGCCTGGCACAGGCAGGCAGAGGAGGAACCTGAGGTCATGTTGGCTCAGGGAGGGCTGTTGGCAAGGTGTTGCCATCTCCAGCCTCCTCCTTGGTCCAGGGAGGAACAGGGAGCTGTGGAGGGGCAAGGACCTGGTCAGGCTGCTTCATTTAGTCATTTAGTGCCAGAATGCAGAAAGAGACCAAGCAGGGTGGCACTTTGGCATTGGTCAGTGGGGTGAGTGTGGTGCCACTGAGAACAGCTGAGCTGAGGAGCAGAAGGATACCTTTCTAGAAGGACAGAGGACAGATTAGGAAAATTGGGGATGGTAGGGAAGCAGAGTTACGAACTTGAGTCTCTCTTCCTTTGGCTTTTGGGCCCATCACTGCCTTGGTTTTCCTCCTACCTCTCTGGCTGTCTCTTCTTGGTCTCTTCGCTGGCTGGCTCTTCCTCTTTTATGGACCTCTAGTACTAGAACGCCCAGAGTGTAAACCTGAGCTCCAGTCTCCGCTGCATGCTCTCTGTCTCTGCAAGTAACCTCATGCAGACCCATAACGTTAAATGTCACCTAAAGCAGATGATCCTCAAATCTCTGACCCTGATCTCTCCCCAGAATGTCTGTGTGGTCCACTACTAAGTGACCTTTAGATATCTAGTAGGCATCCAAAAACTAACAGGGTCTAAGAAACCTTGATCATTTTCCCTAAGCCTCCTTTCCCTCCAGTCTTTTCTCTCCCTCATAGTATAGGGCACTCCCACCCACCCAGGTTCCTTGAGTCCCCATTCCTTCATCCACCCCTTTATCCATACCATGTGTTCAGTTCTGTTCAGTTCAGTTCAGTTCAATTCAGTCGCTCAGTCGTGTCCGACTCTTTGTGACCCCATGGACTGCAGCATGCCAGGCCTCCCTGTTCATCACCAACTCCTGGAGTTTACCCAAACTCATGTCCATTGAGTCGGTGATGCCATCCAACCATCTCATCCTCTGTCATCCCCTTCTTCTCCCGCCTTCAACTACTTCAAAGCATCAGGGTCTTTTCAAACGAGTCAGCTCTTTGTATCAGGTGGCTAAAGTATTTCAGTTTCAATATCAGTCCTTCCAATGAACACTCAGGACTGATCTGCTTTAGGAAGGACATGTGTACTTTCTGTCAATTCCTCCTTCTGAACATGAAAAAATCTGAGCAACTCTACCTTCCAAAAGAGTCCATCCACTTCTCTCCATCATTCCTATGACCATCTTTGCACAAGCCAAATTATCTAAAAAACAACAACAACATTGATTTGGCTGCACCAGGTCTTAGTTGCAGCATGTGGAATCTTTAACTGGAGCATGCAGACCCTTAGTTATGGCATGTGGGATCTTGTTCCCTGACCAGGGATCAGATCCAGGTGCCCTGCATTTGGGAGTATGGTGTCTTAGCCAGTGGACCACCAGGGAAGTCCCGTCAGTATTACTCTTACAGGACCTAGCACACTGGCCTCCTTTCTGGTCTCTCCACCTCCAACCATTTCTACAGGGTGGTCAGGCTAGTTTCTTAACAACATGAATTATATCTCATCAGCTTAAAACTCTCCAGTGGACCTCATTCCACTTGACTAAAATAGAACAAGCCCCCTCCCCACCACCACACTAGCCTCTCCTTGCTTTCCCAGCCTTATCTCAAACATACTCCTCTTCACCCCTTGCATTTCACCCCACTGACTTTCCTCCTGTTTGCACCTCCCAAATAAACTGTCCTTCTCCTGAAATATTCTTCCTATTGACACTTCCAAGGGGCTTTTTTTCGTTTATTTTCTTTCAGTCATCTGTTGAGAGGCCTTCCCTATTCATCCAATCTAAAATATCTACCAGGTCAAGCTCTATCCCATTAGCCTATTCAAATTTTCTATGTAAAACTTATCCTTCTCAGATAATTATTCTCTTTGCAATTTTCTAATTCTGTCTAGAATGCAAATATCCCTGAGAACAAATACTTTTTCTTTTTCCCCACTGTATACCCAGCACTTGACCATGTGCCTAACTTTTGAAGATGTGCAACAAATATTTGTTGCTTGAAAATAATTGAAAGGAGGAATGAGTGAATGAATAAGCACTGGAATCGTAGACAGGGAACGTCCTTCTGCTGTGTCCCTGAGAAATATTTAGCTTACTCATTGACTCAGTGCACATCTCCCAAGCCTCTGCTGGAAGGGAAGCTGGTGGATAAGATATGGTCCCTTCTCTGCAAGCTCAGAGTCTGAAGTGAGACAATCATGGACATAGGACATTAGAAGAACCCAGTAAAGGGGTCCCTCTCCCAGCCCAGAGGAGGCTGTATCTAGATTGAGGTCTGGAAGACAAGCAGGGCACAGTTGGTAAAAAATCCTGCAATGAGATGGAGAAAGCACAGACTGTTTCAAGAATGAAGAGGAATTGTCAATGGTTGGATCCCTGCAGCACAAAGAAGGAAGAAAAGAGGGAGAAGGGAAAGCAGATGGAGAAAATTGGAACCTCATGTTCAGGAGCCTTCTGTTTGGAAATGAGGAAAGAAGAGGTCCTGATTCTGTCCACGGCCTTCAGTCTGAGCCCTCAGGTCCTGGCCACTTGAATAGTCCCCTTTAATAGTCTTCTCTTTGCCTGATGATAGCAACAGAAGACATCCCAGGGTGATCTCAGGCTACTATAATCCTCCGCCCACCAGACAGTTAGTTCACAAGGCTCTTCGAATCTTCAAACAACTTTCCTTTACAGGAAACTAAGTCCCAGATGCAGAGGGATTTGCCAAGAGCTGCAGAGCTTGGATAACAGCTGGCTCTTTGGCCCTTGGCTGGAGTCCTTTAGTGCACCACGACCTCTTCTCTCCTGAAATATGTATCCTTGGGCAGACTCTTTGCCTCCACCCAAGGAGTATGCTCCAGAGGTCCTGAAAGCTTGACCCGGCCCCTTCCAAGCGGCCTCCTGCTGTGTTTCTTCTGGTCCAAGAGTTTTCTCCCTGCTATTGGTGCCATCAATGGCTCTGGGTCAAGCTGACAGCATGTGTTCTGACTTAAAGTATTTATTTTGAGAATCAAGTGTAGTTGAACTGCATGTTTCTTGGCAGAGTCAGGCTGGCAATGGACTTGGCCTATGGCAGTGATGCCTGGCTCCCTGAGCTGATGCCTGGGCTATTGAGGAGCCCCAGCAGAGGGTCTTGTTTACATTGAGAAGATCTCATGAGTCCTGGAGGAAGCAGCTGCTGTCCTTCCTGAGTCTTTGGTAAAGGGTGTTATAATTCATGTGACGTGAAAGTGTTAGTCACTCAGTCACATCTGACTCTTTGTGACCCCATGGACTGTGCAGCCCACCAGGCTCCTCTGTCCATGGGGATTCTCCAGGCAAGAATATGGGAATGGGTAACCAGTCCCTTCTCCAGGGCATCTTCCCAACCCAGGGATCAAACCTGGGTCTCCCACATTGCAGGCATATTCTTTACCATCTGAGCTACAAGGGAAGCCCCATTACATACTATGTTACAGTAATTATACCTTTGTTTATTCATATTGTTCTGCTGTTTGTTTTTCATTAAACAATAGTCCTTGGAATTTTTCATGTCCTGGCATATACTTTTTAAAATGGTTGTATGGTATACTGCAGTGTGGATGTGCTATAATTTATACATAATTCATCAACTTTCTATTTATTGATGCCTAAGTTATCATTTTATATTTTTACTACTACAAACCATATTTCAGTGAATATTTATGAAATACATATAAACATTCTCTTATCCTAGATTTCTGGAAGTTGCTGTTTGGACCAAAAATGCCTATTTTTAAATCTTTGATAGTTATTGCCAAATTGCCTTTCAAAAGGACACCAGTAGCATATAAAAGTGGCTGTTTAATTGCATTCTCGGTGGCATAGATGTAATGAATGTTTAATTTTTATTGAACTAATTGGCCAAAATTGATACATTAATAATCTAATAATACTACTAGAGAAGTTGA
Organism: Bison bison bison; assembly: GCF_000754665.1. Taxonomy (NCBI): domain Eukaryota; kingdom Metazoa; phylum Chordata; class Mammalia; order Artiodactyla; family Bovidae; genus Bison; species Bison bison. The sequence goes on along the minus strand of NW_011495018.1, from coordinate 17,784,120 downwards.
TATCTTTTAAAATAGATATCTTTTAAAAAATATCTTTCATCATGTATATTTCTGTTATGTATTTTGTGTTCCTCCTGAAACATTTCTAATGACACTTCTCTTTCTCTTGAATTGCTTTTAAAATCACAGCCTGAAAATCTTTCAAATTCTTCCTTCCTTGTTCTATTTTCACATTTACTTGTCCTGAATTCTCCATGAGCCTCATAAATATGAACTTACAGCTCTGTAAGATTAAGATATAGCTGTTACCCTAGGGCTTCCATGTATCACACTTCTTGGTTTGTTCCACTCTTTTATGGATTCCATATTTTTCTCTTTCTTGGCTTATTCTTTTGTTTTGTTAGAGCACAACTTCAAATAACTTCAAAGAAGAAATGTAAGAGTTGACAATTCCAAGTCCCTGTATGTCTGAAAATGTTTTTATTCTACCACTCACCCTTCGATGATAGTTTCGCTGGGTATAAAAATGCATGACGAAAAGACTTTCAAAGCTATTTCTCCATCATCTCCTGATGTCTAATGTGCTGATCAAGAATATGATGCCTATCCAATTTTACTTCCTCGGTAGGCAACCTTTTAAAAAATGTTACTCCCTTCACCCTCTGCCTCATTCTTTATTTTTGATGTTCTGACATTTTTTTTTTTCATTTGCCAATGTGTGATTTTCCTATTCATTTTCCTTATAGTATGAAAATGTGTGTACTTCAACTTTGGAAATATTCTCCTGTATCATTTGATACTGTTTTGCCTGATTTTTCTCTCTTTTAGGAATTCCTTTTAGTCTAATGTTGTAAGTAGACTTTTTTTTTTTTTCTAATTTTATTTTATTTTTAAACTTTACATAATTGTATTAGTTTTGCCAAATATCAAAATGAATCCGCCACAGGTATACATGTGTTCCCCATCCCGAACCCTCCTCCCTCCTCCCTCCCCATACCATCCCTC
>NW_011495018.1:17727311-17783075 GCF_000754665.1 Bison bison bison | reverse complement strand
CTGGGCCGTCCCAGTGCACCAGTCCCAAGCATCCAGCATCGTGCATTGAACCTGGACTGGCAACTCGTTTCCTACATGATATTTTACATGTTTCATTGCCATTCTCCCAAATCTTCCCACCCTCTCCCTCTCCCACAGAGTCCATAAGACTGTTCTATACATCAGTGTCTCTTTTGCTGTCTCGTACACTGGGTTATTGTTACCCATATTATCTTTTCTGTCATATTTACAATGAAAAAATTCTCTTTTTGCTTTGCTTCCTGCCATTTTTCTTCATTTTTAGCCCCTGGTCTTTCTATTGACATTTTAACTCCAACAATCATATTTTTGATTTCCAAAAGCTTTGGATTTTCCTGTCCTCATATTTTTGTTTTAAGGGCACAGTGACTTTTTGAAATAGTAGTTATAGGCTCTAGGGTTAAAAGAATAAAAATTCCACCCTGAGGAATTTGACAAGCTTCTTCTAAAATTTATATATATATAAAACAAAGGCCAAGACTAGCCTGAAGAAAAAGTATAAGGTGGGATAATTTGCTATGCCAGATATTAACACATCCTATAAAACCACAATAATTAAGGTAGTATTGATGTAGAAATAGACAAATTGGCTAAAGGACAAGAGAGAGAGAGCCCAGAAACATACCCATGTATATATGAACACTTCACATACAAAGACACCATTAAAATTTTCTTGAGAAGCAATAGATTTAATAAATAGTTCTAGGACTATCAAATATGCATAACAGAAAAAAGAAATTGATCTTCTATCAGAAGTACACACACACACACACACACTTGCTTTTACTCTACCTCCGCATTTCCTTATGTTCTCATGTGAATTATCATTTGAGATTTTTCCAGATATTAATTTTTATAAATGTATGTATCAAAATTATTTGTATTTATAGTAAAAACTGTCATGAATTCTTCATCTACTCCTTGCTTATTTTAAAAAAGTGATTATTTCAGTAAATATGTATGGTAAATAAACTTTATGATTTTCTGAATGTCAGAAAAATATTTATTTTGTTCTCCCACTTGAATGTAATTTGAGTAGATATGAAATTTTAGGTAAGATATTATTTTCTCAGATGTTTGAAGATATTACTTGACTTTTTTCTTTTAGTATATTATTGAGAATCTTGATTCTGATTTTAGTCTTGTTATTTTGTAGATAAACTATTTTTTTCTGTCTGAAAACTTTACAGTATTTTTTTCACTTTATACTCAGTTTTACTAAAGTTTTACATGATATATTTAAAGTCATCTTGTTTTTCTAGGAAACTTACTGGGTCCTTTCAATATAAATGATCAACTCTAGGAAGTTTTCCTACTAAAATAATTTATTTCCTCTACTCTATTCCTGCATTTTTTTCCATCTAGAAATCCTATTAGATGAAATTTGGAACAACTGAATCTTGACTCCACATCACAACTATTTTTTTTTTCATACTTGTACTTATTGTTGTTTTAAGTTGTATTCTGCCCAAATTCTTCCTCTCCATTTTCTAATGATTACATTTCTCTTCAGCCATTTCATGTTGTTTGCCAGCCTACCTACTAATTATTTTTGTGTACAGAATTTTAATTTTGGAGGTTTCTGTTTGATTCCTTTCTTGCAGACCTTAATTATACAAATTCTAAAATCTTTTTCTGTTGCCTGAATAAATTGTGCCTTAGTGTTAGTTTCCGTGTTTGAGATTGACACCTGTCAAATGACACCTGTCATTTGTATCTTTTCCTTTGTGTTCAGCAGTTTCCACATCTCTGCCTGTTTTTTCAAATGTGACCTGGGAATGGGATTTGGGAGGCTACCATGCTAATTAATGCTTTATCTTCTGCAATAAAGAAGCTATACTGTAAACTTGAATTACATCCTTGACACAAGACTTAGAAGACCTTACATGTAGATATGTGAAACTCTACTGTCCAAAGAGAGTCTAGAAATTGTGTGTTTTAAAAAATATCCAAAATACTGATTTTTTCCCCCATACTGGGAAAATGGCATAGAAATGAAGTTCCCAGAGACTAGGAGAGGCAATGGTCAGGATGGACTTCCTAGAAGAAATGCAGTGGCATTTGGCCAAAGGTCTATCTTATATTTAAGGCCTTAACATACTTTAATACCTCATTTGTATATTATATTGAATTTCTCAACCCAGGAATGTAGCATGGGGCATAAGTGAACATTGGTAACAGGGCCCTGAGAACCTGACTGTCTCCCACTCTCTGCCTTAGCATCGGCTGTGTTTTCCAAGACTTAAACAGCAGAAATGAAATGGGTGCTATAGATGAACATCACAAATTGTGGTCTTGCCTGAATACAATTATTTCTCTTGGCCCAGTTTCCCAGAGCATACTTCTAGGCCTAATTTCTGTGCTCACATATTCTGCTGGGACTGCAGACCCTGAAGAGTATGAAAAGAACATAGGCAGTGTTAGGAGCATGAAAAGCCATTCACCACATTGATGCTTCTCTCTTGTAATACGGTCTTTCCCCCAGGATAGCATCTAATTGCTACTTGAACGAACTCACTGTCTTTACCTCAACAGCCTTGCCCAGTAGGCCATAGCAAACATTTATTATTCTTTGAGTGACAAAGCTCTTCCCATCTGTCTTTTCTGAATTTGTTTTTTTTGAACTTCCACTTCTGCCGCCACTCCTGTCATTGAGGCAATATCAAAAGTAGCAACATGCATTGATATTATCCACTCTGCTAAAGATCTTGTGTACTTCAGTGATACCCCCTTCAATGTCTTTTTTGAAGTTGGAAAGATGGAGGATTTTTTTTTTAACCTTTCAGTAACTTGTACAATTTTCTCAGGAAATCAGCATGAGAGAAAATATTTGCTAACATCTGACTTCCCTTCAACCAAACCCACCTGCTCTGGAAAAACTGCCAGAGAAACACATTTCCAGAAGGTTCTTTTTTGGAGACAAAATGGTTGTCTTATTTCCTTGACTATTTCTTGATGTGCTCAGAGGAAAGGAAGGAAAATGTCAAGTGTTTATTTTGATGATTCAAGGAAGGAGCTGAGGCAAGAGCAAAGGAACCTTGGAAAATAATGTTTCCACCCAAAAGGGAGTGTTGCAATTTATATGGAGTAGCTATAATAGGCCAGGCCTAGACTATAACGTCTCATATGCTCACTGTATAAGTATTATCATCGTTTTCCTTTTATAGGTGAGGAATAGAGGCCACAAAATAGAAGTAATAATAATAGGAGTGTATACTATTTATTCGGAGAAGGCAATGACACCCCACTCCAGTACTCTTGCCTGGAAAATCCCATGGATGGAGGGGCCCTGTGGGCTGCAGTCCACAGGGTCGCTAGGAGTCGGACACAACTGAGTGACTTCACTTTCACTTTTCACTTTCATGCTTTGGAGAAGGAAATGGCAACCCATTCCAGTGTTCTTGCCTGGAGAATCCCAGGGACGGGGGAGCCTGGTGGGCTGCCATCTCTGGGGTCTCACAGAGTTGGACACGACTGAAGCCACTTAGCAGCAGCGGCATACCATTTACTGAACATTGAAAACGTGCCAGGTGTCTGCCTCACTCTGTTCATGTAGATCTTGCCTAATCCTTGCACACAACTCATGGCATAGTACCTTATGGGACCTAGGGCTCTCTGGCTCTGATGTCCCATGCTACCATTTTCCTGTCTGATTGCTCTGACAATTATTAAGTCCTTTACATACACTTTCATTGCCTGATTGCCACTGACTTCCTAAATCCTTCCCCCTTTTCAGGATAAGCTGAGCAAAACCTATAATTTCAGAAGACCTTGCTGTCCATTGTCTCACCTAAGTCAGAGAGGCTGGTCAAATATCAACTTCAATCTCTAAATGTTTTTTTTTTTTTTTAAATAAATAAATAACAACAAAATTCAACCACAATGGCTATATCCCCATCTCGGGACAAGGTACATAATCCTTGCTGGCCAATTATAATCCTCCTTCCCTGGCTTAGTGATAGGTTCAGGGGTGGGCTTCTGACCCAAAGGTAATCAGAGCCCTCTCTGGACTGCTCTGTAGAGCCAACAGGGGAGCAATAATCCTTTTCTCTGTTTTTTGTTTTTTTTTTTTAAGTTCAGTGATTGTGGTCATGGGGCAGGGAGTTGCCATCTTCTTTGTCACCTAGAGAAAGTCTGTCTTCAGATTAAAAGTGACATGGAGAAAAGCAGAGTTGAAATATGGAAGAAAGAGAAACATTTAGCAGTATCTTTTAAGCTTTTAGATCCAGCTATATCTAAAGGCAATTCCATCCTTGGATTTTCTAGATGTAACAGCAAATAAACATTCCTTCAGACTTCCCTGGCGATCCAGCGGTCTGCACCCACAATCCCGGGGGCCTGAGTTCAATCCCTGGTCAGGGAACTAAAGCCTGCGTGCCACAACCAAGACCTGGTGCAGCCAAATCAATTTTAAAAAATATTTCTTGTTTAAGTCATTTGAGTGGCCTTTCTGCCACTTGCGACCAGTCGTGTGCTGGGAAAAAAGAAACAGGAAGAAGGAGGAGAGAGAGAGAGAGAAGAGACTTGATTTTTTTGTGTTTGCCAGTTACCATGGTGTAAATGGTCCCATTGTGTCAGATTTTAAGCTGCCAAGGTTTAACAAGCAGCTTGCAAATTTCTGAATATCTAACAATTGGCTTTTGTGAGCTTGTACCAGGACACCACTGCTTGTGACTAAAAGAACCCTTACGAATTAGCTTTCCCACGAGGCTATTGAGATGAGAGAGGTGGTAACCAGGGCCCTTTTCTGGCCTGCTTCAGCCCTTCTGCATCCCAGGACGTTCTCATGTCTCCACAGGTATTCCTTGAGGGGGAGGGAGAAAAGCTCAGTGACACCGTCCGGCAGACTTTCAATCCGAGGAATTAAAACTACTGTCATTGTGTTTTTCAAAGCGTAGCTTGTGGTTACTTCCTTGTTTAGAATCACCTATTGATCCAGTCTGCCCCCGAGTCTGCGTTTGTAACTCACTACAGTCAATGGGTGTGCGCTGCACTCTGAGTGCCACCTGTCTCCCTCTGGTTTGGTGCATGTGCAGTGGGCACAAGGAGGGCTGGGATATTGTTCAACCCTGCGTGTGGCTTGAATGTGGCTCTTGAAAGAGCCCTGGGTTATTTTTATAGCACAGTGATCTCTGCCTCATGTGAGATTCAGGATTCCGAGGGGGAAAAGGCCAAGGGAGTGAAGAGGAGAAGGTGGTGGACCTTTCGTAGGTTGTATTTTGTTTAGCCACTCAGTCATGTCTGACTCTTGGCGACCCCACGGACTTTGGCCTCCAGGCTCCTCTTCTGTCCATAGGTTAAATCATATTTTTTCTTCTCTCATCCCCTACTCTCACCCTCTACCTCTGCTTCTTTGTGTTTTCCTCCTGGTTTACTTTTAACTTCCCTGAGACTCAGTTTCCACATCTGTGAAATGGGACTAGTAGGACTTAGCCCAGAAGGTAATGGGGAGGAAACCACAGTACCCAGCACCCAGCAGCTGGTAGGTGCACAAGGCATGTCAATTTCACTTTATTCCCCCTTTTTCTTCTCAGCCTTCTCTTGGTTACTGGCTGTCCCCTCGAGTTTCTGTCAGCAGCCCAACGGGCCTTTGTGTTGGGATGGACAGCTTTGAAATCATTTCCAGGTTTCCAGGTGATGCACTCTCTGTATTGATATTTGTGGATGCTGCATTTGATTTTTTAAAATAATGATGTCATTGTATTGACCTGTTTCCTGAGGATGTTTCCTTGGGCTTCACAGATGGTGAGGAAGGGGAATTGCTGCTGACAGACCAGGGGGACTGGTCTGCAAGCCTGCTCCCCTTAGCCGTGCGATCCCACTTCCACCAGGCCAGTGACTCACCCTGTATTAATTGCACTGCAATTATCCTGGGGAGCCTGAGTTTCCTCTTGATGTCTCCTGTCTGGTTTCCTTTCTGACCTGCACAGCTGTCTAATAGAGATGGCTTTTGCGATTTCTTAGTTAATGTGGTTCATTATTTCCAGTGTTGCCTTCTGCCTTCAGTGGCTGGAGGTTTTTCTGAGTCTGACTTGGAGACTTTCGTGAGTTGTGTCTTCAGTCAGGGCTTGGTGCTGCTTGCATTGTCTGTGGGAGAAATCACATTTGCAAATCAGAGGAAGTTCACAGAGCGTGTTGCTGTGTTGCTTTTCGAGATAGTGTTTTCATCTTCCATGCATCTCTCCCCAGTCACCTCCTCATGCCTCGGATGAGGAGGAAAGAGTCCCTCTGTCCCAGACCTCAGCAAGAGCCATGTAGACGGAGCGGGAGGCAGGAATCGGTCTGCTCCTTAGCTGTGCTAATTATCTGTAGAGGGCGGCGGGACCAGGCAGTGTCTGTTCTCCCTATGTCTTGTTTCACGCTGGGTCATGCCGCAGAGACCAGGACGTCTGGAGCCCTAGAAGCTTCTGATGTCAAATGTCTTTAGGAAATGACAAAAATCAAACTAAGTCACCTAAAACTTTCCATTCCCCTCAAAACTCAGCACAGCCTTGGGTGGCTTCGGGAAGTTTCTGCAGATCACTCTCATCCTTTACCTGCTGAGGCCGAATATAGCCCTGAGCCTGTCATTTCTTGTTCTCTAACTACTTCCCTGAATCAAGCAGCCAGTTTTTTTATTGAAAATCAAACATCTTTAACTCTCTGCCAGAAAACGGAGGTCATTTAGGAGGAGGGGAGAAACCTGTAAAATCTTGAGGTTCGTTGTCATCGTCCAGAATGACAGCTGGCCTGGATGTAACAGGGAAAGGGAGGCTTCTTGGGGAGGAAGGCAAAGGTGGCAGTGGTGGCTGGTGGATCCCAGCAGGGAGGGATCCAAATGCTGTGGACTGGGAGGGACACCTAGTGATGCCTAGGGAGGTCACATATTTCCACGTGACAGCCAAGGCAGTGAGAGGAGACGAAAGGGAAAAGAGTGAACCAAGGGCCCAGAGAGCCGAAGGAGGCAGGCGATTACAGGAGTTGTTGGGGGATTCGATGTAATGATGAAGAAACAAGGAACAGATTGTCACACAGCGGAGGCAGAAGTCAGGGGGGCAAGGAGAGATAAAGGATTGCGCATGATAGGAACGTGGAAAGCCTTGCACACCTCAGTGGTCCCTGAAGATACCAACTTCCAGCACCTAGAATGCTCTGTGTCAGGACTCAAGGGCGGTTGTAAGAACGAGGTCAGATCCAGCAGCTTCTAAGAGTATCTTTTGCACCATCCTCAAAATGTTAAACTCTCAGTCACCCAGGAGACTCCTGAGATTTAGAACAATCCATTTCCCAGCAAAGACGATTAGCCAAGGCTTTACTGCTGAAGTCAGGATCCCTGTCTTTGAGGAGTTGACATGATGTTGGACAGAAGAGAACTAATAAGAACTATATAATGAGTGCTTAGTGATCATTGTCGAGCAACTACTGTGTGCTCATCTTTGTTAGGATGCTGTATTGGCATCGATGGCTTATATGCAACTTCACGAGGCCTGTACTGAGTCAGCTGTGGGGATTCAGGAAAGGAAGTCATTATGGCTGGACAGTCTGAGGATTTCCTTCAGGGGATGGGAATTGAGTGGGATTTGAAGGATGAAGAGGACTCAGAGAAGGCTGGGCACGCTTGGAGCTTGGTTTGTGGTAGCTCTTAAATCGTTCTTCCACAGACTGGTTCTCCTCAAAAGTAGAGACTGTGTCCCACTCTTCCCTGAGTGTTTGAGCCATTAATATCTATCAGTCCCTCCTACAGACATCAGAGAATTGTGTTTCTCTGACCTTGGTGAAGGAAAAAGAAATGGTGGGGGCTGCAGAAGTGTTCCCGGTGGCAAGGCAACAGGAGGCCAGAAAAGAATGTCCTTGCAGCTGAGGTTCTTTGAGGCCTCTGAGTTTTGGATTGAGGTCCAAGTTGATGACGACTCTCAGGAAAGTCACTGACTAGAGATCATCATGAGACTCCAGGCCATGCTGGTCTTGATTTATTAGTATCTGACAGAGGCTTCCTAGCTCAGGAATCAGGAGGCAAAGTTTAAGTGATGGCTGTACATCTATTACTTTAGGTTTCCAAGAATGAGGATGTTCTTTTCTTCTCAGGACAAACACTCATGAGGAAACCCTAAACGCCGTCTTTGTATTCCAGGGTCAATACTGCCAAGTATCTCTTGAACTTGCTAACAAGAAGAGACCAGAGGTGAGCTGGAGCTGACTTCTGTTTCTTTTCTGAAGAAATGAATAGATACAGGCTATTTGAGCTACTTCTTTTCAAACTAGTTCCCTGCAGAACTACAAGAAAGGAAGATGTGCTAAGATGTCCAGGATGGCTGCTGTAGACATGTAGACGATCCAGCTACCGACCCCTTTAGTTCTAGAGACTGAGTGTGGGGCTTATGGAGGCCAAGCTGTGTGCCTGGGCTGAGAGAGGAGGCAGGCATGATACAGAGTTTGAAAAAAAAAAGAAAGTGTGAATCACTCAGTCACGTCTGACTCTTTGCAACCCCATGTACTGTAGCCCGCTAGGCTCCTCTGTCCATGGAATTTTCCAGGTAAGAATACTAGAGTAGGTAGTCATTCCCTTCTCCAGGGGATCTTCCCGATCCAGGGATCAAACCCTGGTCTTCTGTATCACAGACAGATTCTTTACCAGCTGGAGCCACTGGGGAATCAGTATAAAGCAGAATGGGCCATGTGCCATAGCAAAGGCTCTGATGAAGAAAAACTTACATCCACCTGGTGGAGGTGAGTGGTCAGGGGATGCCATCCAGAAAGGCTTAGAGGATAGGATAATGTTTGAGATGACACTTGAGCAATGATAGGTTTCCTTTAATTCACTGTTTTATAGCTAATGATTATTCATGGTATTTTTAAATGATACAAGGAATATATGTTCATTATAGAAAATACTAAAAAACATAAAGAATAAAATTTAACGTATTCATAATCCCAGCACCCAGGAAAAAACAGAAGTAACATCTTGATGTCTTTCTTGTAGGCTTTTGTTTTTGTGTGTATATATGTCTATATGTTCACACACACTCACACATACACACACACACACAAGTTCATAAAATTGGGCTGATACTGAATAACTGCCTTAGAGGTCTACTTAACAGAATAATGAATTTTCACATATCATAAATATTCTTTAAAATTATGGCTTATGGATTATGCTTGTCCAATAATTTATTTAACCATTTCAGTCCAATTAGACATTCTTTTTGTTTCCATTTTCTCACAATCATATGTTGCTGCATCTTCCATCAATCAAATAGAACAATTTAATGTGCAGAGGTCAGGGTGAGGGTAGGCAGTGAGTGTTCCAGGAGGAAAATCAGCACAAGCAAGTGTGTGGAAGTGGAAAGCACAGAAGTGTGTGTGTGAAGCATGACATGAGGGTGCAGCAGAGGAAGGAAGAGGGGAAGAAACTGGGGTCTGGGAGATGGGTGAGGAAGGCGGGCAAGTGCAGCTAGAAGGAAAAGGAGAGCGTGGGTAGAGGCCACAACTCTGAGACTCAGAAATTGGATGGGGGGCTTCCCTGGTGGTCCAGTGGTTAAGACGGCATCTTCCAACACAGTGGTTGTGGGTTTGATCCCTGGTCAGGAGCTAAGATCCGACATGCCTTGTGGCCAAAAGACCAAAACAGAAAACAGAAACAATATTGTAACAAGTTCAATAAAGACTAAAAATGGTCCACATCAAACCAAAAATCTTAAAAAAAAAAACAACCCAAAGAAACTGGTTGGCAATATGCCCAGTGAAGACTGAAGCATCATTTGGCCTCTGATGATGAGGTTTCCTAACTGAGAAAATGCAGAAAGCATAAAGAAATGGAGGCCTGGCAGGTGGAGTGACTTGTCCAAATCTGGAACCTCCTTAGAGGTTAAGCCAGGCCAGAAAACAGATGCTCTGTCTTCCCCTGTAAGAGCGGTCTTACCATGGCGGGTGTCAGACATCCGGTGTTCTATGTGAGACATGGCGGCTCTTGGAGCCCAGGCCTGAAGCAGGTCAGCCTGAGGTGAACGTCTGTCAGCTGTGGTCTTGGCCCTCATCTACTTGTTGGGACATGAGTTGGGCACTGTCCATAGATTAGGTAACAGGGGCAAAAAAAGAAATGATCAAACTCCTCATTTAGCTTTTCAAACTAAGTTCTTCACCAGGCAGGATTGAGTGAGCAGAGTGGTAAAGAGAAAAACAGGCAGAAAAGGCCTGTTTGTCATTTCAAAGGATGGACCACGGCGTTATCTCCTGGTGCGGAAAGCCCTCTTTGGGACCCCAGCCAGAGCCAGCCCTGGATCCTTAGCAGCATCCGGAGCACTTGGGGCCATCCTGGAAGGTGGCAAATAATTCATTCCACTGGGTGGACAGCTCGTCACACATATATGCAGAGCATCTTTTTATCTTATATTAAAATTGTGGTTTCCCACCCATGATAAGTTTTGCCATATCAAATAGCTTTCAACAGTTTCAAAAATCAAGACCAGTGTATAATAACAAAAATAAAAATAAGCAAAAAAAAAAAAAGCCTTCACCTGGTCTCTCCAGCTTTTCACTGCTGCTTTGGAAATTGAGAGCCGTGCGTGGGATATTGACGGCTAACAACCATGGAAATAAAAAATGATTTTTGATCTCAAGGCCTAATATTATTCATATTTTTTCATAGCCTCAAACAATGTCTTCAGATAATTCAGGTAAAGGCAAGCCAGAAACAAAACAACATCATAAAGGCATTATTACATACAGACACTTTCAGCTATGCTGCACGCCTCTCAGTGTCTTTGAACCCTGTGTGATGAGAGAGCTCTTGCACACTCCGGGGAATTCTCCTGGAGCTGTTTTGACTTCAACAGAGGGTAGCGAAACAAAATTCTCTGGCTATAGAGATGCGTTCGGTGCTGGCTCCACGGAGTTTGATCCCTTCTTCTGTGTTTATCATCCATCGGGACTCCATTTGGGAGGCCTTGGGAGGGGCTGTGACATTCCCAGGTGCGCCCCACCCCCCACCTGCACTGCAGCGATCTTGACCTTGGGGCTTGGAGGCTTGGGCCAGCCCTCTGAGTGGGTGGGGGTTACGGAGCTGAGAACGAGAAGGCTTTCATCAAGAAGAATTTGGCCACGGAGCCTCTTCGAGCCCTTGTTCCTCCCAAAATAACACTGGCCAGCCTCATCAAATTAGACCAGGGCTTGGGGACTGGGATGTGCTTAAAAAGGACAGAGGAAGCAGAGAGAGGGCGAGGGAAATGTTCTCTTGGGAAATCTCTCACTCCTTATTCAAATTGTCTGTTCTCTGGTTTGAAAGTGCCAAATAATGTCTCAGCCAGGGAATGCATTTTCCTTTCCCTTCTGCCCCCACCCCACTGCGTTTCACTATTAATGTTCTTTACCCAGGATGGGCTCTTCGCTGTCCTAGCTTTACATTCAAGTTTCATGTTCTTAAGTTAGACCTCCCAGCTGCCAGGACCGGAGGGGTCTATTCCTCTCCTCCCCATCTGTAGTATCGACAACCGGGCACTCACCTGGTGCCTACCGTATATTTCCTACAGTTGTTAGATTTGGCTGGCAGAAGTGCTAGGCATCTGAATCTTCCCGTAGATGGACAGTTGCAAATGCTGATTTTGCTACTTCATTTCTTCTCATTTGCCAGCAGCATCTAATCCTGACTTGTTAGGGGTGTCAGTTTAACAGTGCTAGTTAATGTGTGCAGAGCCTCTGAACCTTCTTCCTTTGTCTCACAAAGAAAGCAAGGACTGAACTCAATGGTGTGAGTTTACATAGGCAGTCACAGGTATGGAATTCTAGGAGTTTTGACACCCTCTAGTGTTACAGGCATATCTAGAAGGCTGAAGACTTACCTGGATATGATTTCTCTAGCTGATAAGACCTTCCAGGTCCAGCTCAGTGCCACCTCTGCTGAGAAGACTTCCATCTTGTCCACAACTCAAAGCAACAACTGTGTTCTGAGCCCCTCCGTCGGCACCACTCGACAGGCAGTCAGACTGCCATGTTGTCGTCTACATTTGCTAATCAGTCTCACTTTCCCTAATAAGCCTCAGGGAGATGAAAGCTGATTCCCACATGGTCTTCACACGTTCATTCTACTGTTATTCTTTGTGGAGCAGAGAAGGCTTTTTCATGTCATATACTGGCAGTATCGGCGTCTCTAATGAATTGACCTGATCTGCTTTAGTCTCTGAGAAGCCCACTGGGGTTTCATGAGAAGAGAAAACTGTACTTATCTAGAAAGTGTCTACAGACCCCTGGAAAAGTCAAAGAGACAAATAGTCCTGGTTTCCACTTCTGCCCTACCCTCTCCTCCCTACCAAGTCCTTCCTGTACCACTGACCAGGTACTCAGCACCTTGCTGGCTCTGCTCCTGGGCAGCATATTCTCCTGGCTTCCCAGATGGCTCAGTGGTAATGAATCCACCTCCCAATGCAGGAGCCACTGGAGACAAGGATTCACTCCCTGGGTTGGGAAGATCCCCTGGAGGAGGAAATGGTAACCCACTCCAGTATTCTTGCCTAGGAAATCCCATGGACAGGAGAGCCTGGTGGGCTACAGCCCATGGAGCTGCAAAAGAGCTGGACATGAGTGAGCTACTGAACAATCACAATAGCCTATTCACCAGCCCTGGATTCGATGTGTGTTGCGTTAGAACAGTCCTTCACTGGAATCTAATTTCAGTTCTACCGAGGTTAATGTACCCTTTTTCAGGCTATGTACTCATTTAAACCAAAATTATCCAGCTACTAGCCTTTTTGATAGCAATTACATCCCACGAAAGCAAACTACTGAGCTTCATGTATTGGTAATGGCCTTTCTTTCTATAGTTTTCCTTAGGGATGAAGTTGAATGGGGAAATTAGTCATATTAAGCTGGAAAAATAGTGAACAAAATACATATTTTATATTTTTAAAAAATACCCTCCTGCTACCAATTATGGACTTTACTAGGAACAGGTATTTTCACATTATAGGGCTTGTCTTTATATTAAACAGAGCAAACCCAAATGAACAGTTACTTAAGAGGATCTTTTTAATAAATACTCAAGTCCATTTTAATATCTAATAATAGTGGCTGCCTCAAGTATTCAAATTTTAGCATAACCAGCAGGAAAACTGTTTGATGTTTTAATTATGTCCCTGAAAATGCTGAATGGGTTATAAAAAGCAATTTGAAGAAAATAAAAAAAGAGGTTTTATTTTTTTATTATTAGTGTTTTGGGAGAAAAGACATTTTCCACATCCCATTAAAAACCTTTCTGAATGGTAAAAATACTATCTGCTGATAAATGAGGCCAAATAAGCAAAGAATTTGCATCTGTTGTAAGTGTTTTCATTTGGGGGGGAAAAATCTGGAAAATAAAAAAAAGAAGACCTCAGAGGAACTGTATTCTAAGAAGGGGAGTGATGGAAATTGAGCATGCCTTGAAAGAAAGAAAGGAAGAAAATCTTTTAATTACATTTAAAATTAGCCAGAACCTTGTGCTTGTCCCAAGGAGATTCCTGGGAGGATTGGAAGGTTTCTGATGAACAGGCTGCCCTGGCCATGACTGAGGTAATCGTTTCAAACCCCACCTGGAGGTCTGGACCAGAGAAGAGGCTGTGGGGACATTCCCGGGCTGGATCCTGCTGGCCCCAGGTCACTCTTCTGGGCAGGAATCAGGAAAGCTGTCTCCGGTGGGAGGGAAGCAATAAGAAGGGGAGAAGTTTCCAAGGAACGGAACCAGATGTACAAGCTGCAGGGACGGTTGTGGGGCCCGTCGTGGGAGGAGACATGAAAGCAGGCGAGGGCAGGCTGGACTGGGGCTTAATGCTTTCTTCTCTCATGAGGTGGAGGCCTGGCTTGGGTGGACCTGGTTCTCAGATGACATGAGAGCTTTCTTCCCAATATCCAGATGTGGTGGTTTAGTTGCCAAGTCATGTCTGACTCTTGCAACCCCATGGACTGGAACCTGCCAGGCTCCTCTGACCATGGGATTCTCCAGGCAAGAATACTCGAGTGGGTTGCCATTTCCTTCTCCAGAGGATCTTCCCCACCCAGGGATCAAACCCGGGTCTCCTGCATTGCACATAGGTGATTTAGTGACTGAGCTATGAAGGAAGCCCGCATGAGGGAGTATCCAGCTAGGAGGTACTAAAAAACCTTGGTGGTGGTGGTTTAGTTGCTAAGTCGTGTCTGTCTCTGTGTGACACCATGCACTGTAGCCCGCCAGGCTCCTCTGTCCATAGGATTTTCCAGGCAAGAATATTGAAGTGGATTGCCATTTTCTCCTCCAGGGATTGCCTTTCCAACCCAGGGATCAAACCTGTGTCTCCTGCGACTCCCATTGGCAGATGGGTTCTTTACCACTGGGAAGCCCAGAGGATTGTAATAATCACTTATTATTTTAAATAATCACTTTGTTCAAGTTGCATTCCACACCAAACAACCAGAGTATTAAGGATGGAGTCCAGTGTCAATTAAAAACAAAAAACTCCCCAGATGATGTACAGCCAAGTTAGAAAACCAGTCTCAGCATGGCTCTAACTTGGGAACCAGTTGGGCGGTTTATAAAATGCAGATTCTGCTGCAGCACGTCTGGGGTGGGGCCTGTGATCCTGCCTTTCTGAACAAGCTCTCAGGTGATGTCTGCACTGCTGGGTGGACCATACTCTGAGTAGGAAGACTAAGTTATTAAGTGGTTCTCTTCAGAACAGGGCCTTCGAACGCAATGGTCTATATTTGTAGTGCAGATGGATCCTGGGCCACATTCTATTTCATTTACCTGGATGTTATTCAACCACTCAGGCTTGCCATTGGCACCAAGAAATGCCTCTCTACTTGTCCTTAAGGGCCTAAACTTTGTGCATGGTGTCTTTTTTCAAAGTAGTTTTGTTTGTTTGTTCCTTTGTTTTTGATTGTGTTGTTATGCAGAAAACAGTCTGGATTTTTCTCATTTATTTGTCAATAAATATTGACAACAAACATTTGTCAACAAATACTGACGAAGTCCCTACTATGTGCAGACACTCTATTGGGAGTGAGAGGATGACGGGCTGAATCAGGATCTGTCGGTATGTGTCCTTTAATATGATGAGCTCAGCTGCATGCATGGCTTATGGGGTCATGCTCATCTTTTCACAGAGATCTGAAATGCTTACTCTCTCAACACCTCTTAACATTTGTTAAGGGAAAGAACCAATGTCATCTTCCTAACATGTTCCTGATGCTGTAAGAGATTTCTAGAATGCCATCTCTTGTAAATATTACTGCAAGGTGGGTATAATTATGCCCATTTCACAGATACAGGGTAGCAGAGTGAAGTAACTTAAAGTCATGTGCCTGGTAAGTTGTCAATATTTAAACACTGTTATGTCATTATAATATTCTTTTTTTCATTAAGTGAAGTGCTCTTCCTACAGAGAACAGCTGAATGATGGTAAATGCTAGAAGGCAATAGAAAGAACTATTGCAACCATCACTCTTTTTTGCTGATGAAGTCATTGAAAGACATGCTCAAAAATATTTGTTGAATGAACAAATTCATGAGTGAATTAAAGAAAACCAATAGTTAAACTTGAGAAGACATCACCTTTTCTTGACCTTCAGTCTGGAGAGATTTCTAGATCATGAAAATCCCAAAAGCAAATGATTTATTTTATTTCAATAATAATGATTATTATTATGTATTTGTCACATGCCATGTGACTACCACTATACTTTATATGGGCCCAGCACTCTACCAATCACTTTATACAAAGCACTCAATTTGATCTTTATTATAATCGTTCTATTTCCTTGTGGTTCAGATGGTAAAGAATCTGCCTGCAATGCAGGAGCCCCAGGTTTGATCCCGGGGTTGGGAAGATCCCTTGAAGGAAATGGCAGTCTGCTCTAGGATTCTTGCCTAGAGAATTCCATGAACAGAGGAGCCTGGTGGGCTATAAAGAGTCTGACATGACTGAGTGACTACACTTTCACTTTCATAATCTTTCTAGATTAAAAAAAAGTCAGGTTCACATGGGGTTAACTAGCCCAGTAGCCCAGCTAGTTAAGTGGCAGGGAGGAAAATTGAGCCCAGGACTTGGATTCTGAAGCCAAAGCTCTTCTGCTACATCACCACTCAAAACTGCAGCTTCCCTAGTGGCCTCCAAGGGTTTTCCCCTCTAAGTCACTTGAACGCTATAGAGGATGCTACTGAGGTCCCCTTGCACACACCCCTTGACACCCATGAGGTCACCTGCAGATAGTTTCCAAACATCTAATAACTTTGTGGGTCTCTTGGCCTGAGGCCTTTTCTGGCCTCCTGACTGCTTGACCAGATCACAGGGCGAGCAGGAATGCAGAAGATGAATGTCCAAGAGGGACCCTCAATCAGTGAGGGATGGGAATTGGTGAACTATACCCCAGCTTCCTCACCCCTCTGACAGAAACACACTGTTCCATCTGCAGATTCTACTGTGAGACCGGGTCCCGTCTCCCACAAAAGTACCCTCTTCACTAACACATCCTTGATTGGTCTCATGTCCTCCCTCTTTAGAGAACTTTCTTGACTTATCTCTCAAATCAGCTTATATCAAAATATTATCCTCACGGTCTACTTTTGGAAAAATCCAAATTAAGAAAGGAACCACCTTTTCAATGTCCAGATGTTAGGGAGCTCGACCATGGTGACAGCAGCCCAAGAATCAAAAACGGCTTGCAACTGAGTATCTTCTTTAATGGAAGAAAGATTTTCCTTTCTCCCTTTTGCTTCTCCAAGAGGGAAGACTGGCCTGTAAAGAGTTGACGTGCAGTGGATCTCACCCCTTTGAAAGGGTGAATGGATTTTTCCAGAGTCACCTCCAGCAGTGGCTTCTGCTGACTTGGAGATTCCCCAGAGAGTTCTGGCACGTTTACCCACTTGCCTCTGCTCCTGGCGATAACCAGGGGCCAGGGATTTCAGGGTCGTGTAGACAGTGCTGCAGTGTTCTTGAAGCCCTGAAGTGGGGAGTGAAAGATTGGAAAGATTGGATCATTTGAAAGATCCAAGCATGAACCCAGCTATGCTGCCCTCCAGAATGTGCAGAGAAAACACTTTATGCTAGTTGAGGGGTAGAAGAGAGAGAAACAGCAGCACAAAACAGAAAGAATGATGAGCAGGGCGTTGATACATCAGGGTTGAAATGCTAACTCTACCATTACTCTTTTAGTCAAGCCATAATTATTAAGTGCCTGCCATAGGCAGGCTGGAGTGATATTCAAAATATTTAGCTATTATTATCCGAGTGCTGTGCCAGAAGTTACTCCTTTAATCACTGGACTATGGGGTGGTCTGAAAGGCCCAGGGGAGGAGATATGGATAATACACTGTGGGGGCATTTGGGAGGTTTAGGGCAGTAGTTAATTACCACTGGATACAGAAACATTTCAGTGGTATTACCACTGTCCTGCTCCTGTCACTGAATATACGCCTAGTATCTGGCACTATGCTAGGAGCTGGGGAAGAACAGTGAAACTAAGCAGACTTCATCTTTATTGTCTGAAGAAATAGATCGTGCTCATCACACTGATAAGCACAGGATTATAAACTGGGATAAATGTTCTAAAGGAAAGGAGCTTTGCTGTGAAAGCATCAAGCATCAGGTTCACCCAGTGTTGGGGGTCAGAGAAGCTTTCCCTGAGGAAGGGCACTCGCCAAAGCCTGAAGGACAATCAAAGGAGTGGAACAAGAACTTTCCAGAGAGACAACAGCATTCTTGAAAAAGCTGTGGGATAGAAGGGAACGTGGTATATTTGAAAGATGGAAAGAGGGTTAGTCACTGTGGCTTGAACAGGAGAGTTGGCGTGGGGTATGGTTCAGGGACACCCTTGGGGGCCAAGCCAGGCAGGTTTTGTAGCTGTCAAGATTTGGGGTTTTTCTCTAGGGCCACTGAAGGATTTAGACAGGGGGGTAAATGTGATCAAATTCAGTTTTGAAATGATCTCTTAAACTGCGGTCTGGAGAATGACTGGAACCAGGGGTCAAGGGTAGATGCTTGAGAAGAGTTAGGAATTGAGCAAATGGCAGTGACAACCTGCTTTAGGCTAGAGGCAGAGGGAATGGAAAGGACACGAGCTGACGGGCTGGGGACTGACTGGATCAGGTGGGGGGATGGGTTTTGATGGGGCATCTTGGGGGTGTTTCCTTGGTTTCTGGTTCCTTTATCTGGAGGGATAGAGGGTGGTGGCCTTCACTGGGACTGAAAGAGTAGGATGAGCTCTGTGGACCTGGAGAATCTCATTGGCTCTCAGGGCTCAGTTTCCTTGTTCTTGTAAAAAGGGGTGGACCAAATGATCTCAAATGCCATTGTCCAATGCCCCATGGCTGACACCCACAGACCAGGACAAGCTAACCTGCAGTAAAGCTATGGTCCTCTTCAAAAGGGACTCCTGAGCTGCGGTTTCTGGGTCATGGTTACCTAAAATCATAAAATATAAAAACCTTTAGGTCTCCCTGTCCTGCCTCATCCCTAGAACCAGACATATTAGAGATAGGATTCTTCAGTGATGCTCTTTCATTTTTTTTCCTGCAGTGAACTCCACCTACCACAGGGCAAAGGAGCGGCATCACACAGCTTGACATGAGCTGATGACGTAACCTCACAGAGTTGCTCACCCTCTCTGGTTCTCAGAGTTCTTTTTTTTTCCTACGATTTTTTTTTTTTTTGATGTGGACCATTTTTTTAAAGTTGTTACTGAAATTGTTACGATATTTCTTCTCTTTTATGTTTTGTTTCTTTGGCCGAGAGGCATTTGGGATCTTAGCTCTCTGACCAGGGATTGGATCCATATCCCCTTGGTTGTAAGGCAAAGTCTTAACCCCTGGCCCACCAGGGAAGTCCCCATAGTTCTTAGAGTTCTTGTTTATAAAAAGAGAGTGTTGGATCTGGTGAACCCCAAGGTCCTTTTCTTGCTTGTGTTCTATATTTCTTTCACCTTGTTATCCCAGAAGAGTGCTTGAGCCTCCTAGTGAGTTTATAAACTTCTAAGAAGGGCTGGACCATTTTGCCAGGCAGGCTGGGAATCTTCCAGGAAGTTTTGCTGCCTGAGAGGGGAGGCCTGCATCGGGTCTGGGTCAGAGATCTTGTGTGTGGGAGGCTATCCAGGGAGCTATATGCCCCAGATTTGTAGAGGGAGCACCTGCTATTGGTTCTCTGAGGATCTGAGAATGTGAAAGGAGGGCAGATTCAGGAATGGACTCCCAGGAACCAGGTATCCTTTGCCCTCACCAGGGGAGGAAGATTTTTACTGAAGCCTTGGCTCCTTACCAGTGCCTCAGAAGAAGGCTCTGGGGTGTGCTATTGCAGTGCCTTGGGGTGGGGTGGGGGAGCTTTCCCCTTCTCCCTTTTATGTTATTTAGTGTACAAACCCATTAGCATTACTTTTTCTTGAGCATCCAAGATGCTGCAGCCTATCACTCAAGTCATTCACATGTCATTTCAGCCTTTCTTTGGAAAACAATTGTGTCTTCAGTCAAAGACCTCTTGACAGGAGAAAATGGGGGCCCTGGATGGAATAATGCGGCCAAGTGCTTCTGTACACCTGCAGAATGCGACTTTGCGCCATTATGACCCAAATTGTTGTGCTGAAAGATTTCTCTTGGTTACATCTCTTTATGCCCCAGCATTTAACCTTGGGGCTGAGCAGAATCAGGCTCCTCTGCTCATCTTACCATAGCAGTTCTTTCCTGAGCAGCCTTCATTTTGTGTAATTATGTCAGTACAGTCAGCATCACGCGCACGTTTCCTGAACGGCCCAGCCAGACAAGACGGCTGCTTCGGATTTCCTCTGCTCTAGGAACTTGCTGCGAGTCATTTAATGATGCTAATATTTTTAATTTCTTCAGAAGCTGCATCCCCCAAATGAAAGAGAGAGAGGTTTCAAATGAAAGGTCCTTATGCACCTAAAACCCTAGCAAACTAGAAGGCATTAAAATTGACCATGGGGGCTTCCTTGGTGGTCCAGTGGTTCACAATCTTCCTGCCAATGCAAGGGACACGGGTTCGATCCCTGGTCAGGGAAGATTGTACATGGCACAAGGCAATAAGCATTTAAAAAATTGTGGGCCACAACCACTCAGCCCATGCTCTAGGGCCCACGGACCTCAACTACTGAGCCGAAGTGCTGCAGCTACTGAGCCCTGTGCACCAGAGCACGTGCTTGGCAACGAGAGAAACCACCACAGTGAGACGTCTTCACACCTCAACCAGAGAGTAGCACCTGTTCTCTGCAACTAGAGAAAGCCTGTGTGCAGCAACGAAGACCCAGCACAGCTAAAAACAAACAAATAAGCAAATAAAGAAATAATGGTAAATGTAAATATATGTAAAAGTTGACCATGATCTTATCTCAGAGTGCCCATGTCAGTAAAAGTGACAGAGAGAGATCAGAAAAAGGTGTTGACATGGTGATGATGCCTTGGTGCTTTTCAGCCTGAGAAAAGTGAAAGTGAAGTCCCTCAATCATGTCTGACTCTTTGCAACCCCATGGACTGCAGCCCGCCAGGCTCCTCCATCCATAGGATTTTCAGGCAAGAATACTGGAGTGGGTTGCCATTTCCTTTGTTTAAAACAATTTTTTTTAAACTATGGAAGCTCTCAAACATAAAAAAAGAGACATAACATTGCCGGTGGGAATGTAAAATGATACAACTGCTTTAGGAAATAGTTTGTAATTTTTAAAATGATTAAACAGAGTTACCATATGACCCAGCAATTCCTCTTCTAGGTTGGATCTCCTTGCAGTCCAAGGAACTCTCAAGAGTCTTCTCCAACACCATAGCTCCACTAATGAAAATATTTTAAGATAGATTGTGGTGATGGAGGCACAGTTCCAAATATACAAAAGTCGTTAAATTATGCACTTTAAATGGGTGAATCGTATAGTATGTAGTTGTATCAGTTCAGCTCTG
The DNA here is from genome assembly GCF_000754665.1 of Bison bison bison. Taxonomy (NCBI): domain Eukaryota; kingdom Metazoa; phylum Chordata; class Mammalia; order Artiodactyla; family Bovidae; genus Bison; species Bison bison. Next base: position 17,762,179 of record NW_011495018.1, on the reverse strand, counting down.
TTCAGTCGCTCAGCTGTGTCCGACTCTTTGCAACCCCATGGACTACAGCATGCCAGGCCTCCCTGTCCATCACCAACTCTCAGAGTTTACTCAAACTCAAGTCCCTTGAGTCGGTGATGCCATCCAACCATCTCATCCTCTGTTGTCCCCTTTTCCTCCTGCCTTTAATCTTTCCCAGCATCAGGGTCTTTTCAAATGAGTCAGTTCTTTGCATCAGGTGGCCAAAGTTGTATAGTATGTAAATAGTATGTAGTTGTGTAGTATGTAAATTATACTTCAATAAAACTTTTAAAAAAGAAAGAAAAAAATAGACTAGTATAGCAAAACATGGGTAAGTAAGTAAGTGTTAGTTGCCCAGTCGTGCCCGAGTCTTTGCAACGCCGTGGACTGCAGCCTACCAGGCTCTTCTGTTCATGAGATTTTCCAGGCAAGGATACTGGAGTGGGTTGCCATTTCCTTCTCCAGGGAATCATCCAGACCCAGGGATTGAACCCGGATCTCCTGCACTGCAGGCAGATTCCTTACCGATTGAGCTAATAGGCCTTTCTTTGGAAGGAATGATGCTAAAGCTGAAACTCCAGTACTTTGGCCACCTCATGCGAAGAGTTGACTCATTGGAAAAGACTCTGATGCTGGGAGGGATTGGGGGCAGGAGGAGAAGGGGACGACAGAGGATGAGATGGCTGGATGGCATCACTGACTCGATGGACGTGAGTCTGGGTGAACTCCGGGAGTTGGTGATGGATAGGGAGGCCTGGCGTGCTGCGATTCATGGGGTCACAAAGAGTTGGACACGACTGAGCGACTGAACTGAACTGAAAGCATGGGTACCACCTCCAAATTTCAGCAATTAACAACTTAGAGCCAATCTTGTGCAATCCTAAATTTTCACCCTTTGCCTCTCAGACATTAATAACATTTCATCTGTAATATCATGTCATCATTAATATCATTTCAATATATACCTCTAAAACATAGGGACACTTAAAGATATATAAAAGCAAAACCATCATCACATCTGAAAATTTAACAGTAATTTCTTAATGCCATCAAATATCCAATATTCAGGTTTCTACAAAGTGAAAGGAAAGTGTAAGTCACTCAATCTTGTCTGACTCTTTGTGACCCCATGGACTGTAACCCACCAGGCTCCTCTGTCTGTGGAATTCTCCAGGCAAGAATATTGGAGTGGGCAGCCAGTCCCTTTTCCAGGAGCTCTTCCCAACCCAGGGATTGAACCCAAGTTTCCTACATTGCAGGCAGATTTTTACTGTCTGAGTCACCAGGGAAGACTTGTCTTATATATATATATTTTAACAGTTGTTCATGATTCAGATTAAGTCTAAACATTGCAAATGATTGAAATGTTTTTAAGTGTTTTTAATCTATAAGCTCTCCCTTCCCCCACCCCCATCTGTCATTTCATCCCCTTGAAAGTCATCTATGTAAGAGATCCAAATTTTTGTCCCACAGAGTTTCCCACAGTCTGGACTTTGCTGATTGCACTTCTGTGCTGTAGTTTAACTTGTTCCTCTGTCCTCTGGGGCTACTTGTGAATTGACAGCTCCATCTGGGGCCTTGATCACATTCCTAGGGGTGTTGAGTTCTTCTACCAAAAGGCACGGGTTTTAAATTATAGAATAAATAGTTAGAAATGGACTGAACCTCATCAAACACTTCCACATCTAATCTACCTTCAGAGCTACGGATCATGGTAATGTGAGAGGGTTCTGTTTGTAGACCAATTTTTAATGTGTTTTTCTCCCTCAGAGTTTCGCCTGTCGTACTGGGTCAAGGATATGAATACGGATGTGATTGGGTGCATGGTAGTAGATGATCCTCTTCCTGGTGCTTGGGGAGCTAAAGAGATGGAAAATGTGCCCTCATGAGACCTAGTTGGGGATTTTTGCCAGTTTCCCTGGGAAAGCTATACTTTGGCAATGAATTGAGTTTAAAGAAGACATTTTCTTGTATTGGAGACCAGCATCTGAAATTCCTTATATTTCGGGAATTCTCTACTCTCTGAGTCGTGGAGGGGAGCAGAAATAGGAAAGGACAGTGCCCACTTTCTCAGTCCTTGTGGCAGCTAAGTACTGAGCACATGACCTGGTTTAGTCAATAAGACTCACCTGTCTGGGGAAAATCCATTGGCAACTATAGGGTACTGTGATTAAGTAATAGCTACTTCCTTGCCCTCCTCTCCATCTCCTGGGGGGAAGGGGGATGCCATTTCCCCCTCCAGCTATCACCTGGCTCAGAGCTGGTTCTGTTTCAGGGGACCCAAGTCTGGCACAGGCCATAGAGATACCAAAATTTTATGGTGACAGAGCCGGGACGAGGCCCTTGCTTACACTCTTATTTAGTTTGACTTTTATCCTACAAACCATGGGAAGCCATTGGAAGGTTTGAAGTGGGAGGGAGATTTTGCCATCAAGTCTGTATTTTAAGAATGTCACTGTGGGGCTTCCCTGGTGGCTCAGTGATAAAGAATCCACCTGCCAATGCAGGGGACACAGGTTTGATCCCTGATCTGGGAAGATCCCGCATGCCATGGAGCAATTAAGCCTGTCCGCCACAACTACTGAGCCTGTGCTCTAGAGGCCAGGAACAGCAGCAACTGAGCCCATGCACCCTAAACCCCATGCTCTGCAATGAGAGAAGCCACCACAGGCAGAAGCCCTCGCACCACAGCTAGGGAAAATCTCCCGCAGCAACAAAGGCCCAGACAGCCAAATAAATAAACAAATTTATTTTAAAAAGAACATCATTGTTCCTGCTGGAGAGGGGATGCACAGAGCAGGAAAGCCAGGGCAATCATCTTAGTGAGCAGGGCAGTTGCCTGGACCCAGTTGGCAGCTCCTGCCTCTCCCATGGGCCTTCCACAGCCTCCTCTAGACTCCTAGCTTCCCCTGCACCCCCATGTCAATCAGTGATGGATGCCCTAACCCAGAAGATGCCCTAACCCACCTCGACCAGATGTTGGGGGAGATTTGAAGGATGGGGTTCACATTGTCATGGTAATGCAGACACAAACAAAGAACATCTGGAAAAATATTAAACCCTCAGAATCCTAAGATCTCCAACTGTACGGTTTTGAGAGTCATTGAACCTGATTGCCAGGTGAGGCTGGGCTCTCTCCCATGCTGCACCCCAGCAATCAGCTGTGGGATGGGAACATTTGGTGACAGGAGCCCCAATTTCTCCCCAGACCATCCATCTCCTTTTGGGGAAATTCACACGGATTGTCTCCTTTCTTCTGTACTCTGCTGTGCAGTCCCCATTGTACAGCACTAGCCTTTACCTGGATGCATATGGGTCTAGGGGTGAAGTCCTTTTAAAGGTGATGTGGTGAGCTTAGGATTAATCTCTCTCTGGGGTCCCCAGCCCAGGCCACAGGATTGAGGGAAGCAAGCTCCAGGGTGGAGGGAGAATTAGTCATAGTCCTAACTGTCTGGCCGAGGGGACACCACTCACCATGAATGCATGTGCTCTGTTTCATACAACTTATTGCTACCCCATGGACTGTAGCCCTCCAGGCTCCTCTGTCCATGGGATTTTCCAGGCAAAATTGCCAGAGTGGGGTGCCATTTCCTTCTCCAGGGTATCTCCCCTACCTAGGGATTGAACGCGTGTCTCTTGTGGTTCCTGCATTGGCAGGCAGATTCTTTACTGCTAAGACATCAAGGAAGGCCAAAGGGATGTCAGGGGGCACTGTAATCGCCTTCCAAATGGCCCCTCCTGAGGAGTTCAACCTCCCTCTTCCTGGAGAAGGCACTGACCAGAGTGAATCTGAAAAAGAGGAGGGTGGCTGGATATGACCTTGAGCTGAAGATCCCCACAGGAAGCCATCAGCCCGTCAAATCACCTTCCTATTCGGCTCAGGCTTTGATCTCTCCTGAAATCCAGGTCAAAGCCAGGCCTCGGGCATCTTTCCCAGAAAGCTGTGGCCAGTGCACCTTTGCTCACATCCCCTAGGCCTCTGGACAGCATCGGGGACCCCACGTTCCTGCAGCGTTGTGGGGAGCTGCCCACTGGCACATGGGCCGAGCAATTAAGAAACCGCATCTTTCTCCTCCTGGCTTCCCTAATTGTTATTTTTGTCCCTGCTTTCAAACCATCCCAGGTTTTCATTTCATCTTGCCCCAGCCCGGTGTGCCCAGCAGAAAAAGCCAGCTTGCTCAGTGGGGGGCAATTTTTCCAGCGTGTCCGGCGACAATTCCAACACGACTGCTTTGTACATATAATTATAAAACCAGGGGCCACCAAAGTGCACCTATAGAGCAGAGTCTTCACTGTTCCTGTTCCTGTTTTAATTATTAAGCCTTAAAGCAAAAACGAGGTTTCAAAGAAAACTTTCTGTTCAGTCCTCAATAGAGTTAAAGGAGGAACATTTTAAGCTGATGAGCTGACACTTGTAGAAGCAAATATATTAAATAAATCATGATTCGTTTTGGGGGCAAAGTCTGACTTACATCAACTCTGGAAAAAATGGATCTTAATGAGTGACAGTTGGGTGTTTTCTGTCACTTCCTGAGGTAATGGCCGCAAGCTGACATTGCTCAGTGGGTGTCTCATACTTCTGAACAAAAGTTTTTTGGAGTGAGATAGACAAGGTAGAAATCCCAAGGTGACTGGGAGGAATGTCTAATGAGTGGAAAGACATATTTACTGGCAGTCTGTATGTAAGCCGTGACAGTTGACAGGACTTGATTGTAACAAATATAGTTGATGAAGAAAAGGCTGACAGACCGAAAGAGGGGGCTGTGCTGGGGGGAGAGTGAGTCAAAAGCCATGCCTTGGCTGAACCCTGTTAATGGTAAGTTGGATACAAAGCTCAGAGTCATGAAAGGGAGCTGGGATCTTGCACTGATGTCTGAACACAGAAATGTGTCAGGCTTGCAGGAGCTGGTAATAGGTTCAGATGTGTTGACCTTTTTGCCCATAACTTAAGAAGCTGGGATTTCTGGTAGCATCTGGGGCCAGAAGATGACCCCAGCTCTAGGGATGGATGGAAACTCTGTGACTTTGGGGCCCAATATGCCCACGTCTCTGCTTAGGTGGGATTTGCGGGCATTCTTTATGGATGCCTCACCTGGGCAGCTACCGTGACCAAGAGCCACTGGGCTCTGGCCATTTTGCCCCAGTGGGCACCAGAGAGGATCCCATGGGGGTGGGAGAGAGCTCAAGCCATCAAACACTGTGCAATCGCCCTTTTTGTGGGCCCCTTACCCCCTTCATTCTGCTGCTCCCACCCCTCTTCTGCTCAGTTCCTCCTCTGTGCCCCCACCACTGCCTCCCCCCAGCACAAAAGGAGTGATTGGCCTCGAAAAGGCAGAGCTGACTGGCATATTAAATGATGACACTTTGTAACTGACTGGTCAGGGCTTCAACAATCGGCTTGCCAATGAGCTCTGCACTTCTTCCCCCAGGCAAATGTCACACTGAAACTAAACAGGATCTTTTTTCATCCTACATGCTGTTTTCTATGCCACATATTATTTTAGAGTTGAAAATAGGCTAACTCTTTAAAATGCACAGAGCCTGCTGTACTTTCATCGTGGGCTCATTTTGGAGGAGAAGAGGCTGGCTGGGGAGGGAAGCGGGGGGGAGTGGGTAGAGTGTGTTGAGTGGGGATAAGGGTTTGGCCAACATCTTGACCTTGACTTTTTTATTGAATGGATGAATAAGTGAAGGTAAAAGAAAGTTTTAAAGACTGAAAAGTGGATGGAGGTGATTAGAGCAAAAGAGACTAATGAGCCATGAACCTCCTACCTCAAGAGAGGAAGTTGAATTGTTGTGATCGTCACTTTTCTTGTTTCGATTGACCAGGGCATGGCTTGCTTATCTTCGTGTTGATTCTGTGTTTGTGCTGTGATTTGGGAAATGGGGTCCATGCCTGTGGATTCCTCAGATCCAAGTAAAGTGTCAGATGCCTGACTTACATCGCCCCAATTAAATGGAAACTTCTTTCTAATAATTTTGGCTAACATGACCCGCTTTCTCCAGATTGGTTCTTGTTAACTTGATTCACTGCTTTGGGAGGAGAGCGTGGGTAAGACCACGTTGAATGGTGTCCTTCCCAGGCTGAGGGATGGGACCTGGCTCTGTGTCAGCTATATGCATCGACTTCAGTTCAGTGAGTTAGGACTTCCCATATGAACTAATGACTCCTGAAAATGTCTCCTACTTGGCTCAGTCAAGAGAGATGGGGAATTATGAATCACCCAGAAGTTAGGACTTCTTATCAATGGGAAAGCAATTTTTAGAGTAAGATTTGGGGAATGGGGGGAGATGGAAGATGGAGTGAAGAGAGATTCATAGCTCAAGAAAAAGGATCTGATTTGAGATGAGCAGTTACATTTTGGGGAGAAATGAGACACAACTGTTCCTCTCCTCTACACCAGAGGCAAAGGTTTATCATTATTTATTTTCACTTTTTCTTGAGCAAGTTACTTTTTCTTTCTGAGCTTCAGCATCTTCCTCTGTAGAACAGTCATTAGTCTAGATAAACTTGGATGACTCTACCCCCAATCTTTTGAATTTCATGACCCACCAAAGCAGATTTCAGGGTTTCTGCCAGAAGGACATTTTACTTCCATTAGTAACATCCTCACGGCCAGCTAATCAGCCTGGGGCTCCAAAACCTTGAAGCCAGACTCAAAAGAATTTAGGGATGAGCAACCCACCATATCCACCCAAAGCTGAGACTTCCTGGTTTTGGCTCCCCACAGCTCATGTCCACCCAAAGATACACTTCTAATGCTGGTGTCTGCTGCGTGGCAGGCCTGGAAGCTCCTAATGAAAAGCACCTGAAGGGTGGTCTCCAGGAGTCGGAGGGGCCCACTCTTCTCTGGTAGTGGATCTCACAACTGTATTCACCTAAGAGGCAGAAGGGAGGGTCAGTACACCTGTATGTAGTCCTACCTTTCCTACAACGGGAAGGGAAAAACTTTTCTCAGGTCTTCTCTGGCTCGGTGATTTTTCTCTTCTCTCCAAGAAGAGTTTTCACAGGCTGATCCCACCTGCCAAACCCACTCCTCAGTGTCCCCTCTGCTGGGGTAGAGCAGTCCCGGCCGACATGGAGGGGCTCGGGTTCTGGCCTCTCCTTGGCTGATAATTAGCTGTGCAGGGAGTTCTTGGAGATTTCCATGAGTCTTAGTTTGCCGTGGGTCAAATGAGGGAAATGGACAAAAACATTATATATTCTTAATTGGTTACCTTACAAGGTTGTACAATGAAGCAAATCAGCTATATAATATATATATACACACACATTTATCCCTTCCCTCTTGGGCACCGCCCCCCATCTAAATCATCACAGAGCCCTGAGCTGAGACCTCTGTGCTATACAGCAGCTTCCCACTGGCTATCTGTTTTACAAATGGCAGTGCTCACAGGTCAGTCCCAATCTCCCAGCTCATCCCCCGTCCCTCTCCCATGTCCACGTATCTGTTCTCTACCTCTGCATCTCCATACTTGTTTACTTTTAATAATAATCTTTAAAGAGTGACTTTCCACCCTCAAACAGAACCCTCTCTAGAATACATATGTCTGTACACATACATATATATACAAAACTGTAGGGCTCTGACTAAAGTGAAGGAGGGGCCCTGTCAACCTCCATGGTCCCCAGCGGCTGCTCCAAGCCATCTCTCCAGGGCCCCCAGCTCACAGAGAGCGGGAACACGATGTGTCTGGATGGCAGTCAAGGTCCCTCGGGCCTACCCCTGGGTCACACATGACTTCTCCTTACTAGCTGCCCTGGCTCATTCTGAGGAGAGGAGAGGACCCCTCTTACTGAGCCCGCAGGATCAGCGGTTAGAACCGTCTTTCTCTCCTGGGTGTTGAGAAGTCTGCAACAGGCCCAGCGCATTCTGGTTCTTTGCTTGTTGGCTGGAGACGGAACAGGATTTCTGTTTTAATCCCGTATCAGCATAGTTTAGCCATTCTGGATGTACGAGGTTGTCCCCTCAGCTCGTGATGTGTGAAGCAGGCACCTGGTGAATTAACCCTTTGCTCTCCAGGACTTTATCTTCTCCAGGGAGAGTGGATGGAGGCAAGAGCAGGCCTGTGAGGCTGCACCTGGGGCCTCTGGTCTTCTGAAAACCCTCACCCTGGGGAACATCATCCCTTGATCTGGAAATCAGAGAGGTTGCCACCAGCACAATTCATCCAGGGTGACGTGGAAGAAATGCCGGAAGTTGAAGGAATTCGGGACAGTGATGCCCTCCTCTAAGCAGACAATTTGAATTCTCTTTAGAAGCCTTGGTAGCTGTGATTATGGGAGCAAGGGAGCTCTGAAACTGAGGCGTCATGTGGTTCCTTCCACCCTGAGCAGTGTGACTCTGACCAGTGGCTTCCCTGGTGTCTCAGCTGGTAAAGAATCCATCTGCAATACCTGAGACCTGGGTTGGATCCCTGGGAGAAGGGAACAGTTACCTACTCCAGTATTCTGGCCTGGAGAATTCCATGGACTGTATTTTCAATTTAATCATAACACTAAGAGATAAAACTTACCAAATCCTTAATGAGGAGCCGTGCCTTGTGCTAGCACTTTGCAAGGTTTATCCCACTTACTACTCACAGCAACCCTATGAGATGCATTTCTTATCATCCTTAATTTATAGATGAGGAAACTAAGACCCACGAAGGCCAAGAAAAACTGTCTACAATCACACAAGCACTAAAGTGTGGGGCCAGCCTGGGTTTCTGCCACCCCCTGATAATTCCATTTCCGGTCCTTTCTCAACTGCTATGCCTTTGGCACAAACACCGGTCAAGAAGATGGATTCTAATGGATTCCTGTCCTACTCAGACACTTGTTAGCGGTGCCGCCTGAGTACAATTCCTGCCACGTGGAATTGTTGCAGGAACACGCGAGCCATGGGAAGTGCATGTACAGTGCTCGTCAGCCATCCCATAATAAGAATGGTGGACACTTGGGCTGCTGACTGCGTGTCAGGCCCGTCTCAACTATTCTGAGTACATCATTTCATTGAAAGCTCACAATGGTTCTATGAATTATTTTATCCTCTTTTTTCTTGATGAGAAAAATGAAGCACAGAGAGGTTAGGGAATTTCCCTGAGATCACAAAGGCAGCAGCAGAAACAGATGTGAAGTCGAGAAGTCTGACTGCAGAGCCTGCCTCCGACCACTACTGTGTTCTCCTTTTATGTTATGTAATGAGCTCAACACACGTTTATGTAATATTTGTTATGTGTCTAGCCCTCTTCTGAGCACTGAAGCTACAAATGGTGAGCTGAAAATCAGATGTGGTTTCTACCCTCTTGGAAATTATATTCCAGATGGGAATAATCAAATGCATTCAAACGGTTGGCCTGCCCTCACTACATGAGGGTGTACTATCCTTTGCTGGGACTTTCTAGGTGGCGCTAGTGGTAAAGAACCTACCTGACAATGCAAGAGAATTAAGAGACATGAGTTTGATCCCTGGGTCAGGAAGATACCCTGGAGGAGGGCATGGCAACCCCCTCTAGTATTCTTGCCTGAAGAATTCCATGGACAGGGGAGCCTGGCAGGCTATAGACCATGGGGTCTCAAAGAGTCGGACATCACCGAAGTGACTTAGCATGCAGCACATATAATAAATGTAGAATTGCAACCATAGAAAGAGTTATGGAAGAAAGAGCATGGTGCTCTAAGAGCCTGTAAAAGGGGACTTGACCCAACTGGGGAGGACAGGGAGGACTTCCTGGAGGAAGTGACAATTTAGTTGTGATCCAAGGGATGAGTAGGAGTGAGGAAAGTAGCAGGTGGTGTCAGTGGTGGGGATTGGGTGTGTAGAAGCATTTCATGCAGAGGGAACAACATGCACGAAGGCTCCTGGTACGAGGAAGCATGGGAAGGTGTGTGGAGCATAGCGGAAGGCTATGCAATTTTCAAGGCCCTGTGTAAAATAAAAATATAGATCTCTTGTTAAAAAAATTAAGACTTGCAAAAATCTCAAGAATAGGATATGGGGCCCAATGTGGCCGCAGGCGTCACAGGTCCATGAAACCAGCCTTGGCTGGACAGAGCAATCTGGGGAGGCAATCAAGGCAGATCATAGAGCCCTCAGGGCCAAGGTCAGGATTTTGCCTTGCTGGATCTGTTTCTGCAGGGTCACTCTGCTGGGTAGAGAATCATTTGGAGGGGAGCCAGATGGGTGGCACTTAGCAAGGGGTAAGGGGCCAAGCAACCTGGGGAGGCCTGAAGGCTTCAGAGCTGAGGCGGGTGCTCTACCTCCCCAGACCTGGCCTGGTTTCTTTTCCGAGGAAATGGGAGAGTGACGCCCACACCCTTGATGACCGGAATGCGTGGGCAGAGATCTAAGCCATGGAGCTTTTTCATGGTCAATTGTGCGGGCCTTTTACAAAGGCTCTGCGACTTTCCCCCTGACCTCCCAGAGGCTGGTGGATGAGCGTGACTCCCTCCAGTGTCCAAAGCCAGGGGGTGGGGGCCCATTGTGTGTGGGAGTTTTTGAAGAGCTTTTTAAAAGGGAGACCCCAGAGCTGAGGACATTAAGAGCTGAATCCCCGAGCCTCCCCTGCCTTCGTGTTCAATTCAATGCGAAATGGCTGCCCCTGTATATGTATGTATATATATATATCTCCAAATAAAGTCACATCAGCCAGAACTGTCTCTGCTCCAAGCCACAGAGAACTTTTCTGAACCCCAAACTCAATGGCTTTCCTCCGACCTGGTGTGTTGTATGCAGACAGGCATTTTTACTGTAACGAATATAATAGCTCAGTTGGTTAGGAAAGCTGAATCCATGCCTGGATTCAGCTTCAAACACAGGTTTCAGGGGCAAATTAGCACCGACATCAAGTTTTGGATTTTATAAAAAGTGCCAGGTTGGGAGAAGAGACGCGTAATTGTTCCTGCAGCCGAGGGTGAAGGTTAATACTCTGGGCCTTGGCTGCCTGTGTCCGGGGCTCCCCTCCACCACACAGCACACTATAAAGACCGCCGGGCACACTGAAGCTCATTAGATTTTCTGTCTTCATAGAGCTCCCCTGGAACACCCATCCTGCCTTTGACGGCTGTAGTCAAGGACTAGCTGTGGATCCCTGGGTGTCGGAGACCCATCTTTCCCTTCCTGATGCTTCTCTCACTCTGAGGGACACCCCTGCCTCTGCCCAGGGGTCTCTAGATCCAGATGGCCAAAGACCCCGGTGTCTCTGGGGACCTCTCAGTTAAGGTTAATTACACAGACGACAAAGCATCGGTGCCTCCTCTCCGGGATGGTTGGCAAACTTGACTAGACTCAAAATGAACCTCTTTGATTCCATCTGCAAAATTAGATCAGATTTGATAAAGTAAAGATGTACCCTTTGAAGTATTCCCTATCAACATAAGTGCTAAGAACACTTGAGTGAAGGAATTTGAGCAGTTTTGAAAGCAGCAGCATAGAAACTTCAATGAGGATTGCAGCTAAGGGCATGCCCAGAAGGCACGGGACTAACTGCGTCTATCCTGCAGGCAATAAGCAATTGCTAAAGATTCCAGACTTCTCAAAGTTCAGAGTTCAACACTCGGAAACTTTGTTGAGCTCTTGATAGGCTGGGCTCTGTGGTTTGCATTCTGTTTTCAGAGGGTCTCAGAATCCTGGCTGCTCTTCTGTTTCTGTGCTGCCTCTGCATGATGGCACGAAACAAGGTTGTTTTTTTTTTTTCTCTTTAGCTTCCACACGGAGGAGGTATGCATTAAACCCTCAGCTGTTTCCCTGGGTATGATCCCTCCAGAGCTACAGGGCAGAACATCAGCGGGTGAAAAGTGTCTGTTTATCTAAATGAAAAGCAGAAGATCTGCATCGAAGCCCAGCTCCGTCACCATCTCACTGTATGACCTTGATGGAGTCCTTCAGTGTGTCCAAATCCTAGCTTCTTCCTCCGGCTTCCACTTCAGCTACCAGTTACCAAGTCCCTCCTATGTGCCAATAATACCTGCCTCTCAACTGAACTGCACCCAAACCCCATGCTGCTGCTGCTGCTGCTAAGTCGCTTCAGTCGTGTACGACCCTGTGTGACCCCATAGATGGCAGTCCACCAGGCTCCCCCGTCCCTGGGATTCTCCAGGCAAGAACACTGGAGTGGGTTGCCATTTCCTTCTCCAACGCATGAAAGTGACAAGTGAAAGTGAAGTCGCTCAGTCGTGTCCAACTCTTAGCGACCTCATGGACTATACCCCACCAGGCTCCTCTGTCCATGGGATTTTCCAGGCAAGAGTACTGGAGTGGGGTGCCATTGCATTCTCTGCCCAAACCCCATGATTGAGCCCATACTAAGTGCTGGGGAGAAGATGCTAAATTACTGCGTGGTCCCTCCTGGTCTAGTGGGGCACAAAGAGACTTGAACTAGTGTTTTAATGGAAAGTGCCAGGAGTGGCCACAGGAAATTGTACCAAGTGCTGTAGACGCTCATCGTGCGTGTGTGCTAAGTCGCTTCAGTCGTGTCTGACTCTGTGACCCTATGAGCTGTAGCCCACCAGGCTCCTCTGTCCATGGGATTCTCCAGGCAAGGATACGGAGTGGGTTGCTATGCCCTCCTCCAGGGGATCTATCCCACCCAGGGATCAAACTGTGGTTCTGCACTGCAAACGGCTTCTTGACCAGTGAGCCACCTGGGAAGCCCCGTGGGAGCTCAGAGGGGGGAGCCATTCATTCTGCCAGGGGGCATCCAGGGAAAGCACAGAAGTGAGCGGAGAGGACTGGAGCTGGAGAACAAGAAAGCATTTTGCAATCTGTGGGCAGTTAGAAAAGGTATTCTCTTTTATATTCTGATTTCAGGTACTACAAAACAGCTTGCAATCTGCATTCTTTTCTCTTGGTTTGGACTGGATTGATGGTAATTTGGGAAAGCTCTAGCTTCAGAAGAACAAAGGGATGCAGTGAGGGTTTAAATCCAATAGTTGCTGTTGAGGGGAAATTAGTTTTTAAAAAATGAAAGTGTGTGGGAGAGGTCAGTGAGACTGAAATGGTGCCATCTGGGCAACCTAGATACTAAGGGCGGGTCCCGGGTGCTGTGTCCCTGAGTTCTCACCTGTCTTGAGGTGAGCTGAGGTCCAGATGTTGGCTTATTATGTTGAATAAGTGTAGCGGGAGTGGGCATTCTTGCCTTGTTCTTGATCTTGGGGGGAAAGCATTCAGTCTTTCACCATTAAGTATCATGTTAGTATGTAGGTGTTTTATAGATGCTCTTTATCAAGTTGAGAAGTTTCCGTCTATTTCTAGTTTGCCGAGAAATTTTTATCACAAACGAGTATTGGATTTTGTCAAATGCCTTTTTTCTGCATCAGTTGAAATGATCATATAATTTTTATTCTTTAGCCTGTAGATATGGTAGATTACATTGATTTTCAAGTGTTGAACCAGCCTTGCATGCCTGGAATAAATCCGACTTAGTCGTGGTATACAATTCTTTTTATAAACTACAGGTTACAATGTGCTGATATTTTGTTGTGGATTTTTGTGTCTAAGTTTATGAGGGACATTTAGACTGTCTTAATCTGGTTTTGCTATCAGGATAATACTAACCTTGTAAAATGAGTTAGGAAACATTCCATCTTCTATTTTCTGGAAGAGATTCTGTAAAATTGGCATTAATACATCATTTTACAGGCAGTTCTGATTGTCTTTGGTTAATCTTCTATACCCAACGAAGAGGTACCTTTTGGTTAGTGTGGTAGGGCGGATGGCTTTGTACTGCACTCTGAAGCCAGGGGACCATAACCCAGGCTCCTGCCCACTCTAGCAGCTGTTCCAGTCTAACCCACCTTAGCACGAGTGCTCCTTTATTGTGGACCCCCTTCAGAGTCATCAGTTCTCACCTGCGCTTTGACTTCTTCAGTGCATCTGGTACACAGTGCTGGATGTGAGGACATTGTGTGGCATGTACCACGCAGCCAACCAGCTCTACCGCCAGACCCCAAATCCCTCTCTCTCCTTCCCCTTTCCCCCTTGTCTATTTTGCTTCATCTCAGGTACTGAGTTGAATTTGGCACACTCCTCAGCGTGGGGCAAGATATCAGCTTTGGTCCGTGCATGGCACTCCCTTGCTTTCCAGTCTGCACCTCCATTCCTCTTCCGCCACTGCTGGTACTCGCGTAACGTGTTTGAGGTTGTATCAGTTTCCTGTTGTTGCTGTAACAAATGACTGCACATGGGGTGGCTTAAAACGACACAAATTTATTATTTTACAGCTCCAGAGGTCAGAATCCCAAGGGGTCTCACTAAGCTAGAATCATCTGTTGACAGGGTTGTGTTCCTTTAGGAGGCTAAGGGAAGAATCTTTTCTCTTGGCTTTTCCAGTTTCTAGAAGAGCCTATGTTCTTTGGCTCTCAGGCCCTTTCCTCTCCAAAGCCACCAATGGCTGGCCTGGTCTCTCTCACTTGCGTTCTTCCACCTGCTCTCCCGCTCCCTTTCTCACTTATTAGGGCCCTTGTGATTATATGGGGACCGCTCGGATAATCTAGGATAGCTGCCCATCTCAAGGTCAGCTGACTGGCAACCTTAATTCCCTCTAGCCATATAACATGCCACATAACATGATGTATTCACAGGTTACTGGGATTTGGGTGTGGACAACTCTGAGAATCATTATACACATAAGACATGTCCTTAAGTTAGGTACGTGTGTATCACTGCAAAATAATGCAATGTTATTTTGAATGTGTAAGGGTTCTTTATTTGAATGAATGGACTTGGGCTACAGGTCTGATTCTTTAATGTTTACTCCTAAACTATGTTTTCAAGTTCTACCCATGTTGTGTATATAGATAGTACATTACCCCTAACTCCTACAGTGTATTCTATAATAGACTTCCCCCTTAATCTTCATATTCATTTCCAAGTGATAGACATGTAGATTGCTTCCAACTCCCCACTGTTATAGACAACGTGGTCCTGAAAGCCCATGCCCATCTCCACACAGACCTGGTTGCATTTCCTTAATTTTCATTAGGTAATGTTGGAGTGCTCCCCACAGTGGCTGCCCCTGTCCACATGCCCACTTGTCTGTTTCCCAGGCACTTTGGGCCATTTTTGGCTTTAGGCTGCCAGCTCCACCATTTCTCACCGGAAAAGCAGAAAGGGGAGGGAAATCAATATTAACTCATCACCTACCACGTGACCTACTAGATGATGCTGAGTTGGATGCTTTATGTACTTCATCCCCTTTTGTTCTAGGGCGATCTGATGTGGTTGATATTACGGAAACTGTTCTACACACAAGAAAACTAAGGCTGAGAAAAATTAAGTTCTTAACCCAAGGTCTCACGTTTAGCAAGTGTCTGGTCCAGAATTGGAATCTAAGCTGAGCCAAGAGTCCACTGTCAGTGTTCCCATCATGCCCTGGGCACACCTTACTCCCCATCTTCACAACAATGCTTAAGATAAATTCTCAGTCTGGGAGAGTGGTTAAGAGCATGGGTTTCAGAGCCAGACTGTAGTTCAAACACTGGCTCCACCACTTGTTAGCTACATGATTTGGGGTAAAGAACCTGATTTCCTTAAACCCCTGCTTTCTCATATGGAGACGGGTTTATGTCTATTCTTCCATTATGTTTGTAAAGCACTTAACAGTGTGTATTGCATAAAAAGGGTGCAGAAACTGTAGGTATTGCTGGGGCATCACACCTGTGCTGTTACCTCCACCTCAGCCTCTGAGCTTCTCATAGGCAAAGATGTTCATCGTTCATCTGTGTACCAACTTCAGGGTAACTAGTACAGTATTTGCCATCAATAGCCATTTGTTGAACTACTCAGCTCTAAAGCTCACTCCACCTAGGGTTGGAGATTTCTACAGCTCTTGGTTGAGGGAACTTGGATCTTCAGGATGCCTATCAGGATAAGGGAAGATGAGGGTTCCTGACCTCCATACCTTTAGTGATCTTTCTAGACCTTGCTGCTCCCCTCTTTAAAATATCTGTTGCTCCTGGTCCCCATTGCTCTCTCCTGTCTATTCCATTTTTCAAATCTATCTTTTGCTCCCCTTGGGGGAACCCATGTGTGATTCCCCTCTGTGTTTCCTCCCTTGCTGGTGAGGTGGGGTGCACATTGCCATCGGCGTTGCATTTCCTCCTCTGGAGGAAAGGAGCTCTGCACACCTAGTGACTTGCCTGTCAATTAGGCAGTTCTGCACCTGTGTGATTTCCTTGAGTGCTTAATAAAAATTGGGTGATTAGAGAACCTCAGGCAGCACTTTCTTAAATAGTCATTAAACAATCATTACAGATGAAAACAGCTCCAAGCGGCTGCTGAGAGGGAGTGTGTGGCTCCTAACAACATAATCCTTTTTCAAGTCAGAGCGAATGTGTAATCAAAGCACAAAAGGAAACAGTTTCAAAGTTCTGAACCTTCTCAGGCAAAACCGTAATACATCAACCAGCCTAAACCGGTGTCCAAAATGTTCAATGAGAGTTGACACATGGTGTAGTGTTCGAAGAAATTCACACCTCAGCCAGGTTTTGTTTTTCCTATCTCTCTTTTTAGGGATGTCATCACATTCCCTGGAGTAGGAAATCGTAATTCGCTTCAGTATTCTTGTCTGGAAAACTCCACGGACAGAGGAGCCTGGCGGGCTACTGTCCATGGGTCTCAAAGAGTCGGACACAACTGAGAGACTGAACACAGCTCAGCAGTCTTTCAAGTTTGGGTACTGCTGCCTGTCTTAGCGAAGCTGAAGTTCTGATGGAGATGGGTTATAACTTGATATTGGAAGTAAGTCCTCAGGAGGCTTTCTCAAGGCTGCTGCAGTTCAAAGGCTAGATCCAACATTTAAAAGCTGTGTGACCTTGGGGAAGTTACCTAATCATTCTGAGCCTCAGTTTTCTGCATTGTTAAAATGTAGATGACAACAGTGCCTGCTGTATAAAAGTTTTGTAAAAATTTACTTAGTGTTGATGAAATTTCTAACTCCTGTTTTTCGATGTGAGTGCTCCTGGAGTGAAAAGTGGGTCATATAACTGTGAAGGCTTCTCTGCTCAAAGATAGCAACTCCTTCACACTCCACTAGTTATCAGACTTTAGGGTGCACCATTATCAAAGGGACTTGTTTAAAATGCAGATCCCTGGAGCCTACCAGAAGTTATTCCAATTCTGATAGGACTGGGTCCCAGAAACCCATAGTTGTAACAAGCAGCCAGGTGATTCTAATGCAGATAATTCAGAGGTTATACTTTGAAAAAAATGAATTAGTGTTATTTAAAGACACCACAGGGAGAGTGGTGGCTCAGATGGTAAAGAATCCGCGCAATGCAGGAGACCTGGGTTGAGAAGATCCCCTGGAGGAGGGCATGGAAATCCACTTTAGTATTCTTGCCTGGAGAATCCCCATGGACAGAAGAGCCTGATGGGCTACAGTCCATGGGTTTGCAAAGAGTCGGACATGACTGAGCAACTAAGCACACACACACATGGAGAGCTAGGCTGATAGTCATATATATCTTAAAGTGACTAATTCAATCAGATTGCTTTCCTATCAACACCTCTAATGAGTCATTCTCAAGGCAATAGTATTTTTGATAGTTTGGAAGGAGAGAGGAGCAATTTTGGTCACTCAGTTCAGTCTCTCAGTCTTGTCCAACTCTTTGCGACCCCATGAACTGCAGCACGCCAGGCCTCCCTGTCCATCATCACCTCCTGGAGTCCACCCAAACCCATGTCCATCGAGTCGGTGATGCCATCCAACCATCTCATCCTCTGGCATCCCCTTCTCCTCCTGGCCTCAATCTTTCCCAGCATCAGGCTCTTTTCAAATGAGTCAACTCTTTGCATCAGGTGGCCAAAGTATTAGAGTTTCAGCTTCAACATCAGTCCTTCCAATGAACACCCAGGACTGATCTCCTTTAGGATGGAGTGGTTGGACCTCCTTGCAGATTTTGGTCACTAGGCATACCTGGAGAGGGGATATTCTCGAAGCTGCACCTTGGTCCATCAGAGACATCAGGAGTCCAGAAGGGACGATGGTGAAGTTGGAGGCTGTGGGAGACAAAACGGGGTTAAATCTCCAGGATTTGCTCTGCAGCAGAGACTACCCTTAATGCTACTGAAAACCTTTTTGAGTCCATTTGGTTGCCAATGGCTTTTTGAGATCAATGAGAACACTCTCTAATTTTGTCTTATGGTGGCTTCAGATGCCATTTAGCAGTGTACTGTGACGCCATTCATGGCTTCCCTGATGGCTCATTGGTAAAAACAAAAAATCTGCCTGCCAATACAGGAGACTCAGGTTCGATCCCTGGGTCAGGAAGTTCCCCTGGAGAAGGAAATGGCAACCCACTTCAGTATTCCTGCCTAGAGAATCCCATGGACAGAGGAGTCTTGTGGGCTAGTCTTGCTCTATCCCATGGCTAGAGTCCATGGGGTTGGAGTTGGATATGATTGAGCGACTAAACAGCAAGTGAGGTGGGTCACCAAAAAGCTCTGCCTTGGTGGATCCAGCAGGATGCTCTATAGGAGGCAACTGATAGCAGAGGTGTGGGCAGGGAAAGCCCCAGTCCTTTAGGCTTCAGGACCATGTCTGTTCCAAACATCCATTGGTAGATACATGTATTTTTCTCACAAGTGAAGAAAATGAAGACTTTTCCATCTTCCTTGTAAAATTACACAGTACCAATGCATATGTGATAAAATTAAGTTCATGTCTTGGATGAGTTTAGCTGATTGAGGGTATTGATTGGACCAGATCTGATCCTTTTGAAAAATTTTGAGAGCTGAAATTAGAGCTGAGATGATTAGATTAGATTAATATATATAACAAGAAAAGTTACTCCATTATCCCTCTATTTCATAGCTGAAGGAATTGATTTCATTTCTTTAAAAATTTTATTTCTGAGTATAAAAGCAATATATAGTCATTGTGGAAAAATTTGGGTATAGCCTTCAAATGGGCTTCCCTGGTGGTTCAGATAGTAAATCGTCTGCCTGCAGCACGGGAAACCGGGTTCGATCCCTGGGTTGGGAAGATCCCCTGGAGAAGGAAATGGCAATCCACTCCAGTACTGTTGCCTGGAAAATTCCATGGGCTGAGGAGCCTGGTAGGCTACAGGCCATGGAGTCGCAAAAAGTCGGACACGACTGAGCGACTTCACTTTCTTTCACTGAGCCTTCAAATATATGGTCTAATATATTTGTAATTAGATTTATAATATATGGTATAATATATTTATATATATAGCACACACACATGAAGATTTTTTATAAAATTGAAATGATATTGGAGAAGTTATTCTGTAGCTTGACTTTCTTTTTACTTATATTATGAAATTTCTCATTTTAATTTTTAATCCCCTATTTTCAGTGACTCTCTTGCAAGGCATCACTATTTTTAAAAGTGAATTTCTATTATTAGGGTTTAAGTTATTTTCATTTTTTCCTACTATACAGCATTGCTGTCATGAAAATTCATAATATAGATTTTTGTACACATTTCTGATTATTTCCTTGGGGTAAAAGTCTTAGAATTGCTGAGTCAAAGAGTCTGCTCAATTGTAAGGTCTTTGGTACATATTTGTCAGATTGCCATTCAGGAAGGTCATTGCAATTTTCATTTCTACCGACAGTCTAGGAGAGCACCCATTCCCCAGCTTCCTTGTCACCACCATTATTGATTTCTTTTAAAATACCTTGAGCCTCTTTAGACAACTCATATAGTCAACTTATCATTCACCACCCAATCTCCAAATGGTTGTCAGCTATAGTTTGCACAAAATTATGTGTGATGCCAGTTTTCTGATGTATGGACATGACAGCTTTATGTGGGAGCTACTAATCTTCTTGACCTGCAGGAATAAGCATTTAGAATCATCCTGCCTCCTCCGTGGTGAAGAGTTAGGACACATCCACCATCTCCTGATTCCCCCTGGACACTAATCAGATTAAGCCATCCCTAACTGGGGCTGGAAATTCTTTATTTGCAGAGGGGTGAACATGCACGTAGACAGTGCCCAAAATAACCTTCCCGTCTTTAAACACAGGGACAGATGCTCAGATGGAGTTTCAAGCAGGGTCAAGGAGAGTCTGACAAGAGTTTTATGGTTTGCCCACCTTCACCAAAGCTCCCCCATTTCCCAAAGTCCAGATTTTGGAATTAGCTTGGAAAAGGAATATTTATGGCCCCCCTTGGTCTGAGCGACTTCACTTTCACTTTTCACTTTCATGCATTGGAGAAGGAAATGGCAACCCACTCCAGTGTTCTTGCCTGGAGAATCTCAGGGACGGGGGAGCCTGGTGGGCTGCCGTCTGTGGGGTCGCACAGAGTCGGACACGACTGAAGAGACTTAGCAGCAGCAGCAGGTGATACCCTGGTCCCCCCCAGGGTATCACCAATGCCTCAGTGGTAAAGATTCCACCTGCAATGCAGGAGACACAAGTTTGATCCCTGGGTTGGGAAGATCCCCTGGAGGAGGAAATGGCAACCCACTCTAGTATTCTTGCCTGGAAAATCCCATGAAGAGAAGAGATTGGCAGGCTACAGTCCACAGGGGTCACAAGGAGTCAGACACCACCGAGCACACACACAGGCATGCATGGTCCCTCGAGAGTGCCCACATGGAAGCCTGCCCTCTCTAAACTGATGAGTCTTGGGTACCATGGTGGCATGAGTGGGCTGTGAAAGGGGATTACCACTCAGGACACGCTTTGCCCCTCGTCCCTAGGAATCAAAGCGAGTAAGGCAGCAAGTACATGCATCTGCCCGTGATACAGAAAGTTAGCCCAACCTGGCCCTCCTGAGAATGCCTTGCTGTCCTGAAGCTAGGAGTGGCAGATTAACACAGAAGGGGTCCTGCTTTCCCCTCTGGTTTTGGATGCATGAAAGCAAGCAAGCATCCAAGTCTCCTACTTGAATATATTCCTGATGCCTGGTTGTTCCACTTAGTAGACTGGAAACTCAAGTCAGCACCTGCTGGTCAGCAGGGGAGAGAGGAATGAGACTGGGCCGTGGGTGGTAGGGCCTGGGGAGAGGGAGGGCAAGTTCTAAAGTGCAGAAAACAGAAAATTGTCTGCTTCAAG
The DNA here is from genome assembly GCF_000754665.1 of Bison bison bison. Classification (NCBI taxonomy): domain Eukaryota; kingdom Metazoa; phylum Chordata; class Mammalia; order Artiodactyla; family Bovidae; genus Bison; species Bison bison. Next base: position 17,741,165 of record NW_011495018.1, on the reverse strand, counting down.
TTAGGAAGTAGGCAGAGGAGACCTCAGTGCAGAGTCAAGAGGCCTGAGTTCTAATCTTAGCTCTGCCCCAACCCCTGGGGGGATGCTGTGTGACCTCAGGTGAGTCCTGGGACCCTAGGGGCCTCATTGTCTTCAGTGGTGAACAGAGGACATTGCAGGCCAATTTAAGGGTCCTGAGAGCGTTGACTGTCTAAGCATGGGAAAAAGGGAGGAGGGAAGATTAGGACAGTAGAAAAGGAGACCTTCAGGGCAGTGCTTCCCAATGCACATGAAGATAATACGGTAACAGCCCTGTGGGGACACTGCTTTCTCAGGCACACGAAAGGGATGCTTGATCACAGAGGAACTGAGTCCTGAAAAATGGTGCCCACCTCCAACCACATTCCAAACACAGAAACTAGACTAAACCAGGAAATAAGGGCCAGATAATCCACCTGTGCTTGCTCCTAGCGACTCTGATGGCCTTTCGGGAAATAGCAAATTCTTGCACAGTTTTTAAAGTCCCTGCCCGCTGCTGCTGCCTACCAGTGGGGGTGGGGTGGGGTGGCCAGGAAATAAGATCCCTTGGGAAGCAGGGAGAGGGGAGCCCAAAGTCCACGAGACTTACTAACTATTCGTGTTTCCATCGGAGATCACCCTTAAATCACCTCCCTGTCTCCCATCCCAGGGATCTGCTGGGGCAGGACTACTTCTCCAAGCCACAGGCTTGATTAAAGGAATCAAGCCTTTCATTTGGGGTCCTGCCTGTCTCTTAGGCTTTTCCTATTTTGTCATAACCATCTTTTGAATGTGCCGTTTTTATTTTTTTCCATCCACCCCAAGCAACGGTGAGGTAACCCGGCCGAGATAATTGCTGAACACCTGCAAGACGCAGGCCTGGTGCGGTGAGCACGGAAGAGCCCGGGTGAGGCTGGAGATCAGCCGGCCTTCCCGCCCCCGCCTCCTAGACACCTGCGGAGGCCTGTCGCTTGGGACCGGAGGGTCGATTAGGGCGCTTGTAATTGAGATGGGGTGAGGGAGTTTACGATGGCTCCAGAGTGGGAAAGAGGGAGCCGGCTTAGATGACAGGAAACCGTCTCCTCCGCTCGGCGGAGCAGATTGAGAAAGCGGCCTGGGTAGTAATGGGGTTAGCTAATCCCTGATAGTAAGAAGGGAAGGAGAGGCCGTCATCATAATCACGACTAATGGATTCCAGATGGAGAAACAGAATTGTTCTCATTAGCATGGTTGTGCGCGCGTGCACACACACACACACACTCACACACTCATGTACACACCCGGAGAGACCCATTCCACCCACATCCCTGACTTTGATAAGCACTGTCAGATAAGAATAGCCCACACCGCGAAGGTAGGTAGAGAGCCTTGTCAATTATTTCTTCTCCGTTCCGCCCCTCCCCCTCCACAATATCCGTGCATACGCAATGATTTCATTAACCTCGAGACTCCTGCAGATGAGTTGAAAACCCAGCTTACACGGCCAATTAGTTGGCAGCGCGTTCCGCACGCTGTATGGAAGTACCTTTCTCTTCCCCTTAAATTCCGCCTGACTTTTCGGCTGTATTTCATAAGTGTTAATGTAATGTTGCTGAAAGGAAATATGGCCAAGGCAGGAAACTTTCCCCCCACTCTCTGGGATGCAGCTGTTCGTTTGGTTTGGGTTGTTAATTCAAAACACTCCCAGGTGCCTATTTCATATTATCTCTTGTTTAGAACAAAATAAAATGAAACTGTCAAAACCTTTCTGCCTCGCTGGGGCCTGGGCTCAACAGCTGGGTAAAGAGACCAGGGCAAGGAAGCAACTGCCCACTCCCCTTTTCTCAGTGAGTAGTGGGCACCTTCCAAGTGAGGCCCCCCACCTGCGGCCAACCTGCCTGCCCTCACCAAGGTCTTGTTGGAGGCCTGCTTTGGACTCCATTCCCGCCCCAGGCCCTTTGCTCCTAGCCTTCCTCTCCAGAACACCGTTTCCACTTTTCAGCTCTCTTGCAAAGCCTCCTGTTTGACGCTTTCCCTGGGTGCCCTGGTTTTGCAGTTTGAGCATACAGTAAGTGCTCAATAAACGTTGGCCATTATTAATATTTCTACTTCATGAGTTGTTTGGTGCTCATGAAATATTGAATAGAGTGAGCACTCTCAAGTGGCTTTCCTACGATTTGCATATATCCCGGTATGCTATTTGTAGCCAGGCACTTGCTACTGGCTAAGGAAGTCTCCCTACCGAGGATGTTTATCTTCTCTGCCATCTGCCCTCAACCACTCCATCCTTGTGCCAGAACCCGGTGCTGAGCGAGGCTGGGAACCAGAGGAGGGTAGGGCAGATTGTGGCTGGGGTTCCTTGCTGGAGCTCCAGGGGTCCTCCCTGGGAGAAGTACATGTGGCTTTTTGGAGTTAAACTCTTAGCATGTTCAGTGATTCCTTTTTAAAATCCAAAGCGACCTCCCATTCCATGGAGGATAGCTTCTTTGGGTGACTTTATTGTCACAGTTGGAATTTCTGGGGCTGGGTTAGGTGGTCCCAGGGACAGTGGATGGCTGACACCCCCTCTTAGTGAGAAATTGTTTCTTACTGACTCAGAAACACTGTTGCCCAAATTCCTTGGTCCACCTGGGTCCTCTGACCATGGGGATCCCCATGTATCCCCAGGATGGCCCTGGCAGACCTTGGTCTGCTCTTACTTGATGGGAAGGCAGTGGGCTCAGTTCGCTTACTCGGGAAAGGCTACCCTAGTAGAATCCCATGTCCATGCTCCACATGGGCCCCTTGTTCTCTCTCTCTCACTCTCTCTGAAGTCCCTGGCCTCCTTTCTGTGATACATTGCAAGCAGGAGAAGACTGGGGCCAATGTAGCTACAACCAGGCTCTGTAAATGAGAGAAATTGCTGGAAAATGAGGTTTCAATAGATGGCAGGCTGGAAATGCTAATAACCCTTTGTTATTGTTGTTGTCAGGTCCCTCAGACCCAATGCCTGCACTGTTCCTTAAACTGCCCAGAGACAAGGAGCATCCGTTCTCTGGCGGGGGAGGCTTCGGGCCGTGCTTAGAGAACACGTTTTATATTTTGAGCCACTTTTTCTGTATCCTGAGGTCTGATTCTAGGTGCAGTCTAACATCTTGGCCTGAGATCCTGTGGCGAGTTGGAGGGACTTAAAGAAACAATTCAGACCCCAAACCCCTTGTTTTTAGAGACTTGACCTTCCATCTGTTGACAATCAAATATTGAACCTATTAAGAGTGGCAGGTCCCCAAGCTGGGAGGAAGGAAGGAATTTCCCAGAGTCCCCAGAGACAAAGGACCTTTTGACTACACCTGGGGGTGAAGGGTGGCCAGCTCAGGTCACAAGAAATTGGGGATCAGATGAGCAGGAGAACAGCTCGGGAGTTGGGGGCCGGGGGTCCCCCTCCTGAGTTCTGATTTGCCTAGTAAGGGGGAGAGAGGGGGAGCATGTAATAGAGAGGGGTCAGCCATGAGAGATTCTGGAATTCAGATGAGGGGCCCCTTGCCTCCCTGTGCTCTGAACCTGTGCTTTTCCAAGGTCTGCGTGCCTGCTTCCTGCACTCAACCTTCAGCTCCTCAAGAGCAGGGGCTATCTCCATCTTCTTTGCATGGCTGTATGACCTGGCTAGAAACAAATGTTCATGGAATAGATAAGTGGAGAGACCCAGAAAGGGGGCTGTTTAAAGTGGGGCTCACTCTTCGGGTGCCTTTGCATGAATTAGGAAAACTACCTCCCCTGAAGGCAGAATCTGCCCAATGGACACATGGCTGGATGGGTGAAGTCCCTTGTGTCTTGGCTACAAGGCACAGACACAACAGTGGTCATCCTTAGATTTAAGAAGGGGGGCTGATGTCCTGGGCCCCAGACTTTAAGACATCCTGGTCTGTGTCATGCTGGGTGAAGGTCTCTTGGGGAAGCAGGAGATGGCCAGAAGGCAGTGTCCCCCCTTGGGGGGCAGTGCCCCTCCAGCCCTTAAGGTCTGCGTGAGGGCAGTCTCTCCCAGAAGGCTTGTCCAATGTCCTCTTTTAGGACTTTCCCTCTGTCCCACCCCTTTACACTGTCCTCTTAGGAAATCTAACCCCCATCGAGGCTCTCTTTGATGTCTCTAGCTAGAGAGCTCACAGTCGTCTTCTGGTTCACACAGACCTGGGTTGCAATCGTGGTTCACCCCTTACCCACTGTGAGCCCCTGGGAAGATGCTTTAATGTCACTGAGGCAAAGTTGCCTTAGCCACACAGTGGAGAGGTGGCAAGGTTCTGTGAAGGTGTGTCTGCAAGGCCCAGGACAGTGTTAGATGTAGAAGTTCTTTCTGAAGGCTTAGTGAGTCTGTACCAGAGGAGATGGTGGTCCCTGGAACCCACTGGGAAGGGTTCCTGCATGACCACTTCTGTAGGTTCCATTTCTCAGGGTGGCCTTTATAGCAATCCTTCTGGAACAAAATCCCTAGTGTGCTTCCTGAGTGCTCGAGTCATTGGCCCCACACAGACGTCTCTGATGGATGGGGCAGGATGCTCCCCAAACTTCAGCAGTTCCTGCAATCAGGTGTGGCTATGGGAGTGGCTAAAGCCAGCTGGTCCTGTTCAGGCTGGGTCCCTTCCTATGGGTCTTGGTTCACTCAGTCCAGTGATCTTTTCATTATGTTAGGAAGACAGCTGCTGCTGCTGCTGCTGCTGCTGCTGCTAAGTCGCTTCAGTCGTGTCCGACTCTGTGTGACCCCATAGACGGCAGCCCACCAGGCTCCCCCGTCCCTGGGATTCTCCAGGCAAGAACACTGGAGTGGGTTGCCATTTCCTTCTCCAATGCATGAAAGTGAAAAGTGAAAGGGAAGTTGCTCAGTCATATCCAACTCTTAGCGACCCCATGGACTGCAGCCCACCTAGCTCCTCCGTCCATGGGATTTTCCAGGCAAGAGTACTGGAGTGGGTTGCCATTGCCTTCTCCGGTTAGGAAGACTAGAGTTAGCTGATTTCATGAAAGGAAGTGAGTTGAAATTTACAATGAAGATATTGGCTCCACATGAAGGAAACCTTGACTCATAGTCGTGCTTCATCCAATAGGGCCTTAGGAAGCCTGTGGTCCTCCCCACTTTGCTTTGCAGATGAGAAAAAGGGACTAGAGAGGATAAAGCCCAGTATACTTTCTATTACATCTCGGCCTCCCTTGACTGTGAGATTAACTGTAAACTTGCCCAGCTTGGGACTGTCTTATGGGAATTGGAAATTCCATAGCAGCCCATGTCTGAGATTCTTGAGGGGTTGACATGTAGGAAGACCCTGCCCAGCCCACCCTTATGACCATAGTTATCTCCCCTTCTCCCCCTGCTTCTAGACCATCTCTAGCCTTCACTTACAAAGACACCACTTTTACTCCTGTTTCTAGGTACTTGCTCAAGATAACACAGAGCTGGGACCCTGGGAATAAAAGGACCCAGTGTTGACTGGAGGCCCATCATGTGATGGACATCACCCTGGGTTCCTCATATGCCTGAGTGTTCTCACTTATCTCCCACAAGAACCTCAGGGTCGTTTGAGAATTGTAATGGACGCCTACTGAATGAATGATTGAACGGATGACTGAGTGTTAATTGCACGCCTTCCTTTTTAGTCATTTACACACGGCCCGTATCTTTTGCATCTCTCTGTAGAATCCTGTTCTTTCATCACTTCTCTGTTTTCTTAAACCTATGGTATACATTCAGAATGACCTCACCGAATTTCGGTGAGGATCCACCGAAAGAACTGCATTCGTGTCCCTGTTGTCTAAAAGGAAGTCAAGAATCCAAAGCTCAGAGTACAAAGAGTAGACTTTGTGAATTTCTCAACTCGAGCCCAAAACCCTAGCGTATAAACAGTAATCTGCGTGTTTATATTCTTAGCTTTCCGGAGAGACTGAGGGGCAGGGAATGTGTGATTCTTGTTCCTTCTTCATGGGAGTCACATTCTTGTCAAGCGTGCAAATGGAAAATAATCCTATACTCCAGCAACAAAGCAGAATAACATGCCGTGTCTGGGTAAGAATTTGTTTCTATTTCTCTCTTGGCCAGCTGTTTGTATGATTTATCCCAGGCACTGAGTGACCCTTCCTGTTTCAGTTTATTCAGCTGTAAAATGGGGCTATCCTGTGTGCTTAGCTGGCTTCCAGGCTAGGAGTTTTAAAAGAACTGGCTATTTCAGCTGATCTTGGATGGTGCCCTGGGAATGTGTGCAGGGGAGAAAAAATGAGTTGACAAGACTTCAGTGCTCATCTTCTCTGTTCCAGCTTCATACCTGATCTTCCATTTCTTGACTCAATTTCTCAGAGAGCACACTAGGAATTTCATTTCCTGAAAAGGCCTATCCGAAGACCTGGATCTGCCATTACCATTTCTTCACTTGCAAAATGGAAACAGGAATAATTCCTAGCCTACTTCCCTTAGCTATGGCTGTAGAAAATGAAATGAGTTGGTAGATAGGAAAGTGCTTTGATTAAGATTAAGTCTTACTCAGACAAAATTCGGAGAAGGCAATGGCACCCCACTCCAGTACTCTTGCCTGGAAAATCCCAGGGACGGGGGAGCCTGGTGGGCTTCTGTCTATGGGGTCGCACAGAGTTGGACACGACTCAAGTGACTTAGCAGCAGACAAAGTTAGTCACAATGACAACAGCACCCACTGCTCGTTTTGCTACAGTTTCTTTAGTTTGTGACTCGCTTGAGAATAAAAATTTTGTGGTTCTGTTTATCTGGTTTACATTTTGTGATTTACTTCTCAATTTGGCACGGGCAGATGGTTCAGGAGCATCCAACTATTTTAAACACATATTGTTATTATTTCCCAAAGCCCTAGTCTCTGGCAGTTTGAAATGTCTGTCCAAGTTCACCTAAAGCAAGAGTATTTAGTGACATCAGAGGGAAGAGAAGCTTTTCATCAAGGTGGGCCTGGGGTACAGGAAGGAAAGGGAGACATAAGAAAGGAGGAAGAAAGTGCCAAGTAGCGTAGCTTGTCTGTGGAGTCAGGCCAGGGATGAATTAATCATGACATGCTGGAAAAAACCAAACAAACAAAAAAACGCCACACCACACAAAAGGGCCTGGCTTTCATTTTACAGTCAATCAAATGGCAAAGCAACATCAGGCCTCCTTACGATGAGAAAATCAAATGTTTCATCTGGTCGGGTCTGCAGCGAGTCAAGAGGAAGAGGCTGTGTAATGACCAAGCTTGTCCGTGACCATTTGGCTTGTAGTGATCGGCACAGCCTAGGACCTTGGGGAGAAAGAATCTGGGGACAAGTGGGAAGCCACACGCAGGGACCCGTGCTCCATGTGGTGTAAACAGCCAGGACATCTGGGCACCTCATGTTCTTGTACCTTCCAGTGGGGAAGAAACAAGGCCTCTGAAAGATGAGCTAAGCCTGGGGAGCGAGTTGGAAGAAGCAGCAGATGATGAAAATATTTAGATAGTGCAGCGTCTCCTCCAGCAAGGGCAACAGGGCTGGATGGCTTGGATCTCTGCATAGATGAGAGGTTTGCATTCTTTCTAAGGCAGTGTGGTCCAGCTCCATTCGTTCTCTGGTGATGGCAGGCCTGAGTGATGGGGCTGGTGGTAACAGCAGTAGCCGTGTGTGGGGTGTCTGTGGCTGCCTGGAGGAACCCTTTGACCAGTTTCTGTCTGGGGCACACGTGCTTTTTCCTGCTCTCTCTTTGGAAACACAAACTGCCTTCCATGCCATTGAGTCTGCATCAGTCCTAACACTGCCTCTTCCTGGCCACATGATTGGTTAAGGAATTAGCATATGGCCTAAGGCTGACCAATTGAAGTCCTTCCCTGAAACTGATTTATGGATCCTAGAAGAAGGCTTCCCAGGTGGCGCTAGTGGTAAAAAAACCTGCCTGCCAATGCAGGTAGACAAAACAGGTGCAGGTTCCATCCCTGGGTTGGGAAGATTCCCTTGAGGAGGAAATAGAAACCCACTCCAGTATTCTTGCCTGGAGAATCCCATTGACAGAGAAGCCTGGCAGGCTATAGTTCATAGGGTTGCAAAGAGTCAGACACGACTGTAGTGAACTTAACACACACAGGAGAAGGAAACTGGTCCTCCTTCTGGAGGGATAACTAAGCTCTGATGCAGTAGTTTTGGAGCTTTCAGAATATCTTTCCAGTTTTGTGGAGAAATCCTGTCCACTGCAGGAAAGAACTGATCAATGTACAGAGAGAAGCAGAGCTGAGAAAGAGCCTAATGACGTCATTTGAGCCCCTGGATCCAATCATGATTGAGGCCAGATGCACCCTTACGTTCCGGGTTAAATGAACCCAAACATTTCATTTGGGTTGAAAGCTAATTTGAGCTGGGTTTCTGTCACCTGAACCTGGGTAGTCTGCAGGATGGGGTGGGGGTGGGGTCAGGGGTGAAGGCAGGATTGAGCAAATAAGAAACCAAAGAGAGAAAGGAAGGGAAGGGGAGGGGAGGAAGCATGATCCCACAGCCCTCTTTAGGGAGGTGGGAACCTGCTTCAGTCTTCTGAGGCTGTAGGAAGCCTGGCTTCTGAGAAAAAACACTCATTGTCAAAGGCTGATCTGGTCTATTTGGGGGATCAGCCTCATGGCTCTTGGGATGTGAGCATCCACATACATTCATGTCCCCTCCCCTGCCTCCATCAGGCCACTCTTGGGTCAACCAAAAGAGACCCTTTAGTAATATCATTAGTTATGGTGCTGAAGTTATGAAGCTTGGGCATTAGATAGACTTTGATTTCTAACTTTAGCCCTTACTAGCAGAACAGCCTTGGGGAGATTACCTAAGCTGTCTATCCTCAGTTTCTCTGCCTCTAAAATGGGTCTAATAATTATATCCATCTCAAAGAATTGCTGAAGAGCCCCATCAGCCAATGCATGTGAAGAGCGTGTACCATGACCAGTCCATGGGAAACACCCGCTAATAATGCTACTCAATTTCTTGCGTGGGCAATGGTGAAGTAGGTCATAGGACTCCCACACTATAGATGAAAACAGAACGGTTTAAAGGAGGAAGGTGATTTAGAATGTGGGAGAAGCACACTCGGACACCATTAAGATTTTCTTAAGTGACATAAATTTCAATAAAAAGAGAACATGTGCTCAAAATAATTGAAAGCCAGGGCATGAAGAGAGAACTGTACTTCTGAGTCCACAGCAGCATTATTCATAATGGCTAAAACCTGGAAGCAATCCAAGTGTCCATCCACCGAAGAATGGATACACACCGTGAGTCCAGGCAGTCCTCCATATCAACCAACTGTGCATGGAAAATATTTTTTTAAAACTCCAGAAAGTTCCAAAAAGCAAAACTTGAATTTGCCACACTCTTTTAACTACCTAGATAACATTTACATTGTGTTTACATCTATGTAGCATTTACGTTGTACTAGGTATTGTTAAGTAATCTAGAGATGATTTAAAGTATATGGGAGGATGTGCATAGGTTGTATACAAATACAATGCAATTTTTATAAAAGACTTCAGCATCTTTGGATTTTGGTATCTCTGGGGGTCCTGGAACCAATTTCCCACAGATAGATAGATAGAGATTTAGATTATTAAAAAGAAGGGAAATGCTGACCTATGTGGCAACATGGATGAGTCTTGAAAATGCAATGTTAAATGAAGTCAGTCAGTCACAAAAGGACAAATACTGTATGATCCTATTCATATGAGGTATTTAGACTAATTAAATTCATGGAGACAGAAAGTAGAATGGGGGTTGCCAGTTCTTGGGGGACAGTCATGGGGAGTTATGGTTTAACACGTACAGTTTCCATTTTGCAAGATGAAAAAGAAGTTCTGTGGTGGGTGGTGATAATGGTTTGAAAACTATGTGAATATATTGATGCCACTGAACTATACATTTAAAAATGGCTAAAATGGTAAATTTTGCATTACATCTATTTTTCACAATTGTATTTATTTAGTTGATTTACAATGTTTCAAATGTACAGCAAAGTGATTCAGTGAGTCACTGAATATATGTATTCTTTTTCAGATTCTTATCCATTACAGGTTATTACATGATTTTTTAAAAATTACATGATATTGAATAGAGTTCCCTATGCTGTACAGTAGGCCCTTGTTGTTTATTTATTTTATGTATAGTAGTGTGTATCTGTTAATGCACAACTCCTAATTTATCCCTTCTTTCCCTTTCCCCCTTTGGTAACCATAAGTTTGTTTTCTGTGTCTGTTACCACTATTTTAAAAAGGAACTTAGAGTCATGTCTAGTAGTAATGCATTTTCATTTTAGCAAAAAGATAAAAATTTGGTATATGTGTGTTGAGCAGAGAAAAAAGGATGACTATATACCAAATTGTTTCCAGTGCTTTTTTGTCTGTGGGGTTTAGTGGGACTGGAGGGGTCAGGTTACTTTAGGCACTTTATTTTTTAAAATTAATTAATTTATTTTAGTTGGAGGCTAATTACTTTATAATATTGTAGTGGTTTTTGTCATACATTGACATGAATCAGTACTTTAGGGACTTTGCTGCTGCTGCTAAGTCGCTTCAGTCGTGTCCGACTGTGCAACTCCATAGACGGCAGCCCACCAGGCTCCGCCGTCCCTGGGATTCTCCAGGCAAGAACACTGAAATGGGTTGCCATTTCTTTCTCCAATGCATGAAAAGTGAAAAGTGAAAGTGAAGTTGCTCAGTCGTGTCCGACTCTTCACCACCCCATGGGCTGCAGCCTACCAGGCTCCTCTGTCCATGGGATTTTCCAGGCAAGAGTACTGGAGTGGGGTGCCATTGCCTTCTCTGTTTAGGGACTTTAGTACAATCTAAATTATTACAATGATCAAATATTGTTCTTGCCACTTCAATGAGTAGTATTAAATTATAACCATTTGCTTTGTACTTTTACACTTTCAAAGTGCCTTTATGGAATATATAATGGTGCAGCCATTTTGCAGAACAGTTTAGCAGTTCCTCAAAGAGTTAAATGTAGAGTTACCATATAATCCAACAGTTTTATTCCTAGTTACATATTGGAAACACATGACCACTCAAAAATTTGTACCTGAATGTTCATAGCAGCATGATTCATAATAGTCCCAAGTGGAAACAATCCAAATGTCCTTCAACTGATGAATGGATAAACCAGTGGTACCTCTACAAAATGGAATATTATTCAGCAGTAGAAAAGAATGAAATGCTGATAATGCTACAGTGTGCCAATATGGTAAATGAAAGAAACCTGACACCAAAGACCACATTTATATAAAATGTTCAGGATAAATAAATCTATAGAGACAGAATGTAGATCAGGACAGGAGGCAACAGCTAAAGGGTGTGGGCTTTTTAAAAAATCCAGTAATAAAAATGTTCTAAAATTGATTCAGGTGATGGGTACACAACTCTGTCAATATTCTAAAAGCCATTGAGTTGTTCATTTAAATGCGTGAATTGTATAGTATGTGAATCATCTCTCAATGAAACTATTATACAAGAAAACTAACAAAGTCTCTTTGTAAGTTACACAATTACGTATTCACAGTGAGCTTGGGAGGCAGATATTACATAAAGAAACACACCTGGAAAGCTAACTTAGATTCCCTTGAGAAGGAGAGGAATTACCAAAGTCTGGTTAGGCTTACTTTTTTTTTGTAATTCCCACCAATGAAATGTTCCACAAAAGGCAAGATCAAAAGGACATGCAAGAAAGCAACCCAGATGATTCCCAAATACGGAATAAACCTACAAACTATGACCTGTCCACACAGTGGAATACTACTCAGCAATCAAAAGGAAAAACCCCCTCATATGTTCAACCCAGATGAATCTCAAATACGTTATGCTCAGTGAAAGGAGCCAGGCCCAAAAGGCTACATGCCGTATGATTTCACTTATATGGCATTCTGGAAAAAGCCAGACCATAGAGACAGAAAACAGACCAGGGGCTTGATTTTCAAAGGCACTCAAGGGAACTTTCCGGAATGATGGAACTGTTCTATATCTTGATATTACACAGTGGTATATATTTATCAAAACTTGTAGAACTGTACATTAAAAATGGTGAATTGTATTGTATAAATTATAAGTTAAGAAACAGGGCAGGGAAAAGACGTGAAGAGTGCATTCGGACGTTCAGGTGGGTGCACAGGCAGTGAGAAGAGGTATGTGGGCAAGGAACGGGGTGTCACCACCTGGTGACCCCCCTGTGACCCACAGGTCACCTTGGGCTTCCCTGTCCTTTGGCAAGCCAGGGCTACAAATCCTCGAAGCCCTGGAGGTGATGTCTGCTCCTTCCTGTGCTCCTCACCTCCAACACCTGCCCACATGTGGTCCTTCCACCCCACACCTGCCTGCAATGGCCTCTTTACCTGCCCAAATCCACCCCAACTGGGCATTCAGGGCTTGGGTGACTTAGCAGAAAATGGGGAGAAGGCCTGGGCCCCTACCATTCTGCTGCCACTTCTACCTCCTCTTCCATTTCTGCCTCATCCTCTCTACCTGGTTTGCTCCTGGGAGCTCCAAATATTTTCCCCTTTGTTATAAAGAGCTATACATTTGAGATATGGACACTTGACTGTACATAGTGGAACTGTACAGTAAAAAAAAGTAAAAAAAAAAAAGAACAGTTGGGATTTTCCCAGCTCCTTTCCATAGCCGCTGTCAAACTTAGGTACTCAGTAGAGCCAGGGCCTTTCTTTTTTTTTTTTTTTTTTACTTTTATTTATTTATTTATTTTTCTCTAATTTTACTTTATTTTTAAACTTTACATAATTGTATTAGTTTTGCCAAATATCAAAATGAATCCGCCACAGGTATACATGTGCTCCCCATCCCGAACCCTCCTCCCTCCTCCCTCCCCATACCATCCCTCTGGGCCGTCCCAGTGCACCAGCCCCAAGCATCCAGCATCATGCATCGAACCTGGACTGGCAACTCGTTTCCTACATGATATTTTACATGTTTCATTGCCAATCTCCCAAATCTTCCCACCCTCTCCCTCTCCCACAGAGTCCATAAGACTGTTCTATACATCAGTGTCTCTTTTGCTGTCTCATACACCGGGTTATTGTTACCATCTTTCTAAATTCCATATATATGCGTTAGTATACTGTATTTATGTTTTTCCTTCTGGCTTACTTCACTCTGTATAATAGGCTCCAGTTTCATCCACCTCATTAGAACTGATTCAAATGTATTCTTTCTAATGGCTGAGTAATACTCCATTGTGTATATGTACCACAGCTTTCTTATCCATTCATCTGCTGATGGACATCTAGGTTGCTTCCATGTCTTGGCTATTATAAACAGTGCTGCGATGAACATTGGGGTACACGTGTCTCTTTCCCTTCTGGTTTCCTCAGTGTGTATGCCCAGCAGTGGTGTTGCTGGATCATAAGGCAGTTCAATTTCCAGTTTTTTAAGGAATCTCCACACTGTTCTCCATAGTGGCTGTACTAGTTTGCATTCCCACCAACAGTGTAAGAGGGTTCCCTTTTCTCCACATCCTCTCCAGCATTTATTATTTGTAGACTTTCAGATTGCAGCCATTCTGACTGGTGTGAAATGGTACCTCATAGTGGTTTTGATTTGCATTTCTCTGATAATGAGTGATGTTGAGCATCTTTTCATGTGTTTGTTAGCCATCTGTATGTCTTCTTTGGAGAAATGTCTATTTAGTTCTTTGGCCCATTTTTTGATTGGGTCGTTTATTTTTCTGGAGTTGAGCTGTAGGAGTTGCTTGTATATTTTTGAGATTAGTTGTTTGTCGGTTCATAGCAATACAGGCACACCTCAAGAAACAAGAAAAAAGTCAAATAAATAACCTAACTCTACACCTAAAGCAACTAGAAAAGGAAGAAATGAAGAACCCAGGGTAGTAGAAGGAAAGAAATCTAAAAATTAGAGC
>NW_011495018.1:17711369-17727211 GCF_000754665.1 Bison bison bison | reverse complement strand
GATCATAAGGCAGTTCTATTTCCAGTTTTTTAAGGAATCTCCACACTGTTCTCCATAGTGGCTGTACTAGTTTGCATTCCCACCAACAGTGTAAGAGGGTTCCCTTTTCTCCACACCCTCTCCAGCATTTATTATTTGTAGACTTTTGGATTGCAGCCATTCTGACTGGTGTGAAGGAGAGGAGGAGCCAAGATGGCAGAGGAGTAGGACGGGGAGAACACTTTCTCCCCCACAAATTCATCAAAAGAGCATTTAAACGTCGAGTAAATTCCAGGGCCTTCTTTTCATGAGGAATCTCTTTGGTATTATAAAGAGCAACTTTTCCCCCTGGTGGCTCAGACGGTAAAGAATCTGCCTGCAGTGCAGGAGACCCAGGTTTGATCCCTGGATGAGGAAGATCCCCTGGAGATGGGAAAGGCACCCCACTCCAGTATTCTTGCCTGAAGAATCCCATGGACAGAGGAGCCTGGCTGGCTACAGTCCGTGGGATCTCGAAGAGTCAGACATGACTGAGCAACGAACACTTTGGCTTTTCACTCACCACCTCCCCCGCCCCCCACCTTTATTCCTGATGTTTGGGACCCAGACATCAACCAGGGTGAGCACCCCCCGATGCAGCTCTGAGCTCTAGTCCTCCCAAAAGCATGCGGAAAGGACTCCGCCCTAGTCCCAGCCTCTGCTTGCTGCTGGGGTGCCTCTGTGGAGGTGGAGCCATCTGTCCATGTATGCAGCCTCAACAGTTGTCTCTTCCAAACGCACTGACAGAAGGTCCCAGCACAGGCTATGTGACACTCCAGCTTTCCCCTACCTTGAGGAGCCTACCTTTAAAATTCATGCAATTTGCCCCTGGCATATCCTCTTGTCCATGCTTTTCTTCAGGCTCACCTCCCCACCCCCTCACTTCCTCCACTTCCCCATCACTGCCCTGATGGTTGCAGGCCCAAAGCTTCAGGCCAGCCGCTCCAGCCAGGCCCATTTACTGCGCTAATTAACAGCCTAGCAGCAAGAATTCCAAGGTCCTCCCCAGGAAGGGCTGGCCTGCTCCCCAAAGAAGTTGCTCTCCCTGGCCCCTCTGGAGGTGATGCCCCTAGCACCCTGAGCCTGGGCCTTCTTCCTATTCCAAGCCCTTTCCCCTTGTCTTTTGGTGAGCGTGAAACAATTTCCTCTTATCACTGAGCCTCGCCATTGGGCAGATTAATGAACGTGAACCCGGCCCCAGAGGCCCACTTGCCAAAAATCTCTGCAGTGTATTGAGCTGTCCCCATGGTGAGCTGCACTAGGGCAAATTCCTGGGCAACGAAAGACAGAGCCTCTCTGTTGAGTCCCCAGCAGCAGCCGTAGCTCCAATCCGACCCGGAGATCCACTGCAGAAACGATCTCCCACTGCTAGCACCTCCTTTGCCCCCATCCAACCATCCTCAAGCACCCCGTATAAGCATCTGACTCCTCCTCCCCCAGTAGCCAGCTCTGAGGCTCCCTGATGCTTTGAGAAATAAAGAAACAGCCCCAGCCAGTGGCCCAAGCCATAAACACCCAGGGGCTGGTGGGGCCCCCACTAGGGCTCAGGCATCTCGGTGACTGACAGGAGCTCTCGTTAGCAGCACACCACCCAGCCCTCCTATGCCTGGCCCCGACTCTGTGATAAAGCCACAGGGCCAGGGCAGAACTAGCTTGGTGTTCGCGGGAGGCTGTTTCTTTTCTTCCCTTCAGAGGGGTTCTTAACACACTGGTGTGTAGGACTCACTCCTCACAATGGGAACTAGATGGAGCTAGTAAGGGCCTTGGGGTTATTTGCTTTGAAAACACCCAGCACAAGGGGTCTTTGAAAAAATTCTCAGGAGCAGGGATCCCACAGCACTCAGCCAAGGGTTCAGGGAGCCAGTTGTTCTCTTAAGGGAAGCTGCCAGCTCTGGGGGTCACCTGGAGGGTTTTGCAGCCATGACTATCGTATCAGTAGCAGAATTTGAACCTGTGAATCACATGGCTTGATGGAGTGGAATTGTTCCTCCCCATTTATGGGGCTTGGGGCTTCCCTGGTGGCTCAGCTGGTAAAGAATCTGCTTGCAATGCAGGAGACCTGAGTTCAATCGCTGGGTTGAGAAGATCCCCTGGAGAAGGAAATGGCAACCCTCTCCAGTATTCTTGCCTGGAAATCTATGGACAGAGGAGCTGGAGAGCTACAGTCCATGGGATCCCAAAGAGACAGACGTGATCAAGAGACTGACACTTTCACACTTTCATTTATGGGGTGGCCTTCTCTCTCCCAAGGTTGATTCCTACATGGAGGTCGCATGCATTGGCTTCCTCACTGGCAGGATTCCCAGCCTGTTGGGATGGGCATTGGCCAATTCAGGCATCACTGACGCAGGATCACTGACGCAGGTGGAGTGTTGCCTGTGGCTGAGCCGTGGACAAGTGCTGTTTTGTGGACCACATGTCAGTCTGTGAATTAAACTCAACTGGTCTTTCCCATTTGTATATCTTAACCAGAAAGCATGGTCCTTTGTTGTGAATTTCTTTGGCATTTCCTTGATGACTATTGAAGTTGAGTTCCTTTGCTTATGTTTAATGACCTTTGGTGTATCCTTAATTTTTTTAAGTGACTCTTCAAGTGTTTTGCCCATTTTTCTATTGGATTTTCAATCTCTACCTATTGAAGAGTAGGAGTTACTTTCATATTCTGACTATCACTCCTGTTGGATATATGTTGATAGAAAAAAAATTTTTTTTAAGTCCTTCACCCAGATAGCTTGAGAAGCAAGACCATGAAAATTAACACTGTTGTCCTATCCATGACAATATATTGCAGATTTCTTTCCAAAAGTCGGAGAGAGGAAATAGGAATTTACACTTAATATCCTCACTTAGGAGTATTAAAGTTGCAAGGATAAGATGCCCAATTCAAGCTAGTTCAAGAAGAAAAGGAATATATCAACCCTCGGAAGTGCAATAGATGCAGGGATGGCTTGATTCAGGTGTTCAAGGGCATCTCCCTCCCACCCCCCATCATGTTTTTCTGTGTTCTCTATGTTGGCTTTGTTTTCTGGCAAACTCTTTCTGTTGGAGAGAATGGATCCCAGAAACTCTGGACTTACATGATTCTTGTCTCAGGTTGAGAGATACCCTCTGCCTCCCAGTGTTTATATAAATTCCCTCAAAGGATTTTAATGGGCCATGGTTGGGTTACAAGCCTACCAAAGAACCAGTCTGAGTTCTAGGCCATGCTATAGCAGAGGATACAGAATCCTGAGCCTGAGATTCCTATCAGAAAATGTATGGATTAAAGGAAGGTCAGTAGCTGAAGGGAAGGGAAGCAGCGTGAACCACAAGTAATATGCATCCCCTACTTCAACTAGGAGGGCAAAGGGTGGAAAGCTTTCAAGTGAGGCTTAGCAGTGCATATGTGGTAGCACAGGAAGAGAGAGGTGTAAAATTGTTACTGTGTTGGAGAAAGATGGATCTGGTATTACTGGGTGGTAGGGAGCAGCAACTGACTTGTGGCAAGGAGAAATAATAGGTGACTATACTTTTAGATATATGGTTCTCTCTTCATTGTTACCTAATTCATTTATTCATCCACTTATTCATGTGACAAATACTTGTTGAATACTAATTCTTTTGCCAAACTTCCCTACATAATTATTACTGTGATACATGAAACAGATGTAGTCTCTGACTTCATAGAGCTAATAGTTTAGTTATATAAACTTCTCAAAAATGTTCTTTTCTAAAAAAAAAGATAATGCAGCCTTGTTCTTACAAAGGATACTGAGTAAAAACCAGTAAGTTGGGCCATGCTAAGAATTCAGATGTTAGCAGCTTTTATCATGAATATTTTCCACCAGAGACCAAGGATGAGGTAATCCCTGCTAATAGGTATGCAATTTATCTCGGAGCTTCCTGGCAGCTAAGGCAAAAAGGAAAATCTGTTTAATGACCTCACTCTCACTGGTGCCAATTCAGTTTGGAAAGGCAAACCTTTTCTTGGGTCCAAGTACTTGGAGGAATTTATTAAATGGGCCCATATATATATAATATATTGGGTAACATCATAAAATCATTATCTTCTAACCTGACAAAATGACCAGGGGCCCCACGCAAGTATTTCAGGCAGCAGCATTTCATGCTTGGCCCCCTCAAACTTCTCCCCAGATCTACTTCAAACAGCATGGAATCGGAATGACATCACATTTCTATGGAGGAAATGCTTTTAGAAAAGTCTTTTCCAACTTCTTCAAATAGAGGTTTGGTTTTGCTTTTTGTTGTTTCTATATCCTGTTCTAGATATCTGTGGTTCCACCTGCTTATCTGCATAATTTGGAATCCTGATTATCTATCCACACACTTATTCTGCTCATCTTCCCTTCTCACTAGATTTCAGTTACCTAAGCCAGGCCTCATACCTTTACAAATTCTGTGTTTCTAGTATCTATCACTGTATTTGAGTAAGAGAGTGAGTGCTATGGGAATGGGAAGGATGGAGGAAGGAGGAAGGAAGGAGGAAGGAAGGGAGGAAGGAAGGGAAAGGGGGAGAAAGAAAGGAAAAAGGGAGAGGAGAAGAGTGTCTCTTCAAGGATGGGAAGGAAAGGAAACCAATCAGAAAAATCCCAAATTTGAGCTAAAAGAGGCATGTTTGGTCTAATCAAGTGTCCTCAGTGTGGGAAGGCCATTCAGGGATGTGTGAGGAGCCAATGAGAAGAGTAAATGAAAGTTTGCTTCATTTTAAGAAGGCATTACAAACTTTTGAGTTACTTGGAGCCATGCCATTTCTGAAGCAAAGTCATAAAAATCCTTCGAGGCTTTTTTATAGCAAAAAGTAAATTTTGCTATAATGTGGGTGTTTTTAAAATATCTTTGACATGATGGAAAATAGGACTACCAACTACCAGCATGCTGAGACATTCGATGGCTCTGGTTGTATGTGAAACCATAGCGTTTATTGCCCCCAACCCAGAGGATACAGTTCAAGCCTGGTGGTGAGAGGGACACAGCCACGCCCACAGGCCTGGCCTCCTCTGTCCCTGAGCAGCAATCCCAGGGACTACCGTGACTCTTAGGGAGCAATAGAAAGATGTTGTGAGTAAAAATGGGACTTTCTCATCGTTGTCATGGGGGCTTCCCAAGTGGTGCTAGTGGTAAAGAACCTGCCTGAGAATGCAGGAGACATAAGAGACCATAACTCAGGTTCGATTCCAGGGTTGGGAAGATCCCTTGGAGTAGAGCTTGGCAACCCACTCCATAGTCTTGCCTGGAGAATCCCCTGGACATAAGAGCCTGGCAATCCATAACAAAGAGTCAGACATGAGGGAAGTGACTGAGCATGCAAGCACACATCTTCATCATAATTGATTGATGAAAGTCTCCATTGCCTATTGATTTTTTTTTAACATACCAAGTTCTTAAATTAAAGAAAAATGCCCAATGGAGACTTCTCAATCAGTTATGATGAAGATGAAAAAGTCCCACATTTTTACCCCCCAAAAATGTCCCATTTTTTACCGACAACATCGTTCTATTGCTCCCTGAGTCATAGTGGTCCTGGGGTTGCTGCTCAGGGACAGGGGAGACCAGGCCTGTGGGCGTGGCTGTATCCATATCGTCACCAGGCTTGAACTGCATTCTCTAGGGTGGGGGTGATGAGCACCATGGTTTCGTGTACAACCAGAGCCATCAAATGTCTCAGGCATGCTCTGATTTTGATAATCCCACCTTCCATCGTGTCAAAGACATTAAAAGCACCCACGTTATAGCAAAATTTATTTTTTGCTATAAAAAACTTCAAAGAATTTTTATGACTTTGCTTTGGAAATGGTATGGCTCCAAGTAACTCATTTATTTTGTAATTAGTCATGGTTTCTCAGGTTTCACAGCTAATTGTGCACAGCAAAGCAAGAAAACATAACCTCAAATTGCATTCAAATGCGGTAAAATTTTAATGCATACTAAGTTTAACAAGTAATGACATTCGTATATATTAATTAAGCAGTTGCTTGTTTTTAGTTTGCACTTTTGCATTTTGTATTTTGAAAGCAAAGATTTCAGATCTCAAGCATCTTTGTGAGCCTTTGCCAAGAGTGCAGGCCCTGGGCACCGTGCCTAGAATGCTCTGTGGCCTCACATATGAAGAGCTGGACAAATGTCTCTTCAGTTGTCAGAGACCTGATGTGGAAAGAAGGAAATAGTCCTTATGCTTTGAATTCAGGTTTCACCAATGCCTTTCTATCAGTCCAGGGCCTCATTAATAAGGCATGGTAAGCTTCATAACCAGTGTCTTGTTATAGGAGAGCTCTGGTCTGGGGACGGCAGACTTAACATTACAGACCTGAATTCACATCCTGGCTGTGCTCCACGTAACCGTGCAGCATCAAAAAGTCATTTCACTTCTCAGAGACTTAGTTTCCTCATCTGTGGAATGGGGCCAGTGCTATCAATCCATCATCATTCCTGGGGTTGAGTTTCAAATGATATAATCTACAAGAAAAAATTGTATTAAGACAGATATTAAGACAGCTTAGGACAGTTGTTCTCATCCTTGCCTACACTTTAGAATCATCCCCAGGGGCTTTTAACAAGCACTGAAGCCTGGGTCCTACTGAAGACCAGTTAAATCGGAATTGTTGGGGAATGAGACCAATGGTAGTTTTAAAAGGGCAACCCCTCTGGTGATTCTAGTCTGCAGCTAGAATCACACTAGCTAGACGTTGAGGACAGAGGTACCTAGAGAGGACAGCTGCGTCCACAGCTGGGAGTGGCAAGCACTTCCCATTGGGAATGGGAGTGGCACCTTCCAGGTTTCCGTGGCAGCCGCAGTGGCTGTCCTAAGTGGATTCATCCTGTTGCACAAGTTTGGCTTGTTCTGGCTGCCCAGTCTCTTGGCAGCTGGTTCTTTGAACTTGGCAGTGAGTCTTCAGGCTCATGAATACATGTGCTTTCCTGACACACAGCCAGGCTTTGCTTCCCAGACTTGCAGTTACATGGGGCCACGTGAGCACGTTTGGACCAATGGATGTGAGCACTGCTTTCTCTTGGCCTTACCCGATGGACCAGTTTCCCTGGGCTGCCATAACAAATTATCGGAAACAGGAGCTGAAACAATAGAAATGTATTTCTCAAGGTTCTGGAGGTCAGAGGTCTGAAATCAAGGTGATGGAGGGATTGGTTCCTTCTCAGGGTTCTGAGGGAAAATCCATTCTCTTCTGGCTTCCAATGGCTCCAGAAATCCTTGGCCTTCTGGCTTGTACATGCATCATCCAATCTCTACCTCGGTCTTTATGCGGCTTCCCACTGTGTCCCTGGGTCTTAACTCCTCCTCTTTTCTATTATAAGGACACTGATCATTATCTTGAGATCCAAGATGATTTCATCCAAAGATCCTTAACTTCATTACATCTGCAAAACTGTATTTCCAAATAAGGTCACACACCCAGGCACCAGGGGTTAGGACTTGGATGTGTGTGTGTGTGTGTGTGTGTGTGTGTGTATATATATATATATTTTTTTTTTTTTTGTAGAGTGGGGGCTGAGAAACACTGTTCAACCCATTAAACCGCAAAGTAAAACAGAACGAACCAATAACCCCTCATTTGTTGTCTTCTGATGCTCTCTCTTCCCCACCCCGGGAGCTGGCTGAATAGAGAGTCCTATGAGGTCTTAGAGGAGGGCAGAGTCACAGGATGGGAGGGCCTGGGTCCCTGCATGACCAGTGACCTGTAAAGCATGGAGAAAGCTTCACATCCTCAGCCCCTGTGACTGCGAGTCAGTTCTTACAGCAGTTAGTCCATCCTGACTTACACAGCAAACTTTGACATCCTTCCAATAGATTTATCTTCTTCCCAAACCAGCCTATTGAAACTAAGCTTCTATAATTTAAAAGAATATTATTTATTTCTTTGGCTGTGTCAGGTCTTAGTTGCAGCGTGAGAGATCTTTGTTGTGCACTGCAGGATTTTTCCTTGGGGTGCACAAAATCTCTAGTTGTGGGCTGTGGCTCCAGAGCGCTTGGGTTTTGGTAGATGCAGCTTGCCAGCTTAGTTTCTCCTCGGTGTGTGAGATCTCAGTTCCCCCCATCAGGGATTGAACCTGTGTCCCCTGCATTGCAAGGCTGATTCTTAAACACTACCACAAACTTGGGGACTTAAAACAACAGAAATTTGTTGACAGCTCTGGAGACCAGAAGTCTGAAATCTAGATGTCAGCAGGGCCATGCTCCCACTAAAGGGTCTGAAGGAGAGTTCTTCCTTTCCTCTTCTAGCTAATGGGGGCTCCAGGGGCTCCTTGACTAACAATAGCATCACTCAAATCTGCTCCATCTCCACATGACTGGCCTTCTCCCCTGCCTTTCTCCTCTTTATGTTTTCTCTTCTTCTAAAGACACTTGTCATTGGATTGGAGACCCACTCTAGGATGATCTCATCTTAAGATCCTTCATTATGTTTGCAAAGGCCTCTTTCCAAGTTGAGTCATGTTTGCTGGTGCTGGGGGTTAAGACTTGGACAAATCTTCTGGAACCACAATTCAACCCATGACACACCCAGAACCTCTGACCTTGAGGCAGGTGCCCTTCTACCATCATCTCATGCTCAGTTGTGTCTAATGCTTTGCAACCCCGTGGACTGTAGCCCACCAGGCTCCTTGGTCTACAGGATTTTCCAGGCTAGAATACTGGAGTGGGTTGCTATTTCCTATTTCCTCCTCCAGGAGATCTTCCCGACCCAGGGATCGAACCAGTGTCTCCTGCATTGGAAGGCAGATTCTTTACTACTGCACCACCAGGGAATCCCTCATCTCTTTAGCACTTATTCTAATCTCTTGCTTCTCCTCCACATGCTAACCTCTCATGGCAAGGAGAAAATGAAGGACCCTACAAGGGTTGGAGTAGACATTAATATTCACAGAGAGACAGGGAGAATTTATTTTATAGCCCACAGCACGGTTTGATGCCTGGCTTACAAGAAGCCCACGTTCCTATTAAGAATGAGTGAATCTTGCATTTACTGGCCTCCCGCCATGCTTGCTGGTGCTGTCATAGGTCTTATTCCACTTGGCTCTCAAGACCACCAGCTGGATGGTTGCTGCTCTCACCATTTGTCCACATGAGAAAATCAAGAATGAAATAGTTTGGCCAGCACAGCCTAAGTCAACAGTTTGAATGTAAGTTTATTTGGGCAGTGATTCCAAAAAGAACTGGGGAGGGATGGAAAAGTGAGATGGGGGTTGGGGTGGGGCAGGAAGGAAGGCAGTACAAGGTGTGCTAATAGGCAAGTTATGGCTGCAGGCACTCGGGGTTGAATTCAACTGAGGAGTCTAGGAAACAGAGTAGAGCCCATCTCAGAAGGATGAAGAAGCTGTACTAATCATTCATCAGGCCCCACCTGATGTCTTTCCAAGGCTATTTCCAAAAGCTTTAACTGCCTGGCTCTTTCCAACCTGATTAGCTAACAGGTATAACAAGCGTTGGAGAAGGAAATGGCAACCCACTCCAGTGTTCTTGCCTTGAGAATCCCAGGGACGGGGAAGCCTGGTGGGCTGCCGTCTCCCGGGTCGCACAGAGTTGGACACGACTGAAGCAACTTAGCAGCAGCAGCAGCAGCAGAACAAGCGTTGGTGGCCAGAGAAGTCCTCAACAAGTTTCAGGGACTTGTGATGAGAAGCCTTTGATGCCAAGGGAAATGGACAGGAGCTGGGCAGGGGGTGGGAGTGGGTAAGGGCAGGACACTGATGCTGTTTGCCTCCAAAGTCACCACTTGTTCTGCCATGGCCCCCAGTGCCTTGCACCAACTGTGGGGGACAGCCTTGTGGCCCAATACCCACCCCACTGCCTGTCCTACAACCAGTTCATACTGAAATCCTGTGCTATTTGCAAGACTTCCCGAAGCCTAACGGCTTTGAGATCAAGTTCAGAAGATTCTTCCCTGGGATGCTTCCGCAGTGTGTGTTTCTGTGTGATGGGTTCTGTGTGACCCAGTGACATGCATCATACTTGAAATATTTCCACTGCTGACAAAATAAATCAGCTCTCCCCGCTGTAGCGCTCAGCTTATTAGGGGAAAATGGAAAAAGGGCATTAAATATTAATGATGCATATTTCCCTCTCCCTTGGCACCTTCTATGCGGCTGCTCACTGCCCAGCCAGAGCAGCCTTCTGTCTTTTTCCTCCTATGATGATAGGAGACAGAAGGGACCTTTGACAAGGCGGTGAGGGACATGAGCGTAAAATGGGGATCCAACTGGCTTTCTAGTTTCTTGGGAGCACTCATGTCTCTATCCAATGCCAAGGACCACAGCACCCTGAAATTCCATCTGCAGTGGAAACCTTGTCCCTCTGCTAGTTTGACTTGGGAGCATTCACAGTAAGGACAGAGTGCAGTTTCTTGAAGGAAAGATGGTTTCAGAGGAGTCAGCTTGGGAGACATGAACCTTGGAGAAGCGGTTGATAAGCCTGAGCTAACAGACACAGGAGACCACTGGCTTTGCCTCTGGGTTTGTTCATTTTCAGCAACACTGAGGAGGTTGTGCGCAGGCAGCTTTTAGGCCTCAGAAAGAAATCCTCCCAGAAATATCAGTGTTTCATTTAGCTAATTTGTGAAAACTTCTGCACAAAAATCAAAAATTAATCCCTAAGAGGAATTCTCTTTTAGAATGCTGGAAAGATGGATTTCTTAGGGTTTTTTTTTTCAATTAATTTTTCATTTCACAAGTAAAGCATTAATCCAATTTTGTAAAAATTAAATCATTACACATAAGGCTAGAGCAGCTTTCTCACTCCCCTCCCGGGTCCTCATGCACTCCCATCACCAGTTAGTACTGGCAGAATCACAGCAAATGATCCCAGAGAGAAGCGCTGAGGTTCTTACATTTGTTTCTGATGCTCCTTCCCCCAAAAGGCTACTCTGGTTTTCAGGTGAAGTCTACTGTGATTTGGTCTTCTGACTACTCTCTTTTGTTCTCTTCCTCGGCTCAAACCATCTGCACAAGGCTCAGTAAGTGTCTTCCAAAGACCATTTTAATCCTTTGTGTCTGAGTTCAGGTGCCCTCGAAGGTTCTATGTCCTATGGCATCAGGGCAAACCTGGCTTTCAACACTGGTCCCAGCCTGTCTCTCTTGCCCCTTCCTGTCTCCCTACCCTGGTCCTCCTCTCTCTGGCCCCGCTCTAATCTTCTGGAGCAGCTTGAACCTACCCCTCAGGGTCAGCCTCTGGACCTTTTCTCATGCAGTTCTCCTTTCCCTTCTTCTTGCTTGATCACCCTCTTATTTCAAGACTCAATATCCTTGATGAAGCTTTCTGTCTGTGCTGGCGCCCTGGGTCTTTCATCTTAGGACTCATCTCTAGTTAGCCCTGGAACTTTAGGAGTAAAATTTCTCCTGGAGTTGTATTTGTTCCTCTTTTATCCCACAGGAGCTCATTTGGGCTAGGGTCTATGCCTCAGTTGGCACCATCATCAGAGCTATCATTGAAACCTGCTACTGGCCAGTCTTTGTCCCTGGTGCTTCACACTGGGACATTCCTCTGTTTCTTTCCTGTTTACCGCTGAGGATCTTGGACCAAGAGACCTTGTGTCTCTTGTCAAAAGTCCCATAGTGAGTACAGATCAGAGGCGGGATTCAAACCCAGGGCTAACTCCCAAGTGTTTGAATGATAAGCACAAACATGCGCCTTCTCTAATTTTGCTTAGCCGGTGGCCTCCTCCGAGAAACCCTGTAACCATATGACGTGTGCGGCCCGCTCTGCCTGCCCGTTCCCTGGGCACTGGGAGAGCTATGATCAGGAATCTGGAGGGGGCTGGGAGAGGCTACCTTTCAGGCAGGCATGGGCCTCCAGGGACCCCAGTGGAGCCCGCAGCCATTTAGGTTAAATGAGCATCCAAAGGCCAGCGCAGCAGAGAGATCATGGGAAGACATTATCCATGGTTGTTTACAAGTGAGAGTGAAGAAGTCCTTAGTGACTTTCTTGAGGAGGGAAGACACATCCCTTGAGGGAAAATTAGGCAAATTGCATGCCTGTTAAGGCCGCGCAGGCCCAAATCCTCATCAGGGAGATTAACTCGTCACTGACTCGGCTGTCACTCATGCTCTCTTCATGGCCTCCTGGGTTTCAGCATCATCGCAGCTGCAGGAAGATGCAGATGGATCAGTCCTCTGGCTCCATCACTGGCATCAGGGGTGACAGGGCTGCATCTGGGCGCCTCGCTGGCTGCCGCTTGGGCTGTTTCCACAAAGGATAGTAATAACCGTCCCCTCTTCTGCACCTGCCAAAGACCCCTCACCTTTCAGGGCCCAGAAGCTCTCCTCTCCTGAGCTGCTCTCTGTCATATCTGCCTATCCTGGTCAGAATGCAGCGCTGTGACAGAGCATGAATCCTCCCAGGTTCCAAGAGGATTCACGGATGGCACTTGAAAATATGGTTTGGGGGTCCAGTAAGAGTGGAAAATGCTCTTGCAAGGATCTTGCCAAAGGACCTTCTGACGTGCAATGTGTTGGATAACTCTCCTACAGGGAGTTGAAATCACTTCCTCAAAATCTTTGATCCTGGAACTCTTTT
Source organism: Bison bison bison (assembly GCF_000754665.1). NCBI lineage: Eukaryota > Metazoa > Chordata > Mammalia > Artiodactyla > Bovidae > Bison > Bison bison. The sequence goes on along the minus strand of NW_011495018.1, from coordinate 17,714,673 downwards.
TAAGAACATCTGTTTCCAGAGAGTGGTGGTCCATTCCTCACACTGTAAGACCCACTGGAGTGGAAGAAAAATGAGAACCCTAGAGTGGAGGAGACCTGGGTGAGGGTGTCTTCCTCCTCAGGCTGCTGCAGGTCCCTGGTGCTCTGGGCCTTGGCTTCCCCATGTTGAAGCATGTTCCCCATGTTAGAACATCTAGGAGTTGTTGGGAAGATAAGGTGAGCTATGGTTCTTGGTGCTTACTGAGTGTGCTCAACCCTGGACTCGTTCACTTCCACCCAAGATCAATGTTGTACCACTGACACACTGCAGACCCTCTGAAGGGGCCTCTGAGAGCTGACCTGCATGAGAGCTGCTTTTATATGCATTTCTCCTCCCCCACAAGGCTGTGAGCTACATGAGAGCAGAGGCTGTATCTTGGTTCTTTTTTTTTTTTAATACTTTTGTATTTGGAGTGTAGTCATTTAGCAATGTTGTGGTAGTTTCAGGTAGACAGCATGTATATTGGTTTTAGTCTGCTTCCGCCTAAGGTGCTTGACTCACAGAAAGAGCTGATGCATGGTCATCACATTCATTCTGAATGTTGTGACTCTTTCAGTTATGTGGACTCACAAGTCTATGGATCTCTTGGAGAGTCTTCAGGGTTGGGTGGGGCCTATATAGGAAATAATTGACCCGAGGAGGAATACGTGGGTCCTCTTTTACTCTTAAATTCACTGAAAGTATGTTGTGCATACATTTTTAATACTTTTTTTCTATAAAAATAAGAGCTACTCATTGTAGAAAGTTTATAAAGTATGGAAAAACATAAAGAAGAAAATTAAAATTACCCATAATCCCAGCCACTGCTAATGTTTATCTCTTCAGTTTTTTTCCATTGACTTTGTGTGTATGTATGCATGAATATATCATATAAATTCAATATTATATATAAATAAAAATTGATAATTTTGTTTTATAAGCTTTATAATGCTTTATAAGCTGCTTTGTTCACTTAACAATATATTGTCAGCATGTGTGTTTGTGCTTAGTTGCTCAGTCATGTCTGACTCTTTGTGACCCTATAGACTGTAGCCCTCCAAGCTCCTCTGTCCATGGGGGTTCTCCAGGCAAGAACACTGGAGTGGGTTGCCATGCCCTCCTCCAGGGCATCTTCTCAACCCAGGGATCAAACCCAGGTCTCCTGCATTGCAAGTGGATTCTTTACCAGCTGAGCCACCAGTGAAGGCCAAGAATAACTGGAGTGGATAGCCTATCCTTTCTCCAGGGGAATTTCCCAACCTAGGAATTGAATCTGGCACCCCACTCCAGTACTCTTGCCTGGAAAATCCCATGGGTGGAGGAGCATGGTAGGCTGAAGTCCATGGGGTCGCTAAGAGTCAGACACGACTGAGCGACTTCACTTTCACTTTTCACTTTCATGCACTGGAGAAGGAAATGGCAACCCACTCCAATGTTCTTGCCTGGAGAATCCCAGGGATGGGGGAGCCTGGTGGGCTGCCGTCTATGGGGTCGCAGAGAGTCGGACACGACTGAAGCAACTTAGCAGCAGCAGCAGCAGGAATTGAATCAGGGTCTCCTGAATTGCAGATGGATTCTTTACCAGCTGAGCTATCTGGGAAGCCCCATTAAGCATAGTAGAAGTTATTAAATAGTCTTCTATATTATTTTAAATGGTTGCCACATATCCTGTTATGTGCACATAACATGATTTATTTGATGAACCTCATTTTGGTTGTTTCCATTCTTTTCTATTATAAACAGTGAAATAATAAAGATCCACATAGCAGTCGCTATCAAAATACCAATGGAATTTTCCATATAAATAGAATAAAATAGTTCTGAAATTGGCATAGAATGCGAAGACCCTGAATAGCCAAAACAATCTTGAGAAAGAAAAAGAAAGTTGAAGGCATCATGCTCCCTGATTTCAAACTATATTGTAAAGCTACAGTAATCAAAACCATATGGTACTATCACAAAACCAGACACAAAAATCACTGGCACAGAATAGAGAGACCAGAAATAAACCTGTACGTATATGGTCAATTAATCTATGATGTAACCATCTGAATACCCATTTGAATGCAGAGTTCCAAAGATTAGCAAGGAGAGATAAGAAAGCCTTCTTCAGTGATCAATGCAAAGAAATAGAGGAAAACAATAGAATGGGAAACACTAGAGATCTCTTCAAGAAAATTAGAGATACCAAGGGAACATTTCAGGCAAAGATGGGCACAATAGAGGACAAAAAGACTATAGACCAAACAGAAGCAGAAGCTATTAAGAAGAGGTGGCAAGAATACACAGAAGAACTGTACAAAAAAGATCTTCATGACCTAGATAATCATGATGGTGTGATCACTCACCTAGAGCCAGACATCCTGGAATGTGAAGTCAAGTGGGCCTTAGGAAGCATCACTACAAACAAAGCTAGTGGAGGTGATGGAATTCCAGGTGAGCTGTTTCAAATCCTGAAAGGTGATACGTGAAAGTGCTGTACTCAGTATGTCAGCAAATTTGGAAAACTCAGCAGTGGCCACAGGACTGGAAAAGGTCAGTTTTCATTCCAATCCCAAAGAAAGGCAATGCCAAAGAATGCTCAAACTATCGCACAATTGCACTCATCTCACATGCTAGCAAAGTAATGCTCAAAATTCTTCAAGCCAGGCTTCAACAGTGCATGAACCATGAACTTCTAGATGTTCAAGCTGGTTTTAGAAGAGGCAGAGGAACCAGAGATCAAATTGCCAACATCTGTTGGATCATTGAAAAAGCAAGACGGTTCCAGAAAAACTTCTACTTCTGCTTTATTGACTGTGCCAAAGCCTTTGATTGTGTAGATCACAACAAACTGTGGAAAATTCTTAAAGAGATAGGAATACCAGACCACCTGACCTGCCTCCTGAGACATCTGTATGCAGGTAAAGAAGCAATAGTTAGAACTGGACATGGAAAAACAGACTGGTTCCAAATCAGGAAAGGAGTACTTCAAGGCTGTATACTGTCACCCTGATTACTTAACTTATACACAGAATACATACACCATGGGAAATGCTGGACTGGATGAAGCACAAGCTGGAATCAAGATTGCCTGTCAAACTATCAATAATGTCAGATATGCATATGACACCACCCTTATGATAGAAAGCAAAGAGTAACTAAAGAGCCTCTTGATGAAAGTGAAAGAGGAGAGTGAAAAAGTTGGCTTAAATCTCAACATTCAAAAAACTAAGATCATGGCATTTGGTCCCATCACTTCATGGCAAATAGATGGGGAAACAATGGAAACAATGACAGACTTTAT
>NW_011495018.1:17709991-17711269 GCF_000754665.1 Bison bison bison | reverse complement strand
TGGTGACTGCAGTCATGAAATAACACTTGCTCCTTGGAAGAAAAGCTATGACCAATCTAGACAGCATATTAAAAAGCAGAGACATTACTTTGCCATTACTAGTCAAAACTATGGTTTTTCCAGTAGTCATGTATGGATGTGAGAGTTGGACTATAAAGAAAGCTGAGCACCGAAGAATTGACGCTTCTGAATTGTGGTGTTGGAGAAGAGTCTTGAGTCCCTTGGAGTGCAAGGAGATCAAACCAGTCTATCCTAAAGGAAATCAGTCTTAAATATTCATTGGAAGGACTAATGTTGAAGCTGAAACTCCAATACTTTGGCGACCTCATGCGAAGAACTGACTCCTTGGAAAAGACCCTGATGCTGGGAAAGATTGAAGGCAGGAGGAGAAAGGGATGACAGAGGATGAGATGGTTGGATGGCATCACCAACTCGATGGATGAGTTTGAGCAAGCTCTGGGAGTTGGTGATGGACAGGGAAGCCTGGCATGCTGCAGTCCATGGGGTCACAAAAAGTCAGACATGACTGAACGACTGAACTGACTGAATCTGTGATGAAGGTAGTGAAAATATACAATGGGGAAAAGACAGTTTCTTCAATAAATGTTGTTGGGGAAACTGGATGTGAAAAAGGATCAAACTACCCCATATTAAAAAATAAACTCAAAATGAGTTAAAGAATTAAATCTATGACTTGAAAACATAAAGTTCTTACAAGAAACATAGGTGGAATGCTCTTTGACTTTGGTATTAGCAGTATGTTTTTGGATCTATCTCTTCAGGTAAGGGTGATAAAAGCAAAAATAAACAAATGGGACTACATCAAACTAAAAGAACTTTTGGATAACGAGAAAAAAACATTAACAAATGAAAAGGCAACTTAAGAAATGGGAGAGGATATTTGCAAATGATATATCTGATAAGAGATTAACATCCAAATATAGAGAGAAGTCATATAACTCAGTATAAAAAAAAACTGATGGAAAAATAGGCAGAAGACCTGAAGAGACCTTTTTCTCAAGAAAGCCAAGAGATGGCCAATGGACACATGGAAAAATGCTCAGCATTACTAATCATCAGGGCGACGCAAACCAAAACTACAATGAGACATTACCTCACACTTGTCAGAATGGCTATGATTTTTAAAAGACAATAAATAACAAGTGTTGGTGAAGATGTGGAGAAAAGAGAACCCTCGTGCACTCTGATGGGAATATAAATGAGCGTAGCAACTTATGGAACAAAAGATGGAGGAGGTTTCTCTAAAAATTAAAAATA
>NW_011495018.1:17686076-17709891 GCF_000754665.1 Bison bison bison | reverse complement strand
GGACTTTCTGATGGTCCAGAGGTTAGACTAGAGCTCCCACTGCAGGGGTGCCTAGATTTGATCCCCGGTCTGGGAAGTTCTACATGCTGTGCAGTGTGGCCAAAAGAGCTTATAAGAAAATAAAAAAATAAATAAAAATCTTCCTTGGGCTTCCCTGGTAGTCCACTGGTTAAGAATCTGCCTACCAATGCAAGGTACCCAGGTTCAATCCCTGGTCTAGGAAGTGGCTGTGAGCCTCAGAGGTACTAAGGCCATTCACCACAACTGCTAAGCTTGCCTTGTAGAGCCCACACTCCACAACAGTGGAAACCACAGCAACGGGAAGATGACACATGGCAAAGAAGAGTAGCCCCTGCTTGCAACAACTTGAGAGAAAAAGCCCGTGTGCAGCAGTGAAGACGCAGCCTTAGCACAGCCAAAAATAGAGAAATAAATAAAATTGAATAAATAAATAAATAAAACTTCCCTTTCTAAAAAATTAAAATAAAATAAAAAATTCCACTCTGGGTATTTACCAAAGAAAACAGAAATACTAGTTTGAAAAATATATGCACTCCTGTGTTCATTGTAACATTATTCACAATAATCAACATATGGAAGCAACCTAAATGTCCACTGATAGATGAATGCATAAAAAAGATGTGGTATGTATGTGTACACACACACACATACACACACATGGGCAGGCACACTCACAGACAATGGAATATTACTTAGACAAAAAAAAAAAAAAAAGAATGAAATCTTGCCATTTGTGATAACATGGATTGACCCAGAGGGCGTCAGGCTAAACGAAATAAGTCAGAGAGAAAGTCAAATGCTATATGATTTTACTTATGTGTGGAATCTAAAAAGTAAATCAAAACAAAACAAGCAAACAAAACAGAAACAGATGCAGATACAGAGAATAGACTGGTGGCTGCCAGAGGGAGTCAAGGCGAAGCATTGTTCCACATAGGTGAAGAAGCATTAAGAGATACAAACTTTGATTTACAAAATAAATAAATCAAAGGGATGTAATACACAGCGTAGGGAATATAGTCAATAATATTGCCATAACTATGATGACAGGTGGTTATTAGACTTACTTGAATCACAAACTAATATAATATTGTGTATCAACTATACTTCAATTTTTAAAAAAATATCTTAAAAGGATTTTTAAAAGTATGGCTGTTTCGTCTCAGTCACCTGTCCCAACATCTCTTCCTTGTCTGCTTTCCTTTTACACGATGGTGTTCCCTGGGCTCTCTTTTGTTTCTATTCTGACCTCTCTTTGGTTGAGAATTAGCACTCAACTGGCTAAGTGCCAACCCTGCCCCCATGCCAATTTCATACATAATCTGTGAATATGAGGGCTCCCCCAGTGGCTCAATGGTAAAGAATCTGCCTGCAATGCAGGAGATGCAGGCTCGAACCCTGGGTTGGGAAGATCCCCTGGAGGAGGACATGGCAACCCATTCCAGCATTCTTGCCTGAAGAATTCCATGGACAGAGGAGCCTGGCGGGCTACAGCCCATGGGGTCACAAAGAGTCAGACACTACTGAAGCGACTGAGCATGCACAAGCTGTGACTATGAAACATCTGTAAATTTCACATTCTTACTTGGGGGCCAATAATATCCTAGTTTAGAAATTCATGTAAACTCTTATCCAAACTCTTATCCAAAAGACTTATCTTTTTTTAAGTCCACTGACTTAAAAAAATTTGTTAACCTCTCCCCTTGCAAAATCCAAGCTTACAATAAAACTTTTGCCTTCAAAACACACAATTTCTGTTTAAAGTCACCCTCTCATTCCCTACCCCCTACCCACATCCCCCAAACCCCAACAGACATCTCTATATGTAGATAATTTCATAGGGTTTAAATTTAGCAGGAAAATAGTGAGTGAGTCCAGTTCCTCCTGCCCAAAGAGTGTTTCCAGAAGGTTTGAGGGTTTATCAGCCTCATCATCTAAACTGTAGATTATCTTCCAAAGCAGTTAATTGCAATCAATTTTTTTTTTTTTTTTGGCAATCGGTTTTTCAGTTTTGAAATCTGGTTTGATTTTTCCTTACTTCCTAAATGAAACAAGAAAAAAAAGCGAGCACGCACACACACATATTCCAGGAGAGCTGGCGCTTCTCACTGTGAGCCATTTATCGTGATCCAAAAGATTTACTCAGAGGCATAATTAATTGGAACTTATTTCAGTGGAAGTTATTTCCCTTCATCTCATTACAGAAACAAAAGAAGATTATGGGCCAGGGATCCATGAGGTTTCAAGAGAGTCTACTGATGAATGAAGTTGGAAGGAGTTGACACACGGTCAGAGATGGTTAACATCCAGAAATTCTTACAAAGTAACAGCAATTCTTTTCCATTAATCCCGCCTTGCCTCTTTGATCTTGAATAGTACCATGGCTGCAAGTTAAGTGCAGAGTTACCCTGGCATTAAAGGGCCCCGAAGACCTTGCCTTGGAGAAGCGTTCTTCGAGAACTTGGAAGATTAAAAATAACAACGATAATAAAAACAAACAAATACACAAAAGAGAAGAAAAAATGTGAACAAGCAGAGAATCCAGTAGAGAGATTTTAAAGCTATTATACTGTAAATCTGCCACCTGCGCTCTTTAGGAAAAGCACATCACTGTGAATAGGGAAATGGATGATGTTGGGTCTGGAAACTTTGAGTCATCGTTGCCTTTTTCTGTAAGATGAAATAATTAAAAGAACGAGAGACTGGGGAACGGATACAGTTGGGTAGACACTTGAAGGATTTTTTTTTAAGCAAATGACCTACTCATTTTTCTTTTGTTCTCTTTTCATTTTTCTAATGTTTCTCTGAGGCTCTCAGAACTCCAGCAAGAAAGCACGTGGACGTTTAAGAGCCCTAACATTTGCAGTGACTATTAGAGATGCCCAAACCAAGAAGGGGCTCAGGGGACCTGTCCTCTCAGTTTGTAGCCTCTTCTGACCCAATGGACTGAGCCCCAACTCTTTTAATGTTCTTTCAACTCTGGAAGTGGCCTGAGGCCATTAAACATTCCTTTAATTCTGGAAATGGAGGGGAGAGGGGTGAATGTGGCTGGAGAGGGAGGCTGTTATCACCCAGCACGGCTGGTGGTCAGGCTTCATGCTCAAAATTGTCCAATTAAAGAAATAAAAATGTAAGCTCTGTCGGGAAAAAATGCAAATACGGTGGCTTGGGGTTAAGATTTTGAGTGGTTTGGTGGTTAAAATTATGCTCTTGTTTATGGGGGAAATGAATTTTTTTTATATCTATATACAGTTGGGTAAATTAGGCAACCATCTATTATGTAATTGAGTAACAACATAATCCATCATAATGGTGAGGCAGGCCAAAGCCAGTGTAAATTGAGGAGACTGTTTCATTCTTCCTACTTTAGCTTTTAAAAAAGCAACAGTTTGGTGGGGGGAGGGTTAAGTCTCTCTTTTCCTTCCGGAGGGTGATATCTAACAGTGCTTTCTCACCAATTTGAATTCTTAGGGGATGGGGTGAGGTTGCAGGGACTCAGGCATGACCAGGGAGGATGTGTGTGTAAGAGGGTGTGTGTGTGTGTGTGTGTGTGTGTGTGTGTGTAGACCCTGGCAAGTGCCTGCACCCAGGCACATCCTAAAGCCTATTTATAGTGGACAGTATGGTGCGCCCTCAGCTTCCTCTTTAGAAGTGGGGTGCTTATTCATCCAGCTGCTGGCAGTGCTGGGCTGCTGGAGGCTCACAGTCAGAAGCTGCCCTCACCAAAGGGAGCTGCTTGTCTGACTGTATGCCCAATCTCTGTGGCATCCTAAGTTTAATGACTGGTCCATGTTGGGGTCCAGTAACTCAGTGGTAAAGAATCCACCCACAATGCAGGAGACCGGGGTTTGATCCCTGGACTGAGAAGATCCCCTGGAGGAGAACATGGCAACCCACTCCAGTATTCTTGCCTGGAAAATCCCATGGACAGAGGAGCCTGGTGGGCTATACGGCCCATGGGGTTGCAAGAGTCGGACATGACTTAGCGACTAAACCACCAACTGCACCATGTCAGGGCCCACACCCTCAACCCTGTGTGCGGATTCAGGACAACAGAGGAGGTTATCCAGGCTCCAGAGCTCCCCGTGGGATCACAGGGGCCTCTGCTGTGACTGGGTATGGTGGCTCAACTTCTCCCTTGACTCAACCCTGCCTCCCTCCATCCTTCCCTCCCTCCACTTACAGATGTGGATGAAGGGGCACACCCCAATACACCTTCCATGCATGTAAACCTCCAGGTCTCAGGTTGCTCTCCAGGGAAGCTGCCTACTGACTAATTGCCTTCTCTTCTTCATTTCAGGTGGGTGGTGGATGAGAACTGGCAAATCTGCTATGTGTAATCACAAAGGCAGCTTCATCCATGGCTTGACTGGGTGTTTCTGAAAACAGGGCTCCTGGGAACCCCTGAGATCACTGACAGTGGTGGGGCAGCCTCCGGGGGTTCATGATGTTGGGGCATCTCCTCTTGTGTGACCTGTTATCCTGCTCCAAATGCCACCTTTTGCCTCGTTTCTTTGCACCAGATTTTCCATTGTAAATCACTTAAAGATGCACTGTGGTTCTGCAGAGGGACCTTGTCTGAGGCCCAGCTCTGCCACTTACCAACTGTGAGTTCCTGTCTGGGCCCCAAAAGGTGGGGCTTCAAGGATGAGCCCACCTTACAGAGCAGCTGTGAAGTCAAGGAGATGCTGTGTACCACACGGGGAAGGGACAATGCCTCCACGCACAAATCAGTTAGCATCTTAGCTGGATCTTAACAACCAGCTCCAGCCAGACCCTGCCAGAGAAGGGCTCAGAAGAGAACTAAGCGGGGGCTCTGGGTAGAACCTCTGATTTGGGAATGAGGCAAAATTGAGTTCACATCTCACCTTTACCATCCATTTGGGCAAACTACTAATGAAGTACAAGCTGGAATCAAGATCGCCAGGAGAAGTATCAATAAACTCAGAAACAAAGATGACACAATCCTTATGGTAGAAAGTGAGGAGGAACTAAAGTGCATTAGATGAAAGTGAAAGAGGAGAGTGAAAAAGTTGGCTTAAAATTCAACATTCAAAAAACTAAGATCATGGCATCCAGTCCCATCACTTCACGGCAAATAGATGGGGAAACAATGGAAACAGTGACAGACTTTATTTTCTTGGGCTCCAAAATCACTGCAGACTGTGACTGCAGACATGAAATTAAAAGACGGTTGCTCCTTGGAAGAAAAGCTATGACCAACCTAGACAGCATATTAAAAAGCAGAGACGTTCTTTGCCAACAAAGGTCCGTCTAGTCGAAGCTATGGTTTTTCCAGTGGTCATGTATGGATGTGAGAGTTGGACTATAAAGAAAGCTGAGAGCCAAAGAACTGATGCTTTTGAACTGTGGTGTTGAGATTCTTGAGAGTCCCTTGGACTGCAAAGAGATCAAACCAGTCAATCCTAAAGGAAATCAGTCCTGAATATTCATTTGAAGGACTGACGCTGAAGCTGAAACTTCAAATACTTAGGCCCCCTGATTCGAAGAACTGACTCATTAGAAAAGACTCTGATGCTGGGAAAGATTGAAGGCAGGAGAAGAGGACGACGGAGGATGAGATGATTGGATGGCATCACCGACTCGATGGACATGAATTTGGGTAAACTCTGGGAGTTGGTGATGGACAGGGAAGCCTGGCCTGCTGCAATCCATGGGGTTGTAAAGAGTCAGACAGGACTGAGCGACTGAACTGAACTGATCTTAGCCTTTTTTTTTTTTAAACAATGAAACGTAGTTGGCCAGATTTGGTCTGCAGACCAGTTCCGTGTGGGGTTTTTTTTTTTTTTTTAATATGTATTTATTTATGTGGGGCTTCGCAGGTGGCCCTGGTGGTAAAGAATGCACCTGCCAATGCAGGAGACATAAGAGACCCGGGTTCGATCCCTCGGTTGGGAAGATTCCTTGGAGGAGGAAATGGCAACCCACTCCAGTATTCTTGCCTGGAGAGTCTCATGGACAGAGAAGCCTGGCAGGCTACAGCCCATGGGGTTGCAAAGAGTCAGACACAATTGAAGCGACCGAGCACACATTTATTTATTTAATCGGCTTAGCTATGGCATGCAGGATCTTTAGTTGCAACACATGGGATCCAGCTTCCCAACCAGGGATTGAACCTGGGCCCCCTTTACTGGGAGAGTGGAGTCCTCGCCACTGCACCACCAAGGAAGTCCCACTTAGCCTCTTCTGATTCAGTTTTTTTATCCCTATGTAACTGTATCATAGGATTGTTTGTCAAAAGGAAATGGAGGAATTTAGACAGTGTCTAGAGCTTAGTTTACGACCTGATAAGTGTTAGGTTTTGTGAGTGGCAGAATAGAGTGGATCCCAGCTCTGTTCCTTACCAGCCAGTGACTTAGGTGAAACAGTCTCTGAGCCGAAGCTTGTTTATCTGTAAAATGCAGTGATGCCACCTATTTCAAGGGTGAATCTGGGGGCTAACAAGAATGTATGCAAAAGGTGTGGTACTAACAGGGACTCAGCTGTTATTATTCATATTGTTATCCTGAGGAAGTTTACTTTTTGAGTGAGGGTCACAGATAAACAGCAGCAGAACAATGGGCTGATGGAGAAGTTAAGTGGACCATTATGTTACCAGAACCCCAGACAGAATGGTTCCGGCTTTCTCACTCACGGTGGTAAGTTCCCCAGGGGCTTTGCTTGCCAAGTTATTAGTTTTCTAGCAGGGGAATAATACATGGAACTTGGCCACCGTAGGCTGGAGTCTCACTGTTTTCTGGGAATCACCTCATGTCAGGACTTGCAACCTGAGTGGCTGGTCCAGATCAAGGAGCTCTGCCAGGCCACAGACAAAGGCCCCTTTGGTCTCCGAGCTGGCGTTAGCCACTGCCTTGGCCAGATGTCCACTGAGGGGCTTTCAGGCGTCACCTGACTATTCCTACTTAGATCTTCAGATAGACTTGGGCTGTTTCTGAACATTGTGTCCTATCCACAACTTTGTGAGGATATAAGGAAAACTATATTTTACTACAAAAATGCACGGGCAGGTCGACTTAATATTAAAGAAATCTGCTAAGGTAATTTAGGATCGTCTAAATGATCCTAAGAGAGGAGGCAGGCGATGTAGAACCATAGGAAGAGCTCTGGGTTGGGAGTCCACCAGCCAGCCTCCACCCTCTCTGGTGAGTTGGCCCAGGGATTGCTGGTTGTGGAGAAAAGAAACTCCTTCAGTTTAGTTCAAACAAAAAACAGTGACCTTCTCGTAAGCTCCTGGAAGCCCACTGTTGGAAGTCTGGCCTGACCTCGCAGCCAGTGGGAAATCACCACCCTTCCCGAGCACCCAGAAAGCCTGTTTCCACTGCATCCGAGACACTGGTTCAACTCTCCTCCGCAGATGACTTTCCCTGCCAGGCCTCCTTTCTACTCTTCCTTACATCTCTGTCCATGGCTTTGGCTAACCTGGGCCGTGATTCCGGACTTGTCACTCTTGAATTTTCACAGCTCACTGACACAGTTGGGACCGACGATCACTTAGTTTTAATACCGAGGAGAGAAAAATTGATTGGCTTAATTTGGATCAGATGGTGGCTCCTGGTCAGATCAGCTGTGATCAGAGCTGGTGGTCCTGTGAGGTTGTGGGCAGCTCCTCCTGGAGCCGTGGACTGAGCAAAGTCAGGGAATGGAGCAAAGCAATCGTGGACATTTGAGACACTTGCTTCAACTTTCTGGGTCATATTGTCTTCAACTGCAGAATAATAATTATTATTATTATATTAGCCATTGCTATTGTTGTTTAGTCGCTGAGTGGTATCCTGACTCTTTTGCGACCCCATGGACTATAGCCTGCCAGGCTTCTCTGTTCATGGGACTTCCTAGGCCAGAATACTGGAGTGGGTTGCCATTTCCTTCTCCAGGGGATCTTCCCAGCCCAGGGATCGAACCCATGTCTCCTGCATTGGCAGATGTATTCTTTACCACTGAGCCACCAGGGCAGCCCTGTATTAGCCACTGAGTGTCAGATTAAATCATTTAACCTATGGAACCCAACTGATCGCCTCTCTTCTCTTCCGACTCCTATACCCTTTCAGTCATCTGGGGCCACATAACAATAATCCAAACCCTCATCTCATAGGATAAAGGAAGCCCATTTTTTAAGAAAGTTCCCTCCTCTAGGGTATTTCCAGGACCCCTGAGGAATGTGTGAGTGTTCCACAAGTCAACCCAGGCGGTGCCTTGGCATCCCTGCCAGCCTCCTTGCTCTTTCATTATTGCTCCCCTTGGCCCCACTGGCAACTCTAGCATCCTGTTTCCCAGGCTATTGATACTTAACCCTTGATTATCTACATCCCTAATATGGATGTGAGCTCGTTCCTTCAGTCCTCAAAGCTCAGCTAAGAGAGGATGGAAATGGTATAACTGCCCTTTCCAGTTTTATTCAGTTACAATTGACAAATAAAAATTGTATATCTTCAACATTCAGAAAACTAAGGTCATGGCATCCGGTCCCATCACTTCATGGCAAATAGATGGGGAAATAGTGGCTGACTGTATTTTGGGGGCTCCAAAATCACTGCAGATGGTGATTGCAGCCATGAAATTAAGAGATGCTGACTCCTTGGAAAGAAAGTTATGACCAACCTAGACAGCATATTAAAAAGCAGAGACATTACTTTGTCAACAAAGATCCATCTAGTTAAGGCTCTGGTTTTTCCAGTAGTCATGTATGGATGTGAGAGTTGGACTATAAAGAAGGCTGAGTGCCAAAGAATTGATGGTTTTGAACTATGGTGCTGGAGAAGACTCTTGAGAATCCCTTAGACTGCAAGAAGATACAATCAGTCCACCCTAAGTGAGATCACTCCTGGGTGTTCATTGGAAGGACTGATGTTGAAGCTGAAACTCCAATACTTTGGCCACCTGATGCGAAGAGCTGACTCATTTGAAAAGACCCTGATGCTGGGCAAGATTGAAGGTAGGAGGAGGAGGGGACGACAGAGGATGAGATAGTTGGATGATATCACTGACTCAGTGGACATGAGTTTGGGTAAACTCTGGGAGTTGGTGATGGACAGGGAGGCCTGGCGTGCTGCGGTTCATGGGGTCGAAAAGAGTCAGACACGACTGAGTGACTGAACTGGACTGAACTGAAGTTGTACAGTGTGATTTAAAAAAAAAAAGGAAATGACATGACTTTACTGAATGTCTGGGGACAACAGAGTTTAACAAGACTGAGCTCAGCCTTGCCACTGGGCCTTCAAAAGACTGCTGCTGCTGCTGCTACTAAGTTGCTTCAGTCGTGTCCGACTCTGTGCGACCCCATAGATGGCAGCCCACCAGGCTCCCCTGTCCCTGGGATTCTCCAGGCAAGAACACTGGAGTGGGTTGCCATTTCCTTCTCCAATGCATGAAAGTGAAAAGTGAAAGTGAAGTCGCTCAGTCGTGTCTGACTCTTAGCGACCCCATGGACTGCAGCCTATCAGGCTCCTCCCAAAAGATACACACAGAACATTTCTGCTGAGGAGTTCAGGCCACTCTCAGAGAGAAGAAAAGGTGTCATCCCTTCCAATACAAAGGCCACCTTCTCCTCTTCCCCAGGATTCAGCTCAGTTGAAGGAAGCCTGACAGTGGGAACCCTGATCCCTTTGGGGGAAATGCCCACCCCCACCTGTCAGGTTCCCATTTGACCCACTCACCATCACTGAAGACCTTTCTGGGTTCACCACGTCTGCTTCCTTAGCTTAAATAGTCTCGCCAGGGCAGCTCAACAGCCTCAGCCTACAGTACTGGGGGCCAAGCCTGCACCTCCCTCCTCGTGGGGGTAGGTCTTGGCACTGGATTACTCGTGAGCTCATTTTTGGTCAAAACAACAAACTCATCTCCCAAGAGTATACAATGATATTTTTCAGGCATTGGACACTGAAGTTCCAAGTTTTATATAAAAGAATTTTTTAATTTTAGGATTCATCTGGAGAATCTCCGATTGACATTTGTAAATGGTATACATTCGGATGGGAACTGGCTTTACCAGTAGGACCAAAATGACTCAGTGATGTGGCCTCTCCTTAAACAAAGGGAATGTCTGTTCCAAAGACAAATTTATTTATTTTTTCCTCTCATAAACTGCAGAGACTGTCTGAAATTCCCCAAATGGCTGCTTTCCAGCCTCAAATATTTAAAGTCCCAGTCTCTTCCAGGTGCCTTGTTCTAATAAATTATCTCCTTTGATCCTCCCAACAACTTTAGGAGGAGAAGTAAGGTTTCCTTTGTTTTACAAATAAGAAACTGAGGCTCAGAACTCGGTAATAATTAGCCTACGGGAGGGTGGGATTCGAATCCAGCTTGGACCTTTGTCTTACAGCACTCTCATCCCGTAACCCTTTCTGGTTCCAATGGCCCAGAATTCTGAAGTTCTAATGATACTCTGAGCCTGGCCTGTGGGAAGGCAGCTGTGACTCCCAAGACTTGACCCCAAAGGGCAGTGGGAGCTGCTTAATTTGCAGGATTCAGTGCAAAATGGAAACACGAGTCCTTATTCAGAAGTTATTAAGCATATAAAACCGAGACAGTGGAGTGTGAGACCAGGCATAGATCCTTGTGAGTTCTAGGCTCTGTGTGGGTGGTAGGCCCATGAACTGGCAGCCTGGACAAGTCACCTTGCTCCTGGGAGAAGCCTGGGCCGTGGGGGTGACATGGTGCTGGAAGAAACTGGGCTGTTTTCCAGCAAGTCTGCTCTCCCTGCTCTTTTGTAACGAGGCATGATCGTCAAAGGAAGTAAGAGACCCAAGGATTATGTGTACCAGATAATTTTTGTAGTTTAACTGCTTTTATTCCTCCCCTATTGCTGTTGTTTTGAATAATCTGTGTGGCTTTTGAAGAAGTTGCTTGAACCGATTTGAGCCTTATTAAGATATGAAAAAATCGAGGGCCAAGGGGGCCTGGTGATGAAAGTGGAGCTTTCATTTGGCGCTGCAGGCGACAGGAGCGGAGGAGCCTGGTGCTGTGCACTTAACAGAGGCAGGGGGGCGGTGTGGGACAGAGCCGACGTGTGGGGCGGGGCGGGGGAGGTGTACAGCCCGAGAGCTGTGAGGGACTCTCCAGCTCCAGAGAGCAAAATGACAATCAGAATATAAAAGCCCAGGTGAAAAGTGAGAAGGAAATAGAGCAAAACAAACCCTCAACTCGACTACAGCTGAAACCAGTGGAAGTTGGGAGAGGAAATGGCTAATAGGTATTGGAAGTGGACAACAGCCTCTGAGGGCTTCCCTGGTAGCTCAAGCTGGTAAAGAATCTGCCTGCAATGCAGGAGACCCCAGTTCGTTTCCTGGGTGGGGAAGATCCCCTGGAGAAGGGCTAGGCTACCCACTCCAGTATTCTTGGGCTTCCCTGGTGACTCAGACGGTAAAGAATCCGCCCACAATGTGGGAGACCTGGTTTTAATCCCTGGGTTGGGAAGATCTCCTGGAGGAGGGTCATGGCAACCCAGCCCAGTATTCTTGCCTGGAGAATCCCCGTGGACAGAGGAGCCTGGCAGGTTACAATCCATGGGGTTGCAAAGAGTCAGACATGACTGAGCAACTAAGCATAGCACAGCAGCCTCTGATGGTAGATGAAACCCCACAATTGTTTTCCCCAAGAACAGAGGCATTTGGGCACTTGGCTGGGTCTCCCCAGGAGGAAGGGTTTTATTTCAAGCTTCAAAAGCCTAATTCTTTGTGACTCTGTGACTTTGTGACTTTACCATGGTCATTGAGCATCCTGTGGGTAGTCTGGGGGCCAGCCTTGGGGATTCAATGGCTTACAGTCAGGTGTGGTCCCTGCCCTCCTAGAATTCTCAGTCTGGAAGTGGAGCCAGAAGAATGATCAGGCAGGTGGACAGGCAGGGAGAGTGTTGGGGGGAGCACAATGGAGTAAGGCCTCACCTTAAAAAGGGCTCTCCCCAAGAAAGCCACATTCATACAGAAATCTGAAGGATGAGTAGGATTTATCCAAGTGTTGGGAATGGTGAGGGTGACAAGGGGATCCAGGTTAAAGGAAACCACATGCAAAGGCCAGGAAGTAAGAAGGAGGGTGTTGCATTTGAGAGATGAACACTGATTCTAGGAGAGACCTTTCCCTCAACATATGTTAGTTGAGTGGCTACTACCTGTTCAGGGCTGGAGAGCCACACCATACACTCGACTGTGCCATTCTCCATCACTAGATTTTCCCATTGTGGACTCTTTCCTGTTTTTCTGTTTTCCTGCCTCTTTCCATCTCATACGTGGATTGGCTCTCTCCCTTTGATTTATTCCATGTATTAATATTAGCAGAATGCAGATTCAACTGTTGTTTCAAAGATCAAAATAATATTGACTTAAGAGAGAAAGATGGAAGTTAACCTCACTTTCATGAGATTACCCAAGAATAAGCAGTTGGTTGTTGAGATGGTTCCACAGATGTGAAGACCCAGAATCCTATCTCATTCTTTCACCATCCCTGAGGCATTATTCTTAAGTGCATGCTCCAAAGTGACTCTCCACCCTGTCAACTTTCCATGAGGTAAGATAGAAAGAGACAGAGGAACACATTCTCCTTTCTTTAAAGGTTCATGGCATGGAAATTGTACCCATCCTTTCTGCTCACATCGCATTGGCCAGAGCTTGGTCCAGTGACTGCACCTAGATACAGGGAAGCCTGAGAAATGTGGTCCAACTGGTGCCCATGCCCAGTGAAAGCTCAGAAGTAAATGGAGATTCAGACAACCAGCAACCCCATTATACTCTATTTCTGGTTTGTGATCTTGGAGATCTGTCTTGACAGACAATATCACAGCCATGGCTCTCCTATTTGGTTCAGCCCTGGGCTCTCGACATCCCTCAAGTAGACACTAGAAAGTCAGGGAACATCAATGCTGAAAAGCAAAATATCATCTTGCACTTAGCTAAAACTTACAAAAGATAAGTCAAGGGGAAAAACATTTATGGGATGTTTTAAGTCAATAAAAATCCCTCTTCTAAGGACAAGGCAAGGTCTACTCACTTTATTTAAAAGAGCTTTGTTGGTTAGATTTAATGCTGGGTTAGTCCTCTTTTGGGCCTTAAAAGCTCTCCATTGAGAAGAGATGATGAAGCCACAGACTTGCCCATAAGCCCTTAATCAAGGCTCAGACTGAATTCCTCAGATTGTTCCATTGAAGGGCAAGGAAGGGAAAAGTGAGGGGTTTACGAGGAGAACTGGCAGGTGGTGAATGCGTCTCCCAGAAGAAGGCGTTGGAAGCATGAGAGGTGGGCCATCCCTGAGTGAAGGGCTTCAACCTGACGGATGATCCAGATAATCCAATAAAACACTTCCTGTTTTTGTAACTAATCCAACTGTCATACTCCATTTCCAGGAGCTCAAATCATCGAAAAGTGCCTGTGAGCCTTAAAGTTCACTTTCTGGTTTGTGCAGGATTAAAATTTCGTCTCAGTCCTATCTCCAAGCTGTCTACATGTATTTTAGATAATAAAAGACTCTTTACCAGCTGAGCCCCCAGGGAGGCCCCAATAAAAGACTAAGTAAGAGGAAATTAAGACAGGAGCAAGATCACTTCAAACACTCCAGATCTCAGTGCTTGTAATTTTGGGTTTAGCTTCTGTTTGGTATTATACATATCTCACAATTCCCCACCCTCCTAGTCATACTGGATAACATGAAAGTGATTTGTGAACACGTCTACCACCTCTTACACCAGGTTGAGAGGTTTTGAGGAACAAGTGTCCACCCTAGTGTGTGCAGCCTTCCCAGTATCTGGGTTAGTGTCTGATGCATGGCAAGTATTGAATTGGTGTTTGTTGAATTGCTGACTTTATTCAGATAAACCAGGGTTGACTGTGGCTCTTTTTGGTTAATCCACTTTGCCACTGGTGGCAGCATAAGTTATCAGATGCCATATTTCTATCATATTTGCCTGTGAACCACCTTCCTCTTCCTTCCACTTTCCCTCTAAGAGTCCATTGCAGTCTTTAAAAAAGGGAAGGCATGCTTATCAGAGGCTGAAAGAATCTATGCACCGTAAAAATTAATGATACGGGGAAATTGTTAGGTAATTTCTTATCAACTAAACATATACTTGGGCTTCCCTGGTGGCTCAGTGGTAAAGAATCCGCCTGCCAATGCAGGGG
Source organism: Bison bison bison (assembly GCF_000754665.1). Taxonomy (NCBI): domain Eukaryota; kingdom Metazoa; phylum Chordata; class Mammalia; order Artiodactyla; family Bovidae; genus Bison; species Bison bison. The sequence continues at coordinate 17,695,747 of NW_011495018.1, read as the reverse complement.
ACATGGGTTTGATCCCTGGATCAGGAAGATCCCCTGGAGAAGAAAATGGCAACCCACTCTAGTATTCTTGCCTGGGAAATCCTATGGACAGATTTCCTATGGACAGAGGAGCCTGGTGGGCTATGGTTCATGGGGTCCCAAAGAGTCAGACACAACTGAGTGACTAAACAACAGCAAGCATATATTTACCTTAAGACCCAGCAGTCACACTCTTGGAAATTTATCCCAGAGAAATAAACACTTATGTTCAGACAAAAACCTGTACATGATTGTTCACAGCATCTTTATTTGTAATAGTCTAAAAGTAGGAACAATCCAAATGTTCTCCAGTGGTTACATGACACCGGCATACAACCACACAGTGTCATACTCCTCAGCCGTAAAAAGGAGCAAACTTTGGAGATTTACAGTCTATTAGTTAGCTAGAGTTGCTGTAACAAATATCATGCCACTGAGTGGTTCAAACGAGAAATTTCTTGTCTTACACCTCTGGAGGCGAGAAGTCCAAGGTGTCAGAAGGGCCATGCTCACTCTGTAGGTGCTGGGGGAGCAATGTTCCCGGCCTCTCTCCTAGTTTTGGGCAGTTTCCTGGCTTGTGACAGTATAACTCCAACCTTGACATGGTGATGGCCTGGTGTGCGTGTCTCTGTCTACATTTTTCCTTTTTATAAGGACACCCAACATCGGGTTAGGGATCCATCCTACCCTAGTATGACTTCATCTTAACTAATTAAATCTGCAGTCACCCTGTTTCCAAATAAAGTCCTATTTGGAGTTAGTAGGAGTAGTAGGAGCTAGAACTCCAACACTGAGTGAGTTTGAGTGGGACACAGTTTAACTCATAACATGCAACAACATAGATAAGGGCATTATGCTAAGTGAAAAAAGTGAAAGTGTTAATTGCTCTGCTGCTGCTGCTGCTAAGTCGCTTCAGTCGTGTCTGACTCTGTGCGACCCCATAGACGGCAGCCCAGCAGGCTCCCCCGTCCCTGGGATTCTCCAGGCAAGAACACTGGAGTGGGTTGCCATTTCCTTCTCCAATGCATGAAAGTGAAAAGTCAAAGTGAAGCTGCTCAGTCCTGTCAGACTCCTAGCGACCCCATGGACAGCAGCCTACCAGGCTCCTCCGTCCATGGGATTTTCCGGGCAAGAGTACTGGAGTGGGGTGCCATTGCCTTCTCTGGTTAATTGCTCAGTCATGTCCAACTCTTGTCCAACTCCATGGACTGTAGCCTGTCAGGTTCCTCTGTCCACGAAATTCTCCAGGCAAGCCTACTGGAGTGGGTTGCCATTCCCTTCTCCATGGGCTCTTCCTGACTCAGGGATCAAACCCAGGTCTCCTGCATTGCAGGCTGATTCTTTACCATTGGAGCCACCAGAAAAGCCCCAAGTGAAAAAAGCCAATCTCAAAAGACTTCATACTGTATGATTCCATACATGTAACATGCACCAAATGGCAAAACTATAGAGATGGAGGACAGATGGGTGGTTGCCAGGAGACAGGGACGGGGTGGGTGGGGGTGAGTCTATAAAGGATGATGATAAAATAATCTGGATCCTATTTGGTGGTGGTTACATGACCCTATGGGCTTCCCTGGTGGCTCAGTCAGTAAAGTATCCACCTGCAGTGCAGGAGACCTGGGTTCAATCCCTGGGTTGGGGAGATCTCCTGGAGGAGGGCATGACAATTCACTCCAGTATTCTTGCCTGGAGAATCCCCATAGACAGGGAGCCTGGCTGACTACAGTCCACAGGTTGCAAAGAGTCAGACATGACTGAGCGACTAAGCACAGCACAGCATATGACTCTATATGAGGAATCAAGTTGCACCGGACTACACCTCCTTCTCCCAAGACACAGGGATGCATATAAAAACTGGTAAAAATTGAACAAGGTTGGTAGGCTAGTTAACAGTATTGTATCAGAGTCAATTTTCTGGTTTCGATATTGTATTAGTTACCCAAGATGCCACAACTGGGGGAAGCTAGGTGAAGGCTTCATGGGGCTATTCTATGTACTATACTTAAAACTTCCAGGGAGTCTGCAATCATTTCAAAATAAAAAGTTACAAAAATGTAAAAATATTGCTATGTTGGTAGATGGGAGGTGAGAGCATGAGAGAGTGGCATAGATTGCATTAAAAATTTTCTCCTTTATGTAAATGTCCTACATCTTCTTTATCCATTTATCTGTCCATGGACATATAGGTTACTTCCATGTCCTGGCTATTGTAAATAGTGATGCAATCAACATTGAGGGAACATGTGTCTTTTAGAAGTTTTTTCAGGGTAAATGCCTGGTAGTGGGGTTGCTGGGTCATAGAGTAGATTCATTCCTAGGTTTTTAAGGACTCTCCATACTGTTCTTCATAATGGCTGTACCAGTTTACATTTCCACCAACAATGTAGGAGCATTCCCTTTTCTCCACATCCCCTCCAGCATTGGTTATTTGTGTGAGGTGATACCCCATCCAAAATATAAATAAATAAATTGCAATATCTTGCTGCTCCTACAGAAAAATAAGTTTCTCCTCATAAGCTCCTAAAAAGGCTCTTTGCCTCCTAAATTCTATACCATTTGCAGTCACACCACTCTCCTCTAGAACAAAATGAGGAGCGCTGTTTAGGTGAGATGTGTAGCCAAGCGCAGAGGCCAGACTTCAGCGACTTCACTTTCACTTGTCACTTTCATGCGTTGGAGAAGGAAATGGCAACCCACTCCAGTGTTCTTGCCTGGAGAATCCCAGGGACGGGGGAGCCTGGTGGGCTGCTGTCTATGGGGTCGCACAGAGTCGGACACGACTGAAGCGACTTAGCAGCAGCAGCAGCAGACTTCAGCTGAGCATTGAAGATTTGATGTTTTTGAACTCTGGTGTTGAAGAAGACCCTTGGGAGTCCCTTGGACTGCAAGGAGATCAAACCAGTCAATCCTAAAGGAAATCAATCCTGAATATTCATTGGAAGGATTGATACTGAAGCTGAAGCTCCAATATTTTGGCCACCTGATGTGAAGAGCCGACTAAGAAAAGACCCTGATGCTGGGCAAGATTGAAGGCAGGAGAAAGGGATGACAGAGGATGAGATGGTTGGATGGCATCACCGACTCAATGGACTCCGGGAGATGGTGATGGACAGGGAATCCTGGCATGCTGCAGTCCATGGGGTTGCAAAGAGTCAGCACAACTGTGTGATTGAATAACAGCAATGTCAAGACTTCTATCTGGGCTTCCCTCGTGGCTCAGTGGTAAAGAACCCACCTGCCAATGTAGGAGACTCGGGTTCTATCCGTGGATCAGAAAGAACCCCTGGAGGAGGAAATGGCAACCCACTTCAGTATTCTTGCCTGGAAAATCCCATGGACAGAAGAGCCTGGTGGTCTACAGTCCATGGGGTCCCAAAAGAGTTGCACATGACTTAGTGACTAAACAACAATAGAACTTCTACCTAGGACTTGATTTTCTAGATTTTCAGAAAGGTCTTATGTTGGGACCTCAGTTTCTTATATCAATGACTAGCACCGCCTGGGAAGCCGTGTGTGTGTGTGTGTGTGTGTGTGTGTGTGATTTGCTCAGTCATGTCTGACTCTTTGCAATGCCAGGAACTGTAGCCCGCCAGGCTCCTCTATCCATGGAATTCTCCAGGCAAGAATACTGAAGTGGGTTGCCATGCCCTCCTCTAGGGGATCTTCCCAACCCAGGGATCAGACCTGTGTCTCCTGTGGCTCCTGACTTGCAGGTGGATTCTTCTCCACCTGGGAAGCCCATCTTCCACATACAAACTACAAATATTACCTCTTAATTCTCAGAAGTGTCACAGACCTCCTGAGATCATACCAAGCACATTCCATGCCTGCTCAGGAAATTGGCCCCCTGATCCTGTTCACCCTGGCTGTACCTCTGAAAACTAAAGAAATCTTTGTCTCTTGATCCAGAAGACCTGGAGCTTTATTTTCAAGAGTCCACATCAACATTTTACAGAAGATCCCTGGGGCAGGCATGTGACTGAGCCAGCTTGTCAGGCCGACGGGGGCTAAATGTGTTGGATCTCTTCCCAAGTCTGGGTCTGAGATGTCACACTGGGGCTTGAAATTGGCGATGGCAAGAGAATTTACATGGTGGAAGTCGGCAAACACAACAGCTTGGGGCTCTGTGTTTGTTTCTCCAGAAAGTCAGTCTTCCCACCTATGCAGATCCATTGCAAATGATATTTCAGGTAGTATATTACAATATCCACCAATGCCCAAGGTGGATGGGAGGATCTGGCCACCAACATAAAACAGTAATTATGATCGTACTTGAGGAATCTGCTCTAGAGCTTACCAGCTGTGTTCACAGACAGGCAGTTCACTTACCATCTCCAGGTCTTTGTATCTTCCTCTGTAAAAATGAGGGTATTGACAGAATCTACCTCCCACCCTTAAAGCACTTCTTGCGTTACCTTTTCTTATTGTACTTTTGGTTGCTACTTTTTTTTTTTTAATCTTTTGGGTGTGTCATGTGGCACGTGGGATCTTCGTTGCCCAACCCCGGATGGAACCCACGTCCCCTGCAATGGAAGCACGGAGTCTTAATCACTGGACCACCAGGGAAGTCCCGGTTGCTACTATTTATATCATGACTTCCTGGTCTCTATAAGAAGGTAGCTTTTAAGCAGTGGACCAGCCCACTCTTCTGAGCAATAATCAGTGTAACATTGAGAGGACAGACTCTGGACGCTTCTATCTGAGTTTGAATGCTCACTCTATGTATTAGCTATATAACCTTAGGCAAGTTACTTAATCTCTCTGTGTCCCAATTTCCCCATTTGTAGGGTGGAGGTTATCATAACACCTACATTTTAGAGCCATTCCGAGAATTAAATGTCAATGTGTATAAAACACATAAAGCAATGCCTGACTCATGGGAAGTGCTGTTAGGAGTTTGCTGTAATTGTTCTGAAAGTGACTGTGCTGGGTTGATTAGCATCCCCCAAGAATTCATAACCTTCCCAGAAGCTCAGAATGTGATCTTATTTGGGAATAAGGCTGTAGATATAATTAGGTGAGATGACATCCTGGAGTGGCGTGGCTCCCTCATCCACTGTGAGTGGTGAGATGAGGCGAGGCACAGAGCCAGACACACACATGGAGGGAAGGGATGTGAAGGGAAGGGAGAGAACGCTGTGTGATGACAGACACAGAGATGGCAGTGATGCAGCTGCAGGCCAAGAATGCCAGCGAGGCTCCAACAGCCAGGAGCCAGGAAGGAAGGCAAGGAAGGATTATCCCCTGAAGCCTTCAAAGAGCAAATGACCTTGTCAACATCATGATTTTTTGGACTCGTGGCCTTCAGAACTAGGATGGTATATTTTGTTGTTTTAAGTCAACCAGTTTAGGATAATTTGTTACAGCAACTGCTGGAAACTAATACAGTGATCCTGTTGGAGAGGTTGAACTGATCCCTTTGCATCAGTAAAGGAGCAAGGAGGAAATGGATGGTCCATTCCAAGGGGAGGGGGGACGAGGAAAGGTTGATGAAGGTGCCACTGATGACAGTTGCCCGTGGGGGCAAGGAAACCGACAGGGATGAGGCAGCGCCCAGGGGTGGCCACAGCTGGAAGCCATGCCTCCCTCCAGGCCTGCAGGGGCTGAGGGAGAAGCTGTCGCTGGGCTCTTGAGAGGGTCGTGTGACAGGACTGCCTGGTCCAGACCAAACCCAGCAGAAAAGAAACCCATCAGCTAACAATCCGCAGCCTGGGGGCAGGGAGGGAGCTCGGGGCATAAATATCAGCACTGTCCTCCAAGCTCCTACCTCCACTGGCCAAACCCAAGTGGAAGCCGAGGACAACAGAGCCCACCCTCTGGGTATAGAACAGAGTAGGGAAGGACGGAGATAGTCTGGAGGGCAAACAGAACCTATAAAGCATAGCTTTTGTCACATGGTTGGAGTTGGGACTTGAACCAGGGTCTTGGGACCCAGATCGCACATTCTTTTTGGGTCTTAAAGACAAGTGCCCCTGGCCCATCTCGATGAGTTACCCAGATTCCTGCATTTCCCCTCCTCTGCCGTTCCCTTGCCCCACCCCCCGGGGGTCCCGGGAAGACAGGGGTCTGCATAGGTGCCTGCTCTGGTCTCTGGCTCCCTCTTCTCATCCTCTCTCTGCCTCTGCTAGGGGAGGGCCGCTCTCAGCATGCAATGTCTGGCTGTGCTCCCCGGCTCTGCACACCAAGTGGGGCAGACATGGGGCCCCTGGGGCTGGGGGCTTTTCTTCTTCCTCCCTTGTTTGGTTCATTCCAAAGCTGTAAGAGAGCCGTGGAGAGAAAGAGCTGAGAAAATCAGGGGCCGAGAGTCTGTTGTGAAAGGAGTCTGTGGCGACAATGCAGAGAGTGCTTAGTGAGGCCTCACTGCGGGGCTTACCGCTCCGAGCCCTCCCGGAGGCCTTTGTGCGCCTCTCTATTGACTGCTCCTAAGCCCTCAATGGGCCCCCATTATACTCAGAAGAAACCCAAACCCACCACCCAGGCCCACGGGGCTCGGGCTGCATCTTGTACCATTCACCTCCCTCTCCTCCCCACTCGCCTTCGTTAGCACCTCGCACACCAAGCTGGTTCCACTTCCAGACCTTTCCACCAGCTGGATCTGCTGCTGGGGACACATCTTCCTCTCCCCAGTATGGCTCCCGCTCCTGCTTCAGGTCTCCCAGGAAATGTCATCTCCTTAGAAAAGCCTTTCTTGGCCTAAACTAGGCCAAATTTCCCCACCCACCTCCCACCTCCCACCACCAAATTTCTCTCTTGGACTCTGCACTGATTTCTCTCCCACCAGGCTAGACATGGAGTGGGTCAGCCTTGTCCACTTCTCTGCCCACAGAACCCGACAGAACCCAGTGAAGAGCAGGCTGAGAGGTGTATTCATCGGATCACTAAGTGGACATTTTTTTCCTACGCCTTTACCATTTAGATTCGACCTCTATTTGGATTTCTGCTTTTACATACAAACAACATACAAAAGCATCTCTGAATATATAACTTGGGGGCTGTACACTCTGTCTTTTGTCAGCAGAGATTCTGGATTTTCCTCTGTGGTTTCCCCTATACAGACCCTCTTTGACTACAACAGGGTTTCATCCTGATAAACCCATCATAGGCTAAAAATATTAAGTCAGAAATGCATTTAACACAGTACACCTGACCTACAGAACAGCAGAGCTTAGCCTCACCAGCCTTAAATGTACTCAGAACACTTACATGAGCCTACAGTTGAGCAAAATCATCTAACACAGAGCCTATTTTATAACAAAGTGTTGAATAGCTATGTAATTTACAAAACTATACTGAGAGAACCAGAATGGTTATCTGGGTGCAGACTGGCTGAAGGTGTATCGAGTGCTTATCCTTGTGATCTCATGGCTGAATGGGAGCTGTGGCTTCTGCCTATTAGCACAAGAGAGTAAAGGTCAAAATTCAAAATATGAAGTACGATTTCTACTGAATGCGTATCACTTTCACATCATCATAAGGTCAAACAAAAAAAAAAATCATAAGTCCAACCATTATAAGCCGGTACCCTCTATAGTGGATTTCCCTCACGGCTCAGCGGTAAAGAATTCACCTGCAATGCAGGAGACGCAGGTTTGATCCCTGGGTTGGGAAGATCCCCTGGAGGAGGGCATGGCATGAATACAAGAATACGTGGAATACTCTGGTATTCTTGCCTGGAGAATCCCATGGACAGAGGAGCCTGGTGGGCTGCAATCCATGGGGTCACAAAGTCAGACATGACTTATTGACTAAACAACAACAACAGAGAGACCAAAGCTCCTGAAGTGACTCATCTCCACCCATGATACACCTTTCCTTTCCTCTTTATTTCTTTCTTTGTCTCCCTCTCCTCTCCACTTCTTTGATTTCTTCTTCTTAAGACTCAACATTTCCATTAAGGACTTGTATGATCTATTACTTAGCCCCCAGGCATTTCAGAATCAACTCAAGTGCTTTGGCAAAAACCTAAGAAATCCAGGTTATGGTCCATCTTGCAGTTTAGCAACACATAAAGGAGAAACACTCCTGTCCTCAGTGAAGTGCAGCTATTGTAATTTTGGTAAAAGAAACAATTGCTGCTGTTCATACAGGACCAGTTGTTTATATGCCATTCGTTCATTGTGGTGTTTAGCATATAAGACTCCTCTAAACCTCCTAGATCAGGATCCATTTAGTTTTACAAAATAAGCCAAAGCCTTTTTTTTTTTTTTCATCCATAAGTGCCTTTTCTTATTCTTGGATAAAAACAATAGACCATGAAATATCTCTATTGAAAAATGATATGACCAAGCCTTCCCTGAGAATTCAGGGGTTAAAATGTGGTTTGAGGCTTAAAGCCCCATTAAGGTACTATTGGATTATGGTGAAATCCTTCTGAATGTGAACTTTACTGCATTTTGACTTAGAAATGTGATCCAGCTCTAGCTCCTCAACATACAGATGCCAAATACTGCTTTTAGAATGCATTAGCGATGATGAAGGCAGCAGCTTGGAATGGCAGCTTGAAAATATGATTCTTTCAGTCTCTACTTTCAATGACTTGGAAAGTGAATCATTTCCCCACTTGGCACTGGGAGAAAATGGTAACCTAATTATCAACTTGGGAGTGTTATGAAATTAATATATGACACAGGTAAATTACACATGAATTTTCATAGGACCCCACTCTCTTGATTTCAAAATATACACCCTAAGGTTTTGAGCTAGCAGGAACTCGGTGTTCTAAGTATTCACATTTTACAGATGTGCAAACCAGGGTCCATGAGGCAAGTGACTTGTCCAAGATCACCCATTGGGAATGTCCTGCTCAAACTGGTGAAACTGGAGTTCAATGAGTGTGATGTTTAATATTCTCCAGAAGGAAAGTTTTAATCCAGGAGATTTTTTTTTTCCAGTAGTGAAGGACTGTATTATGGTGAGATAGGAGAGATGTAAGCTCTGGAGTTGCAATCGTAGGTCTAAGGTTCAGCTCTTTCACTTACGTGTGTGTAGATGTGTGCTCAGTTGCATCTGACTTTTTGAAACCCCATGGACTGTAGCCCATCAGGCTTCTTTGTCCAGGGAATTTTTCCAGGCAAGGATACTGGAGTGGGTTGCCATTTCCTACTCCAGGGGATCTTCCCAACCCAGGGATCAATTCCGTGTCTCCTGCAAGTATCCTGCATTGCAGGCGGATTCTTTACCTCTTTCATTCTACAGACCCAGTTAATTAGGAAAACCCCTAATCTTTCTAAACTTTAATTTTCTCACCTGTAAAGTGGAAATGATGGGAATGATGATAGAAGCTGCTTCATGGGTAGTGGTGATGATTCAGTGAAACGGAGTAGTCAAGCTTAGCTTCATTCGCGGTAGGGCACACGATGAATTTGTGGAACCACTGATAGCGTGCTTCTCAGCCATCAGTTCAGTTCAGTTCAGTCGTTCAGTTGTGTCTGACTCTTTGCGACCCCATGGACTGCAGCACACCAGGCCTCCCTGATCACCAACTCCCAGAGTTTACTCAAACTCATGTCCATTGAGTCGATGATGACATCCAACCATCTCATCCTCTGTCATCCCTTTCTCCTCCTGCCCTCAATCTTTCCCAGCATCAGGGTCTTTTCAAATGAGTCAGCTCTTTGCATCAGGTGGCCAAAGTATTGGAGTTTCAGCTT
>NW_011495018.1:17653164-17685861 GCF_000754665.1 Bison bison bison | reverse complement strand
GTCTCTGCTTTTTAATATGCTGTCTAGGTTGGTCATAACTTTTCTTCCAAGGAGTAAACATCTTTTAATTTCATGGCTATAGTCACCATCTGCAGTGATTTTGGAGCCCCCCAAAATAAAGTCTGCCACTGTTTCCACTGTCACTCCATCTATTTGCCATGAAGTGATGGGACCAGATGCCATGATCTTTGTTTTCTGAATGTTGAGCTTTAAGCCAACTTTTTCACTCTCCTCTTTCACTTTCATAAACAGTCTCTTTAGTTCTTCTTCACTTTCTGTCATAAGGGTGGTGTCATCTGCATATCTGAAGTTATTGATATTTCTCCTGGCAATCTTGATTCCAGCTTGTGCTTCATCAAGCCCAGCATTTCTCATGATGTACTCTGCATATAACTTAAGTAAGCATGGTGACAATATACAGCCTTGGCGTACTCCTTTTCCTATTTGGAACCAGTCTGTTGTTCCATGTCCAGTTCTAACTGTTGCTTCCTGACCTGCATACAGATTTCTCAAGAGGCAGGTCAGATGGTCTGGTATTCCCATCTTTTTCAGAATTTTCCAGAGTTTATTGTCAGCCATATCTTAACTAATTAAGATTTCATAAATAGAGTCAACAGTCTCAGAGAGAAATTAATGCCCTATCTTGTCATGTGTTGCCATTTGTCTCTGTGTTGAATTTTTAGAGGTTAAAAGAAGACATGTAAGTTGAAACCCTCCAAAAAGCAGCTCTCAACTGAGGCAAGAATGACATTCATAATGGCCAGATGGGCATGTCATAGGAATTTTAAAAAATTGAATATAAATGCCTGGCACACAGAAAGCAACCAACAAAAGTCTGTTGAATTAAATCACATGAAACAAAGAGGCAGGGAGGTTTTGCCACCAGATTTAACAGAATGCAGAAAACAGACGCTCTGTTTAAACCTTCTAATCCCATGCAGCAGGGATGGCAAACACCACTTTCACATTCCCTGCCCAGAGCAGACATCACTAATCCATCCTGGCACTCTTATTCCCCAACCTGATACTCGTTTCTGTGTGCGACTCTCCCACAAGGTGATGGGCCCTTGGAGAATGCTAAGTTCAGTCTCTTCTTTATCTCCCACAAATCTCACAGAATAGATGCTTAACACTTGCAGAATGGATGAATTCAGGAAGGCCACACAGGAAGTTTGGCACTAATTGAGTTTGACAGCAATTGAGAAATAGATACAAGAATAGGCAAATGGAGATGAAAACACCATCTTTATTCCCTTCATAGGGAGGTGGGAAGATGTGATTTGGGTCCCACGGCAAGCTGGCAACAGGGAGCTACCAAGTAGTGAAAACTAGATGGAGTCAGACTTACCCTCGCAGACAGAGGCAAGCCTGAAGTGTGGTCCACTTAGTGGTCCCCCAGGATCAGAGGCTAGTAGTTAAACTCAGGGAGTGGAAGGACAGAGTTAAAGGAGAATACAAGCAGGTGGACCCCAAACAGAGGTTGGGAAGTGGTGGAGCCATGCATGCCCTGTCCTCCCCCTCCTCCAGTAGTTAAGTAACTCTTCTTCCCGCGGAGTGGAAAAGATGGGGAAGGAGGCTAGAAATGGTACCTAATGCTGAGGGGTTTCCCTCTAAACACAAGGAGGATGTCAGTGTTCCCCTAATAGGCCCTGGGAAATAAATCAAATACTACCTGAAGGATTTAGCATGTTACTGGGGGCACGGTAGGTGGCTCCACATGTTAGCTCCTTGTTCGCACCTTACTGATCTGGAATTCTTATAAAAGGATTCCAAATGCATGCTATTACTTGGAAGAAAATTAAGAGCTTCCACTATTGCTGGGGTCTACTCAATGTCTCATCTTTACTTTTCCCTCCACCTCATCATCTACAAAACAAAAGTAAAGCACATTTTGTGGAGCCGGACTCCCGCGAGGCTGAGGACACAGCCTGTCGAGCAGACAGTGACTTTCGTTGCACAGGTGCAGTGCCATCAATGCCCACCGGGCAGCCTGCTCTGCGCCTTGCAGGGCTGGCTCAGCCCTGAGCTGCTGGCTGCAGGGGTCACTGGATCGGATTGTCCTCCACTCCACAGTGCTGTCACAGCCATTGTTTGCAGCATGGGAAGCTGTGCTAACACAGCAGAGAGAAACCGCGCTGTGTCAGAGGGACAATGCTTCTCCAGCTGGGTCTTTGGGAAGAGCCTCTTCTGGACTTCCTTTCCTTTTTTTTTTCATTTTTATTTATTTTAATATAAATTCATTTATTTTAATTGGAGGCTAATTACTTTACAATATTGTATTGGTTTTGCCATACATCAACGCAAATCCACCACGGGTGTACATGTGTTCCCCATCCTGAATCCCCCTCCCACCTCCCTCCCCAAACCATCCCTCTGGGTCATCCCAGTGCACCAGCCCCGAGCATCCTGTATCATGCTTCCTTTCTTTGGTGCATCGTGTTCTTCACTTGCTCCTGCAAGCCGCCCACCTGTCTTTGAGTCTGGGAAATAGCAGGGGAGGTGATGCCCTGAGCTATAATATCTGCCTCTGGGGAGCCTGTCGCATGTAGGGTGCGTGTGCATGTGAGCTAAGAGGCTGCTGACTGGCTGACTATCCATCTAGCCTACCAAGGCCAACAGCATAGTAGGCAAGAACGACAGACAGCCCAGAGGGCAAGTAAAAAAATGTTGCATTTGCCATTTGCAATGAGTCTTGTGGTTCAAGCCTGTGGTGGACAAGCATCTTGAAGTTCCATGTTTGAGTGCTGAACCACGTTCAGAAGAGCTGTGGAGGGCAGTTGAGCCGAGGGTTGCTTCATGGCAATCAAAGGTCATCTTGTTCCCAGCCTGGAAGTTCATTGGTTGTTTTGTTTTATTTGTACCCCAAACCTTGGGCATGTGGTTAGTTGGTAAAAGATGCAGGACTCTCATTCTGGGTCTCTTCCCCTTGCTCTGGGATTAACCAAGCTGTTGGCTTCTCCATCATTTCATCTTCCCAGTTTTTCATAGAGAAAAACATCAGGCTAGATCCTGATGTGCTGGAGGCATCAAGACTCATAATAATACCAACTACTGCTGAATTCTTCTCCTTGTTAAAGCTGACAGGTTCTTACCATCGACTATGATTGTGTATGTAATTAAAACTCACAGCAGTTCCTTTGTTGCTGTCTGTTTTTTTTCATTTTGCATTTCTGTCCCCCAGGTCACCCATGAAGGTTTTTTTTTTTAAGTGAAGAGAATGAAATTAAATCACTGACATCTGCCACTCAGTCTCACTCAGCATCCTTGTTCTCTGTATTCCTCTGGATAGAACTTTAGACTCTTTGGTATCACTGGTTTTGACTTTCCTTTCAGGGTGGCAGGGAGGGGACAGTAATAAAAGAGAAGTTAGAAAATTCAGCAAGTCCATCAAAAGTTTCACTTCCTACAAGTGATGATAACTACTTTCATTTTTCATTTGGTGTTAAAAAAAACCAAGGTAATTACTAAGATAAAATATATTGATGACAAGAACATATTGCTTGACTAAAGTCAATAAAAACTCTGAGGCTAGAATTATTTATGTATTACTAAAGTGAAATTGAATTAATAATTACATGTTTACACCTTCCTCTCCTAAAAGACAACATCCTGACAAATCAAGTCTTGAATAACCTTTAATTTCATAACTGAGGACACATGAATCTATTTTTGCAGCAGCCCTATTTTTAGAGTTTCAAAGGCTGACTCTTCAACATTAACAGATGTCATTCCAAGGGAAAAGAAAAGAAAAGAAAATTGTTATTTTTTTAAGCTGTGACAATGATTCATATTATGTTAAATGTTCAATAGGCAATGGCTATTATAAATAAACTAATAGCAAATCTCTAGGAAATCTGGCAGTTATTATTTTGAAGCCTTATAATGCTTTCTTTTTTTTTTTTTTGACCGAGGTATGTATTTTCTGTGATGTATGTTTTTTGTCACCATTAGAGTTTCCATATGCATATATGGCTGCATTTGACAAAGAAGTCACTGAACACCTTTTTCTTGGGTTCTCCAGATTGTTACATGACACCTCATTAGGGTTTTTGCCAATCCAACCCATTTCTCCAGCCATAGCAGCATTCCAGTGTCCCCATGCTTTTTTCTCTGGGTTGACATTTTCAGGAATCAAGAGTTACTCTTTAAAAATAAAAGGCAAAAAGTAGAACTACCATATGATCCATCAATTCCACTGCCAGGTATATATCAAAAGAAAACAAAAACTCTAACTCAAAAAGATATATGCACCCCAGTGTTCACCAGCAGCACTCTTCACAATAGCCAAGGTGTGGATGCAACCCAAGTGTCCCTCAACAGATGAATGGACAAAGAAGATATGACATACCTGCAAAATGGAATATTATTCAGCTATAAAAAAGAATGAAGTTCTGCCATTTGCAGCAACATGGGTGGATGTGAAGGATATTAGGCATAGTGAAATAAGTCAGAGAAAGACAAATACTCTATGTTATCACTTATACGTGGAATCTAAAAAATAAAATACTCGAATATGCATATAACAAAACAGAAACAGACTGACAGATGCAGAGATCAAACTAGCAGTTACCAGAGGGAGAGGGGAGAGAGGAGGGGCAAGACAGGTGTATAGGATTAAGACGTATGAACTACCACATACCAATAACAAGCAGCAAGGCTGTACGAGCACAGGCGAATATAGCCATTATACTGTGATTAATTTACATGGAGTATAATCTATGAAAATGTGGAATTACTATATTGCACACCTGAAGCTACTATCATATTGTAACTCAACTATACATTGATTTAAAAAATACAAGGCAGAACTTGAAGCAAGGGGCAATCACTGTAGACAGCTCAGAGCTGCTGTCTGAAGGACCCTGAGTGGACATCATTGGAAAGATGGCGAAGGACCTACTGCATGGCGCAGGGAACACTGCTTGATGTTATGTGGCAGCCTGGATGGCGGGGAATTTGGGGGAGAATGGATCCATGTGTACGTATGCCTGAGTCCCTTCACTGGCCACATGAAACTATCACAATATTGTTAATCGGTTACACCCCAATGAAAAATTAAAAGTTTATATTATATTGAAAAAATAAGAAGAAACAGACTTTGGAAATCTCAGCATTTCCGGGGGCACGAAGCCTACCTACCTCATTTTCCTCATGAGAGATAAGGAGAGTGTCCTTAGGACGCACAGCAAGAAAATAGCAAAGCTGAGACCAGAACCCCGGTTTGCAGGACCCAGGACCTGACCTCACCCCTGTGCTCAGTTCTGTGTTTGTGGGTAAAATCCACCCGGGCCAGTTCTGTTGTGCTGAGACCAGGGCTGGGAAGCCAGGTGGGGGCATTCTTCCCCAGGCTTCTAGGTGTGAAGTGGAAGAAGAAACACAAAGAACAGAGAGAAACAAACAAGAGAATCCCACTGCCTCACACAGTTTCTAATCCCCAGGATGAATTAGACACGGCCTGCTCCTGACACTCAAGGCAGAACTGCAAAGTTGTGGCGATTGCTTGGAGATAGCATCACAAGGTTTTTTATTCTGTAAGACGAGAAGCAGCCTGCCTGTGCCTGCTGGTCTGAACGCAGGGCCTGTGGAAATGCCTAAGAAAGATGGAAGATTTTAGAGGAAAGTGTGGTCTTTGGAAAACATAAAAATGAGTAGCAGGCCACCGCAGGGGCCTTGGTTTGCTTGCCTTCACATGAAAGGTTGTTCTTGCTTGCTCCCTGCAACAGCAGATTGCCCTTTCCAGCCAGCTCCATGCACTTTGTTTTAAAGGTTTAAAAATAGAATGAAAAGGTCTTGTAGAGTTGTGATGAGGCACGACTCCGTCTTGTACACACGACTGTGCAAAGGGAAGGCAGCCTGCCTTGAGTTGCGTCTGACCAGGCAACATGAGTACTTACAGTGAGACTCAGATGCCCTATGGATACTGTTCACACGCTGACGTGTGACATCCACGTTGCCTCTGGACCTTTCAGAACAGCCTGCAGACTCTCAGCCTCATCTTTCCTCACCTGCCCAGCTCTTAGGTGCCCAGTTTGAGTCATGATGCCCTCCTGGCTGACTCACTCATGCCTTCTTCCTGGTGGGTTCTTGGTGGAGATGCCTGCCCTCCTGCTGTATTCAGTGGCTGAACACTTATTCTTCACACTCAACTTAGGGTTGTCTGCCCTGGAAGGCATCTATAACAAAGCCCTCCCTCCCTGCAGGGATGAAAGAGACACAGGAGAATCCAGAAATTTTCAGACTTGTAGAGTTAAAGTATGTCTTTCCAGCCAGCAAGATACTTTCAAATTAAGACACAACCTGAGGACAAAGACCAAAGTGGCAGCCTGGCCATCACGTGTTTGTTATGACCTCTGATTGGCTGTGTTCCCCCTTCAAGTTCTTGCATTTCCACACATATTTCAGGTTAAAGGGTCTAAAATGTGCATGTTCAGTCATGTCTGACTTTTTGCAACCCTATGGACTGTAGCTGGCCAGGCTCCTATGTCCCTGGGATTTTCCCTGCAAGAATACTGGAATGGGTCACTATTTCCACCTCCAGGGAGTCTTCCTGACCCAGGATCAAACTCACATCTCCTGTGCCTCCTGCATTGCAGGTGGATTCTGCCCAAACATTTGGGCACCACAGCCCAGGCAAGTTGACACATCAAATTAACCATTGCAACTACTCACTGACTATGTGTTTGCTCTTCTTCCCTTTCCAACTGGAAGTGTTTGTTGTATTGGAGTGTGTGTGTGTGTGTGTGTGTGTGTGTGTGTGTAGGTGATGCTACTGCTGCTAAGTCACCTCAGTCGTGTCCGACTCTGTGTGACCCCATAGACAGCAGCCCACCAGGCTCCCCCGTCCCTTGGATTCTCCAGGCAAGAACACTGGAGTGGGTTGCCATTTCCTTCTCCAATGCATGGAAGTGAAAAGTGAAAGGGAAGTCGCTCAGTCGTGTCCGACTCTTAGCGACCCCATGGACTGCAGCTCACCAGGCTCCTCCATCCATGGGACTTTCCAGGCAAGAGTACTGGAGTGGGGTGCCATCGCCTTCTCCGGTGTAGGTGATGGGGTATCAATAATTTGTCTTTCAGTTCATAGGTCTCCAAAGCAGGAAGAGCCACATCTGAATCTGATATAGGTCATGAGGTTCTTGGCTTTTAAGTTTGACTGAGTGAGGGTTTTGGGCTGTCTTAGGGAGAAGAGGTAGGAAAGTAAGTATCTGTGGCCAAGAGGGCAGACTGTAGTAGATTGGATGATGATACTCACCTATAGAGTGCCAGACCATCAAAAAAGGCAGAGTGCTGAAGAATTGATGCCTTCACTCTATGGTGCTGGAGAAGACTTCTGAGAGTCCTTTGGACAGCAAAGAGATCAAACCAGACAATCTTAAGGGAAATCAACCCTGAATACTCATTGGAAGGACTGATATTGAAGCTGAAACTCCAGTATTTTGGTCATCTGATGCAAACACCTGACTCATTGGAAAATTCCCTGATATTGAAAGAGTGAGGGCAGAAGAAGAGGGTATCAGAGGATGAGATGGCTGGATGGCATCACCAGTGCAATGGACATGAACTTGGGCAAACTATAGGAGATGGTGAGGGACAGAGAGGCCTGGGGTGCTGCAGTCCATGGGGTAGCAAGGAGTCGGACACGACTGGGCAACTGAACAACGACAACTCAATCGTATTCACTCTCTTTCACTCTCTACATCCTGTATCCCTGTCTCATTGTCTTTGGTCCTGGCCATTTGGCTTGCTTTGATCAATGGATATGAGCAGAAGTGACAGTGTTCTGGTTCTGAGTAGAGACCTTAAAAGGTATCACAAGTTTCTACTTGTCTCTTTGCGCTTTTGGTCTCCACCATAAGGCCCTGAGGCTCTTTCCACCAAGGCTGCTGAATGAGAAGACCCAAGTTGCTGAGCTAAGCTAATGGCAGCAAAACCCAACAGAACTCAGCAGAGCCACAGTTAATCCACAGCACTCAGTGTCTCTGAGCAAGAAATACGTGTTGTTTGAGTCACTGAGATGCTGAGGATGTTTGTTACTGCAGCAAAAGCTGATACATATGATCCATGTAACTCATAAATTTGTATAATTCTGATCAAGTGAATAAATACTCTTTTCCAAATGGGAGGGTTTTAAGTTAGAATTATGCAGACACTATCCTGATTCCTCACCCTATTTGTTCTTATTAAAAGGGCAAAAACATGTTAAAGACCTTTTACAGGCTTAAAATATATTCTTGTTATGGAATTTTGGACAACTCTGTAAACTCTGGGAATTTAACATGGATGGCTCAAAGATTTCAGTGTTGAAGGAATGAAGATAGTCTATCAAGCTATCAAGCTATGAAAGACTCCCCAAGCAGCATCCTGAATTGAGTCACCCTGGTGTCAAGGCATCATGTGACTCAGGATGACCTTCACAGGGAAGTCTTTACTTCCTCTTGGGCTTCCTTATTCCTCTTTCAGCTGGTGTTTGTACTTCACAAAAAGGAAAAGAATTTGAGGTCTCTCTTCTTAACTGTGTCAACAAATTCCAAAGGACTTCTTCAATTAAAAATAAAATTTGAGAAAGCACAACCCTAGCCTAAATCACTCGGGTAACTTTTGTTTTCTGGAAATGATAGAACGCCTTAAATTTCATTCATTTTTTCCTATTCTTTCTTCCAATTCTTTGCTTAGTTTGGACTGGGAAACTAAACTAGTCATTTTCAGTTCTGATTCCGAGGCCCAATTCCTCCATAATTGAGTTTAAGTTTCCAGCTCTGTGGGAGGATATAAAATTATTTTTGCTATTATAACGTGGGTTGAGCTTTTTAAAAATAAGAACATAAGTTCTGAGCAATAAAAGGCTCAAATTCACAAATGAAGTGACCTTGCACAAACAATCCTGATGCTGGATCTTACACAACCCATCTGGATATTTTAAGAGCAGGACAGAACCAATGAGTGTTCATGTAAAAGGTTAGAGAACTAGGTTAAAGAAAAAAAAGTATCCTTCTCATCAATGTGACTCATCCACACACACACACCCGCACCCCCCAGGACTAGCAAAATGACTCAGACTTTTAAGTAGGTGACAATGCTTATACAAAAATATGACCTAGCGGTTTTCATCAGGGCTCCTCAGTTGGCTGGTTGTTAGCCTTTTGATTCTCCTGTGCCCCTGAGGAATTTGGGGTATTTTGGTAAGGTATTTTGGGCTTTTGCACAGAAGGCTCCAAAGGACCCTGCTGACAGTTCACCAGTAACCCTCTGAAGGGCCAGATTCCAACCTTCACACTCACAAAAACTGTGGTTGAAAGAGTTGATGGAAACTTCTGATTAGACTACCAGGAGAAATCAAGCCCCAAGGTCATATTTACTAGCCTGTTTGGAATCGGTGTCCACCTTGAGCTGAGATCGGCTCCAGGAGCCCAGCCAGATTCCCAGACCCTGTGGCCATGCCCTTTGCCTTGGTTCCTTCTATCTGGAAACCAGAGGCATTGGTTTGCAGAAAGGGGCCATCAGGAGGCTGAGATTTCATCTCAGCTTTGCGCAGGTCAGCTTGGGTCACTTCAGGCTGATTTCTTTGGGGTTCATGTTCTTCATCAGCTGAATGGCAAGGATCCTATCTGCCTCCTTTTGCTAGGCTACAGTCATGAACAGTAGGATCATGTGCTTGGAGCCCTTGGAATGCTAGGGAACACAAAGGCACACAGAATAATTTCAGCTCTTATGTTATTGATGAGAGGCCCTGCGGTTAGGCATGCTGATGGCTTTCAGTCAATTTCTGTGTCTGCATCAGTGTGCTCAGAGGGCTTATGGGTAGAAGAAAATAAAACAGGGATCAGATTTGGAGGACACATGCATGCCCACAGTGTGTTCCCTGAAAAGGACAATTTGCCACCGTGCTCCCGGTGGCATGCTCCACACTGCAGGCCCTGCTTGAGGCCTTGGAACATGCTCAGTTCCCATCATGGGCTCTTTTTCCTCCTCTTGAATGCTGCAGACCCAATTCCTGAGTTCTTCCTGTCTCTCTCCTCCTTGGGCTGCAGCCTGTCATCTATCCGAGGAGGAATCCCAGCTCTCTCTCTTGCACTGGCCAAGTGTAAGGAAAGTGTCTCCCAAATCAAACTGTGCCATGTTTCCCTACACTTAACCCTGGCTGGGCAGTCAGAAGAAGCATGATTTCTAATCCAAAGACCTCAAGGAATAATCTCTGAGAAGGGTTTTGTAAAGGGGCAGTGAGGGGATCAGTTAAGCCACACTACCAACACTATAGGGATTCCCTGGACACTCAATGGTAAAGAACCCACCTGCAATGTGGGAGACCTGGGTTCAATCCCTGGGTTGGGAAGATCCCCTGGAGAAGGGAAAGGCTACCCACTCCAGTATTCTGGCCTGGAGAATTTCATGGACTGTATAGTCCATGGGCTCATAAAGAGTTGGACACGATTGCGATTGAGCGACTTTCACTAGAATTCTCAAATCATTTTTTTAGGCATAATTTCTTTGGTCCTCTGACAGCTCTGTGAGGTAGTCACATCTTTCAATCATTGAACAAATACTGGCTGAAAGCTCTGTCTAGGGTAACTGAGGGGGTTCCCAGGACATGGGGTTTTTACTTTTAAAGCTAAAACTGTCTCAGGCAAATGGGATGAGTTATCACCCTTCTGCCATTCCATGTCTCAGACCTGCACCCATCCTCCACCCTAAAATGAGTAGGATAAAAGCAGTCCCAGTGCACACGGCACCCACATGCTGGTGATTTTCATGCATTTGATTTTCTGCTGCATACTGACTATGCTGTTGCAATCTCAAGTTCAGAAACTGTTAAATTCTTATCTCCATTCTTTAGATTTCTGATTCATTCATTACACTCAGAGCTGCTGCTGCTAAGTCACTTCAGTCGTGTCCGACTCTGCGTGACCCCATAGACGGCAGCCCACCAGGCTCCCCCTCCCTGGGATTCTCCAGGCAAGAACACTGAAGTGGGTTGCCATTTCCTTCTCCAATGCATGAAAGTGAAAAGTGAAAGTCAGGTTGCTCAGTCGTGTCCAACTCTCAGCGACCCCATGGACTGCAGCCTACCAGGCTCCTCCGTCCATGGGATTTTCCAGGCAAGAGTACTGGAGGGGGTGCCATTGCCTTCTCCAAGAAAAGATAAAATGGTAAATTAGGTATTGTCTGGCTTTTGAAGAGCTGATGGTCTGGTGGTGCTCATGAGGTTGAAGGGACATTAGGAAAACAATGACCCACTTGGGTCTTGGGCCAAGGCTTCACAGTGTACCCGCTTCATCCCTGCCTTTGCTCTCTCTCTTAATTCCTCTGCTGCCGCCTGCCCATCTCCCATGCATCCTCCACCTCCTTTTCTGCCGTTTTTTCTTCCCTCTCTGACCTAACTGTCTTCCATGTCTGCAATTATCACCTCTATACAGAGCCATGTATTAAAGTCATGGTTAAAAGAACTAGATTAATTGAATGCCAGTTATGTATATGGGCATCCCTGGTGGCTCAGTGGTAAAAAAAAAACCTGCCTGCCAATGCAGGAGACACGTGTTTGATCCCTGGGTTGAAAAGATTCCCCTGGAGAAGGAAATGGCAACCCACTCCAGTTTTCTTGCCTGGGAAATCTCATGGACAGAGGAGTCTGGCAGCCTACAGTCCACGGGATCGCAAAGAGTTGGACATGACTTAGTGACTCAATGACAACAAATTATGTATATTCAGTGAGAAACATTCTGATCTCAAATAGATCTCCCAGGAAAATTCCTCCTGCAGGGGGTACTATGTTGACTGAAGAGAGAAGAGTTTCTGTCTGGTTGTCAAGGCTGTCATCTAATTGCTTGTTTGGGCCAGATGAGCTTAGGGTGAGTTTGGGTGGCAGGAGCCAGATTCCACTGTGTCACAAGGCTCTCTCTAAAAGTCAGTCCCTTTTCTTATACATTTCAGAACAGCCAGGAACCTTGCTAATCGAATAGTGTCCCATTATGTGACCAGATCATGCACTTCCAGGAAGTACAAAGTAATCTGATTTGTGTTGAAATGTCAGCCCAAGCTCTTTTGGTATGAGCTTTAGCATTTTCTTTGGCTGTTGTCAATGGTGTGGTTGCTTAACTTTAAAAGCTATCTAAGGCATTTGGCGTGGATCCTCATCTGCTCGAAGAAGCATGACTCTCAGCTCATTGTTTTTCTCAGGAGTCATGCTTTCTGGTTTTTCTCTGGCATAGTTGGATGGGTGTTTTGAGGGGGTGGATTGATCACTCCTAAAGTACATGCAAAGCCTCATAGAAAGAAAGATCTTTGTCACCCTTCGCTTAGGGTGGCGTGTTTGTCATCCATAAAAAACTGGGTCCAGTTGTTTTGGCTCTTCATTCATTCATTCTTCCATAAACATCAATGGAGGCCTTACTATGTGCCAGGCACCCTTCTAAATGCTGGGAAGACATCAGGGAACAAGCCATTCTGAGGAGGTGACATTTGAGTGGAGATCCAAGTGATATGAAGGTGCCAGACACACAAGGGTCTGGGTGCAGAATGTTCCAGAGAGAGGGAACAGCCAGCACAAGCCCCTAAGGAGACAAAGAGCTTGGCTGTCTGAGGATCAAAGAGAAGGACAGTATGACTGGAACACAGTAAGCATGTGGGGACGTGGTATGTAATGATGAGGTCCAGAGAAACAGACAGGAACTAGATGACTTGGGGAGTTTATTCTAAGGACAAGTTTATTCCTTAGTCCTTAGTGCTGCTAAGCTGCTAAGTCACTTCAGTCATGTCCGACTCTGTGCGACCCCATAGATGGCAGCCCCCCAGGTTCCCCTATCCCTGGGATTCTCCAGGCAAGAACATTGGAGTGGGCTGCCATTTCCTCCTCCAGTGCATGAAAGTGAAAAGTCAAAGTGAAGTCGCTCAGTCGTGTCCGACTCTTAGCGACCCCATGGACTGCAGCACACCAGGCTCCTCTGTCCATGGGATTTTCCAGGCAAGAGTACTGGAGTGGGGTGCCATTGCCTTCTCCTAGTGATGAGGCGCTGAAAATGTCCGAATAGAATGAAGGGCCTCTCTGGATTTTTAAAGGATTACTCTGGTTACCTTATGGAAGAATGGGTTGTAGGGCAACAAAAGTAGACTTTTATAGAGAAATACTACACAAGTCTAGGTGAGAAATGATGGTGGTTTGGATCCGTGGCAGTAGAGCAGGAGACCAGTTGACAGACACAAGATATATTTGGGAGGTAGCAGTTGCTGATGGATCATATTCTGGGTGTATGGCTAGGAGAAGGGGCAAGGGAAAAATCAAGACTGAGTCTCAGGTTTTTGGCTTGAAGAAAGTGGTGAATGGCATTGCCATCCACAGAGATTCGGGGGACCACAGAGAACCTGCTGTGTGCATCATGTCTCTGGGCACTGCCGCTACCTCCGTATGTTGCTTTTCCTGGCCAATGATACGTGATCCTTTTTGTCTCACATTCATCAGCATGGGAACAAAATTCCAGTAAACAATAAGAAGCAATGAATAGGGACTCAGAAATGACTTCCCTCCTAGGAAGAAAGTAACACCAAGGAAAAAAACCAACACATTGAGTACCAGGTATAGAATAAACAGGAACTTGCCTAAGATGCACTTTTGAAGCAGCGTTTTACTTTCATCGTCACTGACAATAAAAACAGTGGTGTTCTTTAGTGTGTTTGCTAAGCATTAGGTGTGGTTCCAAGTGCTTTACACATATTATGCCATTCAGTTTTCTCATGACCTAGGAGGTAAGACGGAGGTTTTACTCTACTTACAGATGGACAAATTGAAGCATGGGGATAAAGTAAGGGCTCAAGGTCATAGAAGAAGTGGCAGAGCCTGGATTTAAATCCAGGTCCCTTGATTTCTGGCCTGTTCTCCTAAGGGCCTCACTCTTTGTTTCCCTTTGGACCATTGGCTGAGATCCCACTTAGGGCCAGGGCTAGGCTAAGACTGTCATCATAAAGTCTGATCACAGGCAGCCAGAGGCATCTCCACCATGTTGACCATCTACAGTGGTGCTTATGCTCAGTCTCTCATGAACAGAGTGTACTACTGTGTGACAAGGTCAAGGAGAATTCACTATGAGTGGAGGTTGCTGGGAAGATCTTTTGCTAGAAATGGGGTTGGATGTCTCACTCCAGCAGAGAATTTGAAAATGTTTGGAGGCATTTTTGCTTAACGCAGTGCCTGACATTTAGCACGTGCGTGCATGAAGAGAGGGAGCAAGAATGCTAGAGTTCCTGGCACGCAGAGATGAACTGTTCCACTGGGAATGTCAAGAGTGCTATTGAGACCTTGGACCACTGGGTGAGTCTCTGAACTCTAGATACTGAGTGGGAAGCACTTCTTTTCTTAAAAGAGGCCAGAAAGTATTGATGACTGTTGATGGTGCTCACCACACGATTCCTGATTTAGCATTTGGGTTGAAGATTCACCTTCACCTTCAGAGATTTTGTAAAACCTTGGACAAACTAACATAAATTTTGGGTGTCTGGTGGGGCTGAAGTGTTTTTCCTTTCCCTCCACTATTTTTTTTTTTTTGCCCAGTAAGATGAGTACTTAACTGGGAAGTCACAGCTGGCATAGCTGGTATTACAATCCACTTGAGATCCTTTAATGAAGACTATTTGATTATACGAGGAAACTAGAATCTGTTTGGTTTTTGTTCAGTTAATTTGATGTTTTAATGATGCTGCTAGTTATTTGAAATATTCTATTTCAATATACCCTTTATTCACTGTGCTTGTACCCTGAGGCATGCTGGCAAAGAGTGACATGTTTAAAAGTCTGCCCTCAAATAATAAATTTCTATTGGAAACCAGAAGCAGAAAAGTTTTACATTAGGAATGCTTTAGAATATGTTTTTAAACTCAGACCAAATTGGATTCCAGAGATAAGCACAAGGGGATTAAAAAAAATAACTCTTAACTTTTAGATTTAAAAAAAAAAAATATGAAAAAAAACCCCACTAGAAACAGAATAATGCTATGGGTCAGATAAATGGAGATACTGGGCTTTAGTTCCAATTGTTGCAAGGTTAAAAGTTAACAAACAGTATCTTGGTGGTGCTAGTGGCAGAGAACCAATCTACCAATGCAGGAGACATAAGAGACTCCAGTTCGGTCCCTGGGTTGGGAAGATCCTCTGGAGGAGAGCATGGCAACCCACTCTAGTATTCTTGCCTGGAGAATCCCATGGACAGAGGAGTCTGGTGGGCTACAGGCCATAGAGTCGCAGAGTCAGACGTGGCTGAAGTGACTTAGTACACACTAACATTTTAAAAGGCAACAGCAGGATTGGTTTTATCCCTCTTCTTCCCATTTGTATTCAAGTCACTGGTGACAATCTGTATATGCTTGTAATTCGGAGTTGCAAGCTCTCTAAGCAAGGAACTTATCCATTTCTCCTCTTCCACATCTTTAGCACCCAGGGAGACTTTGGTACATAATGTCAGCGTGCAGTTGTTCAGTTTGTGTCTGACTCTTTGTGTCCCTTTGGACTGTAACCCTCCAGTCTCCTCTGTCCATGGGATTTTTCAGGCAAGAATACTGGAGTGGATTGCCATTTTCTCCTCCAGGGAAAATCTTCCTGACCCAGGGATTGAACCTGTGTCTCCTGCATCTTCTGCATTACAGGTGGATTCTTTACCTACTGAGCCATTGGGGAAGCTCTTTTTACATAATAGTTTCTCAATAAACGTTGGCTCAGTGTGGTGGCAGAATAATAAAAAATGTCTAAGTCCTAATCCCGAGAACCTGTGACTGTATTCTGTGACATGGCCAAGAGGACCTACAGTTCCAGATGGTAATTAGCTTTGCTAGACCACTGACCTCAAACCAGAGAGATTATCCTGGATTATCTGAATGGGCCCCGTGTGATCACAAGTGTCTTCCAATGTGGAAGACAGAGGTGGAGGAGAAGGCCCTCTCCTCCGATGCTGTGTGAAGAGGCCTCAATCCTCTTCTGCTCGCTTTGGAGACAGAGGAAGAGGGTCAAGGAATGTAGGGACCCCAAGAAGCCAGGAAAGGCAAGGGAATGCACTGTCCCCTAAAACTTTCAGAAGGATCAGAGCCCTGCCAGTGCCTTAATTTTAACCTCGTGGGTCCTGGGTTGAACTTCTAACCTGTAGGACCATAAGGTAATAAATTTGTGTTGTTTTGAGTGACTAAGACTGTGGTGAACTCTCCCATTAACACTAGATGTGTGTGCCCCTTGTGTGTGAACCTCAGTGTAATAAGCATTTGCTGAAAGACCTGCCATTTATCTCCAGTTCTATAGCAGGTACTGTGTTTATCAATGCCCCTTCCCACCTCAGGGCCTTTGCTCTTGCCGTGTTGTCTGCGTGAAAATCTTCTTTTATCTCCTTGCTTAGCTGTCTCTGCCATATTAGGAAAAGTCTTTCAGTCTCTGAAACTTCTCCTTGGACCATTTATATCAATTGGGATGTTTAAAAAATGTATATAATTAAGCTTTTAAACACTTTTTGGTCTTAAAATGTAGATGCATAAAACTACACAAAAAGTGTAGTTTCAAGGATTATTGTAAGATAAATAACATTGACAGCACTACTCAGCTCAAGAAATAGAATGTTGCCAGCCAACCCTGATGCTCTGCAGAGGGTGCCTCCTGCCTCTTAACATTTATGCATCTCTTCCTTGTTGTTTTTTTTTTTAAGTATTCCTCCTTCTTTGCTTTATTACTTGAGTGTGCATCCTAGAATCTCATTTAGTTTTGTCTCATTTTTGATATATTTTTAAAGTTTTTGTTAATCTATAGGTTCTTCCCTGTCTCATTTTTTTCCCCTTGTGATTTGTTTGTGAGCAAATTCCAATTCATTGGAAAAGACCCTGATGCTGGGAAAGATTGAAAGTAGGAGGAGAAGGGGGCAACAGAGGACGAGATGGTTGGATGGCATCACCAATTCAATGGACATGGGTTTGAGCAAACTCCAGGAGATAGTGAAGGACACGGAAGCCTAGCATATTGCAGTCCATGGGGTCGCAAAGAGTCAAGACACAACTTGGTGACTGAAAAACAACAAACTCTGTTTGTTTGTTCTGCAGAGTTTCCCACAGTCAAGATTTTGCTGACTGCATCCCCTTGGTGTAACTGAACATGTTCCTCTGTTCTCTGAATCTCCTATAGATCGAAAATTTGTTCTTAAGGGTTGATTGGTTTAAAGTTCGATTTTTTTTTTCATTTTTATCTATTATAAAGGTTTCTTCATAGGAAGTGATGACTTCTTCCCTCAAAAGGCATATAATGTCTTTGATGTTAGTAGTCTCTGATGCTCAACATTTGTCGTAAGGATTGCAAAATGATGACATTTTAATTTTTTCTTTGTTAATTAGCTATAAAATGTCTAAAAGATAAACTTGCCCTCCATTTCTACTTAAGTTACCTGAAGATACAGTTTGTATTGGAAGGGCAGGAAGAACATGTGACACATTCTTTTTAATTGCCAAATTAATGATTTGGCTCCTTAACATTCCTGTAATTAATTGTTTGGTGTCTTTCTGTCCTCTAACATGTACCCCAGAACACCTGTGACAGCAAGACCAGGATCGCTTTTAGTCACCTCAGAATCCTAAACAAAAACAGGAAATATAGGCCTATGACACAGTCAACATTTGTCGGCTATTTACTGAATGAATGGAGAAGTGAATGGAGTAACTTCTCATTTCTTTCTTCTCTTTTCCATTTCACTGCCCCTCAATTTATCTTAAATTTGCTTTTCGCTCCATGTAGCTACACCATGGGTCAAAATGATTTGGATCAAAAACCTGAAATTAGTGAGGAAATATCCTCCGAGGCATCAAAAGGGGTTGCTCTACAGTGGCTCTGAAACAAAAATACTAATTTAGAGCACTGAATGTGGATACCTTGTAAGAGACCCAAATGGGGTTTCAAACAGCATCTACTTGATTCTTTTGCTTGTCTTCTAAGCCATGGCACCTTAGGGGGCTTCCTAATGAGATTCCTAAGAAGATGTAACATTTTTATGGCTAAGTATTAACTCATAATAGAGTCTGCCTTTTGAATGGTTCAAAGTGATTCCATATTAAATATTCAAATTGTCCTTGAAAATACCCCTGTGAGGGGCCATGCCGATGAGGTACACAGGGAGTGGCAAGATTATCATTCTCTATTTGAAATGGGCCTAGGGAGGTAAAGAGACCCATGGGGGTCTCCTGGGGGGATAAAATTAGGGCTACATAATTGTTGATATATTGGATTAGGTTCTAAGTAGCTGTAGAATTTGGAGCAGAAATGAACCTTAGAGATCATCTAATGCCACCATCTGTAACAGTGGCTTAGTCGCTAAGTCATGTCCGACTCTTGTGACCCCATGAACTGTTGTCGGTCAGGCTCCTCTGTCCATGGAATTTCCCAGGCAAGAATACTGGAGTGGGTTGCCACTTCCTTCCCCAGGGGATCTTCCTGACCCAGGAATCGAACCTGGGTCTCCTACATTGCAGGTGGATTCTATATCAACTGAGCTATAAGGGAGTCTGTATCAGTCATATATTGTCACAACAATGCTGTATGACAAACAGTGATGAATTCAGCGGCACAGTGAACAAACATTCAGCGCTCTCCTGTGTGGAGTTAGCAGCACTGTTGGTCTTGGCTGGACTCACTCACATATCTAGGGATTGGTGGCTGTCAGCTGGCCGAGGCTGACTTTGGCTGGGGAGACCAGGGTGACTCAGCTTCACTCCATGTGTCTTTCATCCCCCAGGACACTAGGTTAGAGGGTAAGCAGAAACACTCAAGACTCACTTAGAGCCGACACTTCCACTCTTGCTGCATCTGTTGGCTGGGCAAGTCATAGGACCAGCCTGGATTCCAGGAATAGGGAAGTGGACTCTGCCTCTTAGGTGAGAGGCACTGTAAAGCTACTTGATGAAGAATATGGATTTGGGTGTGAATTGGAACAGGGATTGGATCTGTGAAGAACTGAAAGCCTTAATGCAATTAGGTTTTTCCAGTAGTCACATATGAATGTGAGAGTTGGGCCATAAAGAAGGCTGAGGGCCAAAGAATGGATATTTTTGAACTGGGGTGCTGTAGAAGACTCTTGAGAGTCCCTTGGACTGCAAGAAGATCAAACCAATCAATCCTAAAGAAAATCAATCCCGAATACTCATTGGAAGGACTGATGCTGAAGCTGAAGCTACAGTACTTTGGCCACCTGATGCAAAGAGCCAACTCATTGAAAAAGACTCTGATGCTGAAAAAGATTGAAGACAAAAGCAGGGGGCAGCAAAGGATGAGATGGTTAGACAGCATCATCGGGTCAATGGACATGAATTTGAGCAAAATTCTGAGAGGTAGTGAAGGACAGGAAAGCCTGGTGTGCTGCAGTTCATAAGATCTCAAAGAGTCAGCCGTGACTTAGTGACTGAACAACAACAACAACGAACAATGCAATCAGTGGACGACCATGCTGTCTCATTTTACAGAAGAGCAAGCTGAATTTCCTGGGAGGACAACCACTTGCCCAGGGTCACTCAGAAAACCAGGGACCAGAGCCTGTGATTCTTGCCCACCATCTAGTAGTCTTTTCTTTGACCCAAAGGCTCCCACTAAAGGTGAAAGAATGTGAAGGGAATTGACATTCATTCGGACACTCAGCAAGTAATTATCAATGTGCCTCATTGGTGTGTGCCAAGAAATCAGAGCTCATCAAAGACTGGAGAGTTCTTAGGGGCCACTTCCTGAGC
Organism: Bison bison bison; assembly: GCF_000754665.1. Classification (NCBI taxonomy): domain Eukaryota; kingdom Metazoa; phylum Chordata; class Mammalia; order Artiodactyla; family Bovidae; genus Bison; species Bison bison. The sequence continues at coordinate 17,666,148 of NW_011495018.1, read as the reverse complement.
TCTGAGCCTGCACCTTGCTCAGGTTCACAGGTGTGCAGTGTACAGAGCCAAATGAATGACCCCATTCCCTGGGGACAAGTCTTCTGTCCTGACCACTTGCCTTCACTGCATTCCAAGTGGGATATACTGCTCTCTGGCAAGACTGGGACCAGTGAAATTAGGGACAAGAAAAGAGAAGGCTTCTATTCAGTTTCTCCTCTTTCTGATCTTTTTTCTTGTGGTAATCTGCGCTCTCTCCCACCCTCTTTCCAAAACAACTCTTAGAAAGGTCAAGAGAATATCAGTCACTTATACCTGAGTGTGAATTTTAGTCAAAGCATCAGTTCTCCCATTCATCCAAAGGCTTGCTTCTGGATTATAGAATTCTAGGCAGGTGGAGCACTAGGTTCTCACCTGTCCGTTGTTTGTATCCTGGAAACCTCACCCTGGGAGGTTTTCTGTCTAACTGGGGTGGGAGACTACCTCTGACGATTAGAATAACATTCCTCATTTTTCTGCTTTGAATGGAAAGGTCACTCAGTATCTCAGGAATGATACCCCTTCTCTATCATCAGACAGGTGGTTTTAGCAAAAGTGGTTTTTGTGCCAGAGTTTCTCTCTGACTCTAGGGGAAAATAACACAGTCATTTTGGGGGTCTGTTTCGTCTCAAAGGGAAACAACTTACTAATTAGGGTAAGAGTCTTTACAAAAATATGTTTTCGATTCCACTGATGGTCAGTTACAAGCGATAACACTGTTAAATGTAGTGCCTAATAAATCTGGAAAAACTACCCAATAAATGTAAGTAATAACAATGATTAACAATAAATTAAATGCAGAGAACCAGGAATGTACCACATTATTTTTAACTAGGTTGGGCCATCGGGTTCTGATTATTCAGTTTGTCCTGCGCACCTGGAGTTTATTAGACTGTAATACAAACTAAACGGTCCCTCGGAGAGGCCACTGAAAGGACTTAGTATAAAACAATATACAAGTTTAATAGTGGTAACTGACCTTGCTTTCTTTTACAAAAACATATCTTTGTAACTTGAGCCCCAAGGAAATGTAATGCTTTTTATCTAATCCTGATTGTTAATTTTCCTTTTATTTAATGTAGGTTTCGTTTGTTTCAGGAGATAGGAAGATACAATTTATACTCAATAATTCTTCCTGCTCTGGAAAGGGATCCAAAAAGGCTAAATATTTCTTCCTTTCGGCCGTGTCTATTACAAGAAGAGGGGAAAACAGGCCAGCAGCACCCTCACTATTAATGGCAGCTGGTTAAAACCCACATTTTAAAATAGCCAAATGAAATGGGTCCATGTGTTTATAATCAAGGTGCATTTGACTAATTTTCCCTAAATCTTTAAATATTACTCATTCTCAAATGCCAGAAAATTGGGCTCTTTGTCAGTGGAGGACAGGAAGGCAATGCCAGGCTCTCTGATGGAGGAACTTTGTTTTAATTTCCCTCTGTGCTTATCTTTCAGATGCTACTGTATTATAATGATGAAATCCTCCAAATTGAGAGAATCTCTGTGGGTAGATGCCCTTTTCATTCTGAAAGTTTTTATAATACGTTCTTAATGTTTTCTAGAAGAAGGCTGTTTTTACTGCCCTTCTAGCTGAGGTTTCCATTCCACATGCTAGTCCCCAAACTGAATACATCTGCAACAAAAAGAATCTTAACTAGAGTCAACCCCTGTAAACGTCTGAAACTTGAGGTGCCCCCAGCAAACATGAGGTCTGGCAAATACAGTCCATAAAACCCTGCCTTAAAATAATTAAATGAAATGGTCACCAGGGAGGGCAAGAATGGCATTACCCAAGGGCATCGACAGAACACAACACTATTTTCTTTAACTCGCTAATCAATAGGGTCAGCCTCAGACCTACCGCACCCCTTTGGTGGAGCCCCAAACCTCACATCTCACAGTCAGTCTTCGTTTTGTAATCAAAACCGTTTTTGTTCAGAAGCTGGTCTTTATCTCAACGAGACCGAGTGAGTTCAACTTACATTCAGAAGAGGAATTCTGCTCCAAAGGGAGGTGGGCTTGACTCTCTAATCAGGAGGCTCAGGTCAAGAGGAAAGTGGATTGATTTCTCCACCTGTGCTCCAAAGGAGCATCGTGTAACAGCCTGGCTCTCCTCTTGGCTGGGCGGGGAGGGAGAGGAGCGGGGGGAGGGTGGGAAGAGAGATGGAGTTTCTAGAAGCTGCAGGAATCTCCTCTGAAGAACACGACTGGCAATCCCAGGAAGGAACTGAGACCAGGGTGTGGTTCCTCAGGATGACCTCTGCCCCCTCTTAAATGGCTTCATAAAACGAGACCTGCCCTTGCCTTGGGATTGCTTGGGCTCAGCTGGACTCTGACGCCCCAACTAAAGCGGCAAAGAGACTGTGGCGCATGCGTTGTTAACCCCGACACGCGCCATCCCAGTAGTGCCGCATGAGTTCCCTACCCTGTTTTGTTGCCAGCAAGGAGACAGCCAGTTGGGGCGACTGTGAAAAGCCATCACCCGGCCTGTTGACTGATGGCCTCACCGTCTCTCCGGATCCACCACTGAGTCCGTGCTGAGCCCACACTGTGTGGGCTGCACCCAGACGTTGACCGAGGGTGGGTTCCCTTGGTGACCCGTTTCCGAGAGATCCAAGGCTTTTCCCACAGGCAACTCTGCTTCAAGCAGTCCCCCATCAGCCTGGCCAAACCCTCCTCAGAACTGTGCCCCTGAGACTCTTCCCACCCACTCTTTCCTCCCTCCCTGTCTTCCTTCTTTCCTCCACAGGGTTCAGGCTGGCGTTGCAGTCTGAAGGCTCCCCATTCTCCTCATAGGAATTGCCCTCACTTGCCCTCCCAGGACTAATGTCTGTTTCTCAGCGGATCCAAAATAATATACCAGTCAGTGTAGCAACAGCTATCACCATAGCTAACAGGGCTCAGGACTTAACTTTTCATTTGTTCTGGATGCTACCACAGCCTTGCCAGGCAGCCTGAGAGTCTAAGAAGGAAGAAGTGATTCTCTTTTCAAGCTGGTTTCTCTGTAGGGAGATCCCACCCAGCTCCCTGACCTGACTTGCTTGGTCTTCTTGGACACCTCTGGTCATTAGCCCCACTTCCTCTCTGCTGCTCTGAAGCATGCTTCTGCCTCAGTTCCTGCCATCACCATTCGTCCAAATGGGGTCCCCTTTGCTTATATTAGAGGGGTTCCTAGCAGCATCCTGGTTCTGTATTTCTCAGGCTCCACACTGTCCCTCTCAGGATGGACCTCTCCTCAGTACCCCCAAGTCTAACTAGGATCTCTTCCACCTGTCTCAGAGTTGGGGATGGTTACAGTTCTGAGCACTGATACAGACAGGATTGGGAGCACGTGGAACATGTTCAAACCACAGCTCCATAACTGAACTGCTGTGTGATTTTGACAAGTTACTTAACCTCTCTGAGCTTCAGTTCTCTTGTTGATATCAATAAAATAGGGATGATAGTACAAATTTGTATAGTTCTTGTAAGGATTAAATGAGGTATTTAATGCAAAGCACTTAACTCTTGAAAGTGAAAGTGTTAGTTGCTTAGTCGTGTCTGACTCTTTGCAACCCCATGGACTGTAGCCTGCCTGGCCATCTGTCCATGGAATTCTCCAGACAAGAATACTGGAGAGGGTAGCCATTCCCTTCTCCAGGGGATCTTCCTGACCCAGGGATCAAACATGGGTCTCCTGCAATGCAGGCAGATTCTTTACCATCTGACCCACCAGAGAAACCCACAGCCTAGCACATATAAATGCTCAATAAATGGTAGCTATTTCTTGTGGATGTGGAACTATTATAGAACTACCATATTATTATCCAAACAGCACCACCAGGGATCAAAGTTCGGAGTCCGGGTCATGATTTCCACTAGTTTCATCACTTGATTTTCTTCTAAAACAAATGAGAGAGGTTGCATACTAAATGGAATATTGACAAGGATCTCTATGTTTAGGATAAAAATGTCTTCCCTAGGATTTGGGGGCTTAAGGGATTAACCTCTCCATTTAAGTCCTTAGCAGTTTGAATGTTACCTTCAGCTTCCACTGCTCTGGAACTCCTCTCAAAGAGTGACTCTGAGGGACTGCAACATAAGTAGCTTGCTTCCAGGAAGAACTAGAGACATCTTTGTGGTCCTCTGAAGAAAACGAAAGTGGCATTCCCAGGCTCTTCCCTCCCTCACTTTTTGGAGATGAAAGCCAGATTCTTTACAAATAAGAATGTTTATTAAAGAGAGTCACTTTCACTCACCAGATTTTGTGGGGAATCACATTTATTCCTTTAGAAATATGCTAAGCTTCCCAGGCAAAGAAGGTGGATGCTTGCGGAAAAATACATAGAACTTTCTTCAGACTTGGCTGTTCCCCCGAGTTTCTCAGACACAGTACAGTTTCATGTTGTAACCATTATTTCATGGATCTTACAGCCAGTAAAATAATCACACAGAGATGATTCGGTCTCGGTTCTTAAGTCAGTAAGGCCTTTGTGCCATAAGCGATGGAGGAAACACACTCCAAGTTTCATCTTGAGTGACATTGGATGAGAACCTGGTCCAGGGCTTGGAGCTGAGGTATCTAGCTGTCCTTTCATCACGCATCCAGAAAGTCAGTTACAAGTTTCCCCGGCTCATCTGCGCATTCTTGAGCCTGCCTCTAACGTTTTATTTCTAATTCCCCTGATGGCTTCAGTGAAAGTTCCAGGCAGAGATTGATTGCAGGGCGTGACCCAAATTTGTAACTGGCCACAAAATGCTGTAAAACAAAGTTCACTGAATACCTTCCAGCTGATTGTAAGTAATTTTCAAAAAAGGTCTGGATATGTTTTTCGTCTTCTTTTTTTCTTCTTTCCACATAAAATATTTGAAAAGAAGGGCTTTTTGCCAAACTCTGAGTTTTGTAACATCATCTGTAAAGCATGCTACGCAACAAAACGGAATTGCTGGTGGGTCGACAGCTTGCTTGGCTATTTGGATTTTGCTTGCCGAGGTATCACTATTAATAGAGAATAGGAGCGAGGAGTAGGTGTGGTGACAAGGCAGGCCAGAGACCTGGGTTCAAGAAGGTCTTGGAAGATTTCTTCCTCTCCCTATGAGACATTTTTCTTATTTGCAAACTGCAAGAGAACATTTGTCAAGCTGCATCTTTGCAAAACCATTCAACTTGTTCCTGAATATGGGATTACGTGCCTGCAAAGCTGCTTCAGTCATGTCCGACTCTTTGCTACTCCTATGGACTGTAGCCCTCCAGTCTCCTCTGTCCATGGGATTCTCCAGGCAATAATCTTGGAGTGGGTTGCCATGCTGTCCTCCAGGGGATCTTTCCAATCCAGGGATCGAACCCACATCTCTTATGTCCCCTGCATTGGCAGGTGGGTTCTTTACCACTAGCACCCTCTGGGATAAAAAAGGGCTTTCCCAGATCTGCAAAATATCATTAAATTACTTGAAAGGAGCTTCTCAGCCTCAAGATTTTTCCCACACATTTCTCTTATAGCTTTGACATCTCTACTTGCTACAAACACACAAGCATTGAAAGTGCTAATAAATCAAAATTAAGAAATTCAGAAGCATGGTCTTGAAGAAAGTATTTGTTCATTTTATCATGGTGTCCTGAATACATATAGTTTAGTCATATTATTGTCAGTGAGATAGTTCCTGGCTCATACTATGGAATGAAATATATCAGAAGGTATTTGCTTGAGCATTCAGCCACATCTGGGCCTGTTGGGAGGCTGTGGGCAGTTTCTACCCAAGGTCTGTTTTATGAGGAATTGTGGAGCTGCCTGGTTACATGCTCGTCCTAGGAAAGAGAGAGTAGGAGCCACAGTTTGGAGCCACTGGGCCAGTGCCGGGGAATGGGTGGGGTTCTCTTATAGGAGCCACAGTTTGGAGCCACTGGGCCAGTGCCGGGGAATGGGCGGGGTTCTCTTACCTAGCCAGTCTTTTCATTCCACCTACAAAATCTTACCCTGATTTTCGGGCACGGGGGCTCTGTGGGTGCCAACACAGAAAAGGCAGCAGACATCCAAGACCCCATTGGCATTGATGTTGAGGGGTCCAGCAATCTCAGGAGAATGGGTCTTTGGCACCATTGGCATTGCCTCCTGCTCCAGCAGGGTTGCTGCCGACTCTGGTTATCTTCAGTGGGCAGTGACTCTGCCCACTCAGTCAGATTCCGTCAGGATCTGAGATAACAACAAAGGGCTGTGAACATCAGAGTTCACCCTGATGACATCCATAGGAGCCAGCAGAAGGGTTGATGCTATAGGGCACTGGCAGGGCAGCCTTGAGGGGAAAACGAACTAACTCACTGAGATGTGACCTGTGCCAGGGCTTAGAGAAGTAGCTACCCTCTCCTGTAGACCAGAGGGAACCCTTGAGGGATTTTGAAGGGGAGACTTTTGGTCAGATTTGGTCTTCCGGGTGATGCTCTGGTCTGGCATAGACAGGTTAAACAGAGTGTCAGAGGAGGTTGGACGAAGGGAGACAAATTGTGAGGCTGTTTAAATCATCAACTTCAGACATTCATACTGAAATCTAAGCAAGCCTGAGGTTTAGAGGCGCCACAGAAAAACTGAGCGAGCACCACATCCAGTTGAAGGGGGAACTGCAAAGCTTTCAGATGGGCAGATCTATACTACTTAACTTCCAATACTAAAGAACCAGGACATATGCACTGCATAAAATCAGATGAATAAAGATAAAGAGATGAAGAAAACATATTGGACAACAAGGAGATCCAACCAGTCCTTCCTAAAGGAAATCAGTCCTGAATATTCATTGGGAGGACTGATGCTCAAGCTGAAACTCCAATACTTTGGCCACCTGATGGAAAGAACTGACTTGTTTGAAATGACCCTGATGCTGGGAAAGATTGAAGGCTGGAGGATAAGGGGACAACAGAGGGCAAGATGGTTGAATCTCATCACCAGCTCAACGGACATGAGTTTGAGTAAACTCTGGGAGTTGGTGATGGACAGGGAAGCCTGAGGTACTGCATGCAGTCCATGGGGTTGCAAAGAGTCAGACACAACTGAGCGACTGAACTGAACTGAACTGATTATGGTAGCTAAATAAATCCCTACCTCTTCCCAAAGTATCTGTATTCTAGTCCCCAGAACTTGTGAATATGTTGTCTTAAACAGTAAAATGGACTTTTCAAATATATGATTAAGTTAAAGATCTTGAGTGGGAGAGGTTATCCTGTATTGTCTGGTAGACTGACTATAATCACAAAGGTCACTGTAAGAGAGAGACAGAATGGTCAAAGTCAGAGAAGGCAATGTAACAAAGAAAGCAGAGGGAGAGAATATGTGATGATAAAGCAGAGGTCAGAGTGAGGTGGAGCTGTGAACCAAGGAACGCAGGTGTCCCTTAGCAGCTAGAAAAAGCAAAGGGAAGAAATTCTCCCCTACAGCTTCCAGAAGGAGACTTTGAATTTACCTCAGTGAAACTGTTTTCAGACTTCTGACTTTCAACTATTAGATAATAAATTTGAATTGTTTTAAACCATTAAGATGGTGGTAATTTGTTACAGCAGCCGCTGAAGACAAATACATGCATCCACCCACCCTAAGATCACCAATATAATTTAGGATATGTGTGCATATGCTTCTGAATCTTTACACATGCACACACGAACAGACATGTGTTTTTTAAAATGTTTGTAATCTACTTTTTGCTGTCACTTTAGTAAATTTTGTTCTCTTCTAAAAGCTAGACCATATTGTAATTCTTCCAATGGATCCCAAAATGTCCATTACAGCTGCTTGTCCAAACCACCATATATATCAGTATTGTGCATTGCACTTAGTTCCCTTGGCTTTCGAATCTCTTGTCATCTAGGATCTCCCTTCTCTAGGCTGCTGACTTGTTGAAGAGGTCAGGCCAGAGGTCCTATGGAGCGTTCCAGCCTCTAGATGCATCTGCTTGCCTCCTCGCGGTGGTGTTTATCGTGCTCCTCTATCCCCCGTTTTTCTCATAAGACAGATGTTCTCTCTGAAGCCTTGATGAATCCAAGTATGCACTTTGGGCTAAACTACCATGTGAGTGACGCTGCGTGTTTGTTGGTGCATCACAATTTCTAGTTAATCTACCTGATCGTTTGCTTTTCTAAGAACTATTCCTAGGACTGGAACACCAGGTGCTGTGTGAGGTTTCAGAAGAATGTGTGATTCACTCTAATTCTGTGGACCTAATGGTTATTAAGGAATACCACTTCCAGAAACCACTTAAATTTAAAGCAACTCATTTGCCATCCTAAATGGAGCACAGCCCCAACTCAACTCCAAAGGAGGGCAAACCGCAGGAAATACAAACTTTCAGACCACATTCAAACTCATAAATTACTGGGGATAAATTTGAAGAAAACAAGCAGGTTCAATTTCAGCAGACCTTTCCCAGCTAGGTATCCCAACCTCTGACTGTTTAGACGTCATTAAAATACATTGCACCCAATATGTTTACCCACATTCATCTGTATTACTGGGCAGGCCATTCATCAGCTTGTCAATGGAAATAGATTCCTATATATAAGTGACTCTCTAAAGTGCAGAGAACTTTTAAGGAGAAACTTATTGTACCAGCACATTAGAAAGATGCAAATCACCCAAAGCCTTGTTTGAGGGGCACATCTCTGCTGAAATCAAACAAAGACAACAATATTTTCTGCTCAAACTACTGTTTCTATTTTAAACTATTGTTATTATTACCTCCACAATACAAATGCATCATGAAGGCTTTCTAGACAAGATTTTTTTGGGTGAAGATTCTGAAATTGGCATTAATTCTTTGGCCCAGGGTTGAACTGTTGCATTTCACATGCTTGTGTATGTGTGCAAGTGTGTGTGTATCTGCATGTGTATGTGTGTGTGTGTATTTTCCATGCACCCTATCCAAACATTTCTCTCACATAATTAAATGTCTTGATGACATCACAGGAACTGAGCCAACCTTAGGTTTATATCGCTTTTGAAAGATTATGAACTCTAATTCAAGCTTTCCAAAGTCTGACCAAATCTGAGGTGTTCTTAGCAGGAATAGAGCACTTCAAGGGTCATTGTCATGTGTAAATGAAGCATGTTTTGTGGGCAGTCTGCTTGCTTGCTCTGCCTGTTTCCTCAGCCCTAAACCCTAAAATTTAGATGGGTCCTAGTGAGAGACTTGCAGCATAAAAAAGCATGCTTTGGGCAAAATCCAGTAAATAATAATGCTATGTATTTTATCATTTGGGAAAAGACACTGAAAGGGAAATTTAGGAAATTAACGATATGAGCAGAATAAAACACTGAAGAGTGCTAGATAGATTTTTTTTTTAAAGAACCTTTCCAAAAGGCATTGGAAGACAGTGTATTCTTCAAATTACTGCACTGCTCTTTAGCGTGAATTAGGGACAGAGTGGGTCTATGAATGAACATCACTTCCTTAATGAGAAGGCCAGATGTCTGCATAGAGGAAATGTAAAGAAAGCTAAATCCTTGTAAAATTTTATATATTATCCCTTTCACCAAAATATGAAAAACAGATCAGAAGGGGGAAGGAAAAGTTCTTCTATAAATAAATTTGAAGAAACACTGCACCAAAAGGAGACACTTGTTTAAATACATGGTCCAAGGAAGAAAAATCGTCAAATAAACAAGAAGCTCCACTTTTGACGGTGCAGCAAAAACATTCCATATTCCTAGGTTCTAAAGCACAATTGTTTTCACCCTACCCTTGGAGACTGCCATCTGTTGGCTAGTGGTAAAGAATCTGCCTCCAATGCAGGAGGCTTGTAGGAGACACTAGTTCAATCCTTGGGTCAGGAAGATCCCCTGGAGAAGGAAATAGCAACCCACTCCAGTATTCTTGCCTGGAGATCCCATGGACAGAGGAGTGTGGTGGGGGCTACAGTCCATGGTGTCAAAATAAGAGTAGGACACGACTGAGTGATCAAATACCAACGTACTCTTGGAGAATGCCTTTATGAACCCCATCTTCTTCAGCAATCATGTTAGGGATAAGAAATAAGATGAGCCTTGGATCTTTCAAGGATGTTTATAAAGACATCTTTATTATCTGTCGAAATCTACGGGGCCTCCCAGATGGCTCAGTGGTAAAGAATCTGCCTGCAATGCAGGAGATGAGGGTTTAATCCCTCGACCGGGAAGATCCCCTGGAGAAGGAAATGGCAACCCACTCCAGTACACTTGCCTGGGAAGTCCCATGGACAGAGGAACCTGGTGGACTACAGTTCATGGGGTTGTAAAGAGGCAGACATGACTTAACGACTAAACAAAAATAACCTTGAAATCTACAGGTTTATGTGGGCCTAGATCCTTGCATTATTTGTTGTTTTTCTTAGACTGCTTTCCCTGCCAACTTATTATTTCCCTGCATCTTGGATACTTGCAGTTCTCAAATCATACACAATTTGCCATTTGCAGGGTTGTCACTGAACTATGGGAAAAAAACGCACCCATGGGCTAGAGGGCCTATCAGAAACCTTGCTGACAATCTGAGCCTGCACAGCAAGTGCCTGCTGCACCCAGCAATGAGGAAAGAGAGAACACATCGACTGCTTGCTTGATGGCTTTAAAAAAAATGGCAACTCTCTGTTCTTGGAATGAAACCAAACAATAGATATGTGCTGTTTCCCTTGGACTCAAAGATGTTCATAATGGTCACCAAAGGGTTTGACCCTGAAATGTTGGGTGGGAACGTTTTCAGGATAGGGCAGAGAAGCAGCCATGATCTGGACATCTTGCATTTTGGAGTTACTCATTTACAAGTTGTGTTATCTTAAGCAAGTCATTTAACCACTCAGAACTTCTGTCTCCTCCTTGGTAGATGGGAATGACGTGCTTGTCCCTTTAAGCCAGCCTTTGGGTGGAGTGCTATCTGGAACCTGGAGAATCTTCTAGAACCTTCCCCTCCTACCCCTCGCTTGTTTCTCACTGGCTTCTGCATTGGTCCCACCTAAACCCAATTTTGGAGTCTTGACTTCATGACCCCAGCCTCTATCCTGCCCGGGCCCCTTTGTAAAGGTGTCCGCTGGGCATCTGCTTGCTGGTCCTCGGTTTTCTCCTGCAGCTCAGTTTGGCTTACTTGCTGGGTCTCAGCATCTCTAATTACATCAGGTTGGAACTCTCCACACAACTGGTACCCACTTCTCACTCTACTCTGCTACTTGGCAAATTCCAGCCCTCTGGAAAGATAGCTTAGTAACATTAGCTGACATTTACTGGGTCCTTACCAAGCACTTCATTCATCTCATAAAGCCCCATGAGGCAAAGATTTGTTATCATCTGCATTTTAAAGTAGATAAAACTGTGACATAGCAAAGTTAACTAACCTTCCCAAGGTCACAGAGCTCATAGAGGGCAAAGCTGAGATTGAACATAAGTCAAGGGTCAGCAAGCTTCTGAAAAGGGTCAAGTATTGAGGCTTGGTGGGCTGAATGGTCTCTATCACAGCTCCTCAGCACTGCTGTTGTTGTACAAAAGCCAACGACAAGCTCAATATAAACACACAAGCAGGGCTGTGTCCCAGTACAACTTTATACGAATTTCATATCATTTTCATGTGCCACACAATATTATTCTTTTGATTTGTTTAAACTCTTGAAAGTTAAAAGCACCATTCTTAGCTCGCAGGCCACATAAAATCAGATAGAGGGCTGGATTTGGACCACGGACTATAGTTTGCAGATCCCTGATCTCAGCTATCATTTCTAGAGCTCATGCCTTCACCAGCAGAGGATGCTGCTTCTCAATAGTACCATCCTCATCCATCTCATTGATGAGGAAACTGAGCTTGCACAAAGCTGGGCAGGAGGGGGATCTGGGAAGCCAGGCAGCCCACGCCCAGTGCCTGGACTTCACCTCTAAGTTATGGCCAGGAGATGAGGTATGTTGGAGTTCCCCTGCCCACTTTGTAGCATGAACATGAAGGTAAATGAGATAATGGACCTGGCATACACACAAAAAAGCACACTTGAGTCTTTTTTTTTTTTAATGTGTGGGTGCTCTTCTAAACTGTACAATATAAACAACTGAGGTTAAGCTACCTCCTAAAAACCAATCTCCTAGAGGGAATGTATTAATATTTTTCCTTCATTTTACAAGCATTTGTCTAGTGCCTGGCTTGTGCCAAGCATACTGGTAAGTGATGACGGAGGTGGCGTGACATCACTTAGTTTAGTGGGGAAAGACAGACATGCCCATAGGAGATCGGGATCTAGAGGGTTAACTGCTACCATGAATGGGGTGCAGGAGATTATGCTACTGCCATGTCCTGTGGGTGAGTGGGAGCAAGGGAAGGTGCAGTCAGACGTGCTATGCAGGCTGGGGTCTTTGAGGCAAAGGGAGAAGAGACTTACAGGCTGAGGGAATACAAAGACATGGCTATATGGAAAGTCAGTTCGGCTCTCCTGTAAGGGAGCTGGGATGGTGGCAGAAACAAGGCTGTGGGAGGCAGGGCCAGTTGGATAAGGGCCTTAGAGTCTCTGCCAAAGTCCTGGACTTCAAGCCCTGGCTCGTTAAAATAGGAGTGCACAAAGCCATAGGATACACACGAGGCAGCTCTCCAGGGCATCATTTGTACTCAAAGAATTTTAAGGGAAAATGATTGTTTCTAAGCGGGGGGAAAGAAGTGGATATACAGAGTTGAATTAAAAATCATATTCAGTTTTAAAACAAAACATGAGATTTCAAAGAAATTCAGAGTAGACAGCTTTGGACTCTACCCCACACCTCCATAGCTTTTCTGTTAGAGGAGATGAGACAGAAGGCTTTGAGAGGGAAGCAGAGGAGAATGGGCAGAAAGTGGGTGAACAGTGCAGTGACATGATTGGATTTGTTTCTGTAGAATTATATTGCTGGTGACAGCAAAGAGGAAGATGGGAGGAAGATATTAGTGGTCCAGAGACAGGATACAATACCTGGGGCAGGGGAAGGTGGGACTGAATAGCTTAGAACAGAGGGGGGTTTAGGGGACTTCCCT